>NC_045800.1:38601917-38911392 GCF_009873245.2 Balaenoptera musculus | reverse complement strand
CACAGAATCCATGCTTTCACAGTGTGAGACACCTTGTGTACAAAATTCTGTTAAAAGGATGTGTTGCCTCTGCTTAGTTAGCCATTCAGTGAATGGAAGAATCTGGGTCATCATAAACACCTGGCTTCTCTCATTTTCTTCTCAGTGTTGAGGCTCGGGTTTAGTAAGTCCTTTAAACATCACATTGTGATGTTCATTCTTGATTAGGTTAAGAGTCTCCCTCAAGGTTGAGGAAGGTACCTTGTTGATCCAGTTGAGTTCCTTAGATAGGGGAAGGGAACAAGCATTTATTCGGGGACTTCCCATACAGTAACTCATCTCCTCCTCACAGTAACCCATGGAGTAGTTGATGTTCTTATCCACATTTTATAATTGAGAACAGTAAGGCTTATTGAGATTAAATAACTCGCCTTAGGATGCATAAGTGTGAGTGGCAGAGCTGACTCCCTCCTAAATTCGAACGCCATGTTTTCAATGATTCTTTTTTTTTTTCATTCGTTAATGTAATAGATGTCATGGATACTACAACTGTCAAAATGAAGGTTATTCTGATGATTGAAACATACATTTAAACTTTGTGGATGCAGATTAACGCAGTGAAGAAACTGAAAAGATTAAGTGGTCGCTTTGAAAGGGATTTTCCTCAGGTGCTTTTTGGAATGTTGTATATAATCTTTAGAAGATGTGGATTTGAGCAAATGCCATTAAAAGGCAATAAATGTTAGTTTGGCTGACACTTTGCGGCCAATTTTAGGAACGGTAGTGTTTGGAATCGAACCCAACATTTCACCTTAATAATACAAAGCTTCAGTGTTCTAGTGGGTGAATGCATATACCCAAGAAAAAGTGTCCTTAGAAGTAATTGCAGTGACTTAACATGTAACTCTAGACTTGGCCTTGTTCATTATGTGGGCGCTGCACAGTCAAGCATTCATGAGTTACAAGTTCCCAAAGCCCCACAAGCTACGGGCCTGTTCTCTGGATGTACTAGAGGTTTCATGGACATTTCCACAGCTCAGCACAGAATTTTAATCTTTCATGGTTCAAGGAGCCTGTGTCATATACACAGCCTCATTACCAGAACCAATTGCAAAAGAATATGAAGAAAATACACAGAGGTAATGAAACACAGCCTTCAGTGGAGCACTTACAGGGCTGGTGTTTAGAAAGGCAGCTAAGACCTGTGCTGAACACTATAATTGTGTGGTTTAGAGCATCTTCTGAAGGCAGTTACACATTTCTAGGAGACTTGATTTGATGTGTATTGTGTTTCCATGAGGGCAATTGCCCCCTCCCTGAATTATAGCAGGGTTCCTCTGGGTCTGCATTAATACCTTTCTTTCATCATACTCATCAAGGCTTATTCATAAATTCTTATTAATTATCCTAGCCGCTCTCTAGAATGGGTGGGTGTAAGGATTACAAATCTTTACTAAAATAAAGAGATGGGATAAATTCCCTACGCCTTCTGGTGAGCCCATATAATAGTAGAGACAACCCAAGTTTGCCAAGTTCAGTGGCCTAGTTCTTTGTTTTGTCTCCAAGCAGACAGAAGCTCAGGGACACCTGAATGATATTTGGAATGAAGGCTTTCTTATTGGGATTGTACCAAGTTAATTGTGTGCTGTGAAACACCATATGGTCTCATTTTCATTGGGACATCTAGTGCTGTGAACACTACAATACATGAATTAAGTGATTCAGCTAATTATACCCACTTTTTTATATGCTTCTAAAAATATAGCACGTGATCCTTGAAATAGAGAAGGTTGTGTATTCAAATTTTATTACCATTTTTTTGGTGTTGTGTCTGTATGTTTATTTTTTTATTTATTTACTTTTTAAATTTATTTATTTTTATTTATTTTATGGCTGTGTTGGGTCTTCGTTTCTGTGCGAGGGCTTTCTCTAGTTGTGGCAAGCGGGGGCCGCTCTTCATCGCGGTGCGCGGGCCTCTCACTATCGCGGCCTCTCTTGTTGCGGAGCACAGGCTCCAGACGCGCAGGCTCAGTAATTGTGGCTCACGGGCCCAGTTGCTCCGCGGCATGTGGGATCTTCCCAGACCAGGGCACGAACCCGTGTCCCCTGCATTGGCAGGCAGATTCTTAACCACTGCGCCACCAGGGAAGCCCCCTGTATGTTTATTTTAATGAGGAGACTGGAAACTAAACCATTTCTTTGCTGCTAATTCATGCTGGATTACCTTCGTATTTCCATGGGACATACGAATTCTGAAGCCATGTCTGTCTCCATGATAGCACCCTGCTTGGATCTGTGTATAGTTGCATATAAAGTATAGACGGAGTTATTACCTTAAAAAGCTGATTTAGACAGAGGCTTGAGGAAAGAGAAGGATACAAGAGTCAAGGAGATATCTGGAGAAAACTTGATCCTGTAGACCAGGTGTTAAGAAATTATGTCCTGTGGCCAAATCCAGCCCCCACCCTGTTTTGGTATAACCTGTAAGCTAAGAATGGTTTTTAAATGGTTGAGTGAAAAATCAAAGGAAGAATTATATCTCACAACATGTGAAAAGTGTATGAAATTCAAATTTCAGTGTCCATAAATAAAGCTTATTAGAACACAGTGATGCCCATTTATTTACATGTTGTGGCTGCTTTCACTGCAGAGATGAGTATTTGCAATAGACTGTATGGCCTGTAAAGCTGAAAATATTTATTATCCGCCTCTCTAAGAAAAGTGCGCCACCTCCTGCTTTTGACAATGGGGGGCCAGTGTTCAGTTCCGACTGACTTAGGTCAATGGCCTGTCAGCACATCACTCACATCTGACTTCAGAAAGCTGAGTACCCAGCTCTACTTCATGAGCCCCCAGTTGAATTGTGTTTGGTGTATTGCCATTGTTTTGTTTTAAAAAAACATTATTTTTTAAAAAGTTCTAGGGAACTCATTGTTATGTCTCTTTTAATGATATTATTGAAGATATTGTTCATTAATTACAACGCATGATATTCTCTTTATAAAGATCCATGGGAGAAATACGTCTTCAGTCTTAGTACCAGAAAGGCTGTATTTTTTCTGAGGATTTGTGTGTGTGTGTGTGTGTGTGTGTGTGTGTGTGTCTGTGTGTGTGTAATCCTTTGGAAACTGTGCATTCTGTGACTGTGCAGCTTTATTTTTGCCAAAAAGCTCGGAAGCAAATTTGTGGCTCACTTTCTATTTTTGCACCAGCTTCGTGCTTGGTATCATTTCACTTTATGCCCCTTATGTTGTTTTTTCTTTTTCTCATCCACTCAGAAGTGAGCTTTTGCTGTGCTTTATGGATCCTGTAAGTCACTGTACATGTTTTAGGAACTATGCAGGACATTAAAACATATATTAAATTAAAAATAAGATGCATTTGAACTTTAGCTCCAGAAACTCACAGAGCATTCCTTACGGTCCCACCTCAGAGAGCCCTTCACCTTTTCCCTACTGTTTTGTGACTTTCCAGGGCTCTGTGTCTGCAGGACCTTATGGAAACCAATCCTTGCAATGCTTGTTAAGTGCTTTGTGGTCTAATGTTCTATCCTTGCTGGAGGCTTATCATCAAACCCCCTCAAGGTGGATAAAGATATAGATCAGAAGTTCTTCATCTGGAGTCCAGAGGATTTAGGAGGGTTGTGAACTTGGATGGGGAAATTATTTTTATAACCTATAATAGAAAAGTCTCACTTCCTTCAATGATGATCACAGACAACAAATCATAGCAGTATTAACAGTACCTGTGATTATATCAGCAATAGAAGTTACAGATATTTTCATATCATGTAAGTTGTTGCCGATATTGCTGATGTCATGAAAATAACTGTGTTCTTTATTACTTCGAAATTAAGATGATTACTATAGCTGTCTACCTAAACATCAGGATCTTGTTATTTAATATGCTGATAAAGAAGGACATTTATTACTGTCCTGTAATTTTAAAAAACCATTTTGATAACTAATTCATTTTTTTTCTTTGCAGTCCTTTGTGTTTTATTTTATGCATTTAAAAACATTTTTCTGAGAAGGGGTCCATAGGCTACCAAAGGAGTTCTTGACTCAAAAAAGGTTAAGAAAGCTCTGTGCATGGGTACACCCACGCAGGCCCACACACACAGTTTTTACAGGCAGTTCCAGAGGGTTCACAGATGCCCAGACAAGGCCCATGTCTAATATGCAGTTTAAGAACTCAGGCCCTATTGGCTAAAATCCAAGATAGAAGGTCACATGAGGGAGGGTTTTTATTTTGTTTTATTTTCTGAGGCCCAGTTCAAATGAATCACTTCTAAGAATCAACCTACGGTGCTTAGTCATAATCTTAGTCATAGTATTGATTCTGGCTGTTATCATTTAGCATTATCTCTTTCATCCAAAAAGCAAGGAATGCACATGTCTTCATAAAATAATCTCTTGGCTTTTGCCATATCAACTCTTGATGTTTTTCAGTGAGAAATTAAAAACCTACCACTTCACACTGTTTGATTTTTAATTTCTATTGAAAAGAGCTTTGAGTCTTTGAATGGTCAGAGCTTGATATGTATGTATGTCATAAATTTGGAATTGGATAAAAAGTACCAGTACCACCAGATGTTAATGACATAATACCTTTCATGTTCTGTGCCTTGAATGTTTTTATTGATGTTGTCTTTACTAATCAAGCATATTTTTTTGTTCATGGAGCCACAGTTCATGTGAGAATATCATTCTCTGCTGATATTTGTGTGTTGTACACCCCTGGTTAGGATTTGCTTTACACTTGGACGGCTTTTATGTTTTTTTGAGTTCCATTTCTTGTGCCAGTATTCTGAATTCTCCCCTTCATTTATTGAGATCTGGGTGGGACCTTAGCGATTATCTAGTCTGGTGTTTCTCAACCCTGCTACACTTTACAAAATATTGATGCCTGGACACCACTCCCAAGAATCTGATTGAATTGGTCTGTGTGGGGTTCTTTAAAAGCTGGGTAAGAGGTTCCTCGGTTCTGCCTGCCTTGAGAACCACTGCCTAGCTTAATTCCTTCCCTCTACAAATGTGGGGCATTGTGACATGCCTGAGGACCTCCAGCTAGCTAGTAACAAATGGGTTTTCTCTACTTCAGAATGCTATTTGCTCTTTTCAGATTTTTTTTTTCAAAAACGCTAGGCCATTTACCAGCTAACGCAGACTTCTGGGATGGCTGCATTCCTCACAGAATATTTAAAATTAAATATTACAGCTGGAATGTTTAAAAGCTTGCCACCCTTGTCCTATTTTAACATTACCTAATGAACAGACAGCTTTCTGGAAAAACCTGGAGATCATTCTTTCTTAGTCAGTTGTTCCTGGCTGTGGTGACAACTTATCCCTGGAAATTTGCCCCATTCCTAAATCACAATTAAGAGAGTGGCTTGTTTTTGTAAGTAGCTTGTGATTCTTGATAATGTAAGTCTCCAGATCTTACTGTTGAACCTGGCACGTTCCAACGGGAATAAATCTAAAAAGATTCCCTTGCCACATTTGATGGCCTTGAATATTAAAGACCCACATTGGAAGAACTCTCCAAAAATCAGCCTGCCTTTCCATTGTGATTTGTCAGTGTAACTCTAACATTTCTAGGAAAAATATATAAGTACCTCATGGGCAGAAATGCTGTCCGTTTATATATTTCATACTTATCATCTGAATTTACTAAGAATGAATCAAATTAATTTATAACCATCTGCCTTTCCCACCCAAGCTAATAAACCTCTTGCCTTGTTTTGTCTGATCATGGATTTTGATCAACTTTATTTATCTCATTGGGTTTAAAAATTAATAATGCATTGCCTTATATGGTACTTATCTTCATAGAGATTATTCATTCTTAATGTAGTAAATGAAAGGAAAAAACAGATTTAATATAGATATTTGACTTAAAAAGATTAGATGACTCAAGCTAATGCAATTCTTTTTCTTCTAATTTATTTTTTATTGCAGTATAATTGATTTACAATGTTGTATTAATTTCAAGTGTACAGATTTCAGGTATAATATATATATATTTTTTTCAGATTCTTTTCCCATATAGGTTATTTCAAAATACTGAGTATAGTTTCCTGTGCTATACAGTAGGTCCTTGTTGGTTATCTATTTTATACATGGTAGTGTGTATATTTTAACCCAAACTCCTAATTTATCTCTCCCCCTGCTAATAATGGCAGTTCTTAAATTAATGGCAAGTTTTCTGATCTACAGTTGGTTTCTTTAGGACAGCAGCTTTCTTTTTGTTTCTTTCTCCTTCTCTCCCTTTTTTGTTAATTAATTAATTAATTAATTTGGTTGCGCCGGGTCTTAGTTGTGGCAGGCAGGCTCCTTAGTTGCAGGATGTGAACTTTTAGTTGCGGCATGCATGTGGCATCTAGTTCCCTGACCAGGGATCGAACCCGGGCCCCTTGCATTGGGAGGGTGGAGTCTTAACCACTGCACCACCAGGGAAGTCCCCCTTCTGTCTCATTTTGAAGTGAATTTGGTTACAGGTATTTTGAAAGCAATGTGCCCATATATATTAAACCTAAAAGAATTAAAATTTTCCTTTTCCTATAGTTCTCCTATAAAACTATCAAGACAGAAAATAAATTTCACCTACAGCAGGTCAGAACACCTTGGAATCAAATATGACACAGTGGACTTCCCTGGTGGCGCAGTGGTTTAGAATCCGCCTGCCAGTGCAGGGGACACGGGTTCGAGCCCTGGCCTGGGAAGATCCCACATGCCTTGGAGCAACTAAGCCGCCTGTGTGCCGTAAGTATTGAGCCTGTGCTCTAGAGCCTGTGAGCCACAACTACTGAATCCCACGCGCCTAGAGCTCGTGCTCCCCAATAAGAGAAGCCACCGCAATGAGAAGCCCACACACCACAACGAAGCGTAGCCCCCACTTGCCGCAACTAGAGAAAGCCCGCACACAGCAACAAAGACCCAACACAACCAAAAAAAAAAGACCCAATGCCTTCTTTAAAAAAAAAAAAAATCTGATACAAAAATGACACACTAAATGGCTTGTCCTCTAGAGAAGAACAAGAAGAAAAGGGAATTCTGCACTAAGCCCTCTCACCAGCCCTGTATAGAATCAGCACCAAGAACTGTCAAGTAAATTGCCTCCCCAAGAAAGCTCTGTGTTTCTCTTCTAGATCATCTTCATTTTTGCAGGCAATATAATTTCGAAATTTTGTAGAGTAGAATCCCTTTATCAAGTTATTACTGGAGAACTATCTGCTATCTTTTTATAGGATAACAACATTATCTACATAATATATAAGGTTTATATTATATGCATGCATGTGGATTGTACTTTGAACCACTTTATGTCTAGGGCCGATTCTAGATCTGTACCTGCCAAAGGATGAACATTAAAAAAATGTGATCACAGAGTTGAGAAAACAATCTCTTTTTTTTTAAGCTATGCTTAGCCTTATGAATATAGATAAGCATTTTAATGTATATTTTAATAATTAATTTTGAAAAGAAAAGATTTGATGGAGCAAAGATTTAAGCAATTAAAAAAAACCCCATAAAACTACGAGAAAAAAATATGGACCTTTTATGATCTCACAGCTGAGAAGACCTTTCTAAGTGTGACACAAATTCAGATACCACACACACACACACAAATACACAAATTTTTAAATTACCTGCCAAAATTTTAAAAAAAATTAAAATCAAATCAAAAGACAAACAACAACCTAGGGGAAGATTTCTAATTCAGAGAAGTTCTGCTTTCCAAAATATACAGCACTCCTACAAATGAGTATTTTAAAAAATCAGCAATTCAATAGAAAAAAAGGTGGAAAAAGAACATGAATTTCACAGAAAAGGAATACAAATGGCTCTTAAACATATGAAAAGATGCTGAATCTCATTATAAGAAATACAAATTAAAAGTATGAGATTGAATTTTTCATCTATCAGATTGGCATGGGTAAAAACTTAAGCCAACATGTTGTATTGGCAAATGTGTGAGAGAAGAAACAGTCTCATACATTGCTAGTGGAGATGTATATTAGTACAATCTCCATAGAGGTGTTTGGAAATATCTATTAAAATTAATATTGAGCATATTCCTTGAACTAGCAATTCAAATTCTGGAAATTTTTCTATAGAGATCTTGCAAATGGGTAAGATGATGTATGTGCAAGGCTATTCTTGGCAACATTTTGTAATAGAGGGTTGGAAACAACCTAAATATCAGTCAATAAGAGGATTCTTTAAGTACATGTTATGGACTATTTTGTTATTATAATATATGCATAGTACAAATTAATTTGCCACTGTTAATAAAGAATGAGTCCCCTAATTATACCAATATGGAAAGATTTCCAAGCATTTTGTTAAGTAAAAAAGGCCTGGTGCAAAACAGTGTCTATAGCCTCTTAACATTTGGGAGAAAAAGGAAAAAAGATGCATATAGTTATAAGTGCATAGAATATCCCTGGAAGAATGCATAGTAAATTAATAGTATTATTGCCTCCAGCAAAGAGAACTGAGTGGCTGGGTAGGAGATTTACTTTTCAAAAAGAGAAAGCTCTATCTATCTATCTATCTATCTATCTATCTATCTATCTATCTATCTATCTATCTAAATAGCAACTGTGAAAAGTCTATGATTTTATCCCAGCTGCAATCTAATAAGTTAACTTGCCATAGTTGCATGGTTGCTGGCAGAAAACAAGACTCCTGAGTCAGAGACAAAGGGCTTTATTACTCATAGCACAGCAATCAGTATGAGCATCAGTGTGTGTTGGTTTCTCTTGCCCCCATCTCCCAAGTGGGTGACATGGGTGCATCTAGATGGATATCCGCACAAGCAGTGAGTTGTATTATAGGAGAGGAACTGTAAGTGAAGGGAACCTGAATCTTTTTTATGATGGGCAGTGGAGAGGCTGACTCTTTGCTCTGGAGGAGACATTATCTCTCTCATCCAAGGCCGTTCACTATGCAAGCATCCTTGAAAAGATAGTATGAAATAAAAGGCAGTTAACACTCTGCACATCAAAAGATGTACAGAGACACAAGAGAACAGTGGAGAATTGTCTGTCTCTTGTTTATTTGTAAATATGTGCATTCATATACATATATGAGGTTTGAAGGCTAACAGTAACTCCTGATCAGATAAATTGTGTGGAGTGTGAACTCATTGGTTATTGTTCAGATTACTAGGCCTGGATCTGGTGTCACTTAATTGCCTCCATCAAAGAATGCTATGTCCATCCACCTCACTATTCCATTATATATATGTGCCACATCTTCTTTATCCATTCATCTGTTGATGGACACTTAGGTTGCTTCCATGTCCTGGCTATTGTAAATAGTGCTGCAGTGAACATTGTGGTACATGTCTCTCTCTTTTTTTTTTTAAATTTATTTTATTTATTTATTATTTTTGGCTGCGTTGGGTCTTCGTTGCTGAGCGTGAGCTTTCTCTAGTTGTGGCGAGCAGGGGCTACTCTTCCTTGCGGTGCGCGGGCTTCTCATTGTAGTGGCTTCTCTTGTTGAGGAGCATGGGCTCTAGGCATGCAGGCTTCACTAGTTGTGGCTCGTGGGCTTCAGTAGTTATGGCTCACGGGCTCTAGAGCGCAGGCTCAGTAGTTGTGGCGCACGGGCTTAGTTGCTTCGCGGTACGTGGGATCTTCCTGCACCAGGGCTCAAACCCGTGTCCGCTGCATTGGCAGGCGGATTCTTAACCACTGCACCACCAGGGAATCCCCCATGTCTCTTTTTGAATTAGGGTTTTCTCAGGGTATATGCCCGCTAGTGGGATTGCTGGGTCGTATGGTAGTTCTATTTTTAGTTTTTTAAGGAACCTCCATACTGTTCTCCATAGTGGCTGTATCAATTTACATTCCCACCAACAGTGCAAGAGCGTTCCCTTTTCTCTACACCCTCTCCAGCATTTATTGTTTGTAGATTTTTTTGATGATGACCATTCTGACTGGTGTGAGGTGATACCTCATTGTGGTTTTGATTTGCATTTCCCTAATGATTAGTGATGTTGAGCATCCTTTCATGTGTTTGTTGGCAATCTGTATATCTTCTTTGGAGAAATGTCTATTTAGGTCTTCTGCCCATTTTTGGATTTGGTTGTTTGTTTTTTTGATAGTGAGCTGCATGAGCTGCTTGTGAAGTAAGTCAGAAAGAGAAAAACCATATGCTAGCACATATATATGGAATCTTAAAAAAAGAATGGTTCTGATGAACCTAGGGGCAGGACAGGAATAAAGATGCAGACGTAGAGAATGGACTTGAGGACACGGGGAGGGGGAAGGGTAAGCTGGGGCGAAGTGAGAGAGTAGCATTGACATATATACACTACCAAATGTAAAATAGATAGCTAGTGGAAAGCAGCTGCATAGCACAGGGAGATCAGCTCGGTGCTTTGTGACCACCTAAAGGGGTGGGATAGGGAAGGTGGGAGGGAGACGCAAGAGGGAGGGGATATGGGGATATATGTATACATATAGCTGATTCACTTTGTTACACAGCAGAAACTAACACAACAATGTAAAGCAATTATACTCCAATAAAGACGTTAAAAAAAAAAAGAATGCTATGGCCACAAACTCCATTCTGCACCTGGTACACTATCTGTAACTACAAGTAATTGGTCAGGAGGGGCCCCAACTGAGAGTGAGAACATGTATGAATCCGCACAACTCATTCTCCCCTACTGTAACAAACAACGGGAGTTGCCACCTTGGGCATTTGTAGTACTCTCAGATTTGGGAACTAGACCCATTGTTTTTCTTTAGCTCTGGAGTGAATACTAAAGAAAGTGCTTCCTTTATTTGGCTTCATTTAGCTCAATTGCACACTGAAATCAGTTTTAGGCCTGTGCTTTGCAAAGTATGAATTGAAAATGGGTGGCGGCGGGGAGGGACTTTCTTGGCTTTGGCACCTGGATAACAAAGTAACCCAGGAACAGGCTTTTATTCATCAATGGAACACACTGGATTTCTGTCTCAGAGTTCAGGGTGGACCAGCAGCAGTCCTGGTGGGTCTGTGGAGGGATGAATTAGCGTCCTGTTGGAAAGGTGCTGAGCCCCTCCTGAGTCACCTTGAATGCCCTCTTTCTGCAGCAGCCACAGCAATGGCCCATATTTTTAAACTTTTTATTTAAGTATCGTATATAATATATGTATATGAATATATATAAATCTTAAGTGTCTGCCTGATGAATTTTCATAAAGTGAACACACTTGTATAACCAGCGCCCACATTAAGAAACAGAATACTGTCCAAATCCCAGAAGCCCCTTCCAGTCATGAACTCTCCCTCTGAAGGTAATCATCTGCTTATTTTTGCCTGGTTTTGAACTTTAGAGTACGAATAGAACTGTATATCATACACGCTGTGTATGGCTTCTCTTGCCTCAAGTTATATTTGTGACAGCCCTCCATATCGTCTGTACTGTTAGTGTGTGGTTGGAATTTGTTCTTTCTCATTGCTGCATAGCAGTTAGGGGTGATTTTGTTCCTCAGGAGACATTTGGCAACATCTGGAGACATTTTCTGGTCATTACAACTGGGGCGAGGGAAAGTTGCTGCTACCCACCCTACAATGCACAAGGCAGCCCTGCAACAGTGGCCTAAAATGTCACTAGTGCTGAGGCTGAGAAACCCTGCTGTATAATAATAATATTCCATCATGTGAATATACCACGATTTATTTACCCACATATTCCTTAGAGCCTCGACTTCAGCATTCATGACCATTGTACAGCTCAGGCCTGGCTTCGAAATTCTTGAAACTATGCTTACCACAGTCTCATCAAAATAAAAAAATTACCAAACAGGATATGCTTTTTACATTTAGGATAAGTGTTAGAATCAAAATGAAATATTATGTATAGTCTTGGTCATAGACAAAAATTGTATATTTTGGAATCACTACAAGAATTTAAACAGATTCTCAATGAGAGAATGAAATGGGCTAAATCAAGTAAAGATGTGAAGGACTATTGTTAAAAACAGCTTTATTGAAGTATAATTTACATATCATAAAATTCACCTAATTTAAATGTACAATGGAAAGATCCCTAGTAAATTTATAGAATTGTGCAGCCCTCACCGCAATCTAATTTTAGAACATTTTCATCACACCAGAAAGATCCCTTGTGCCCATCTGTAGTCACTCCTGTTCCTAGCCTGAGTCCCAAGAAACCAACAGTTTACTTTCTGTCTCCAAAGATTTTCCTTTTCTGGATGTTTCCTACAAATGGAAACATAAAATAAGTGGTCATTTGTGTCTGGCTTCTTTCACTTTGCATAATGTTTTCAAGGTTCATGCATGTTGTAGCAGATATCATTACTTTATTCTTTTTTATGGCTGAATAGTATTCCATTGTAGCTGTGTGTCACATTTTGTTTATCCATTCACAAGTTGATGGACATTTGGGTTGTTTTCAGTAGGGACTGTTATGAAAAATGAACATGGAGGATTTTTCTTTTAATTGAAGTATAGTTGATTTACAATGTTGTATTAATTACTGCTGCACAGCAAAGTGATTCAGCTATATATATATATATTATATATATACATATATTATATATTCTTTTATATTCTTTTCCATTATGGTTTATCACAGGATACTGAATATAGTTCTCTGTACTATACAGTAGACTTTGTTGTTTATCCATTCTATAAATAAAAGCTTACATCTGCTGACCTCAACCTCCCACTCCATCCTTCCCCCAACCCCCTCCCCCTTGGCAACCATCAGTCTGTTCTCTATGTCTGTGATTCTGTTTCTGTTTCATAGATATGTTCATTTGTGTCATGTTTTAGATTCCACATATAAGTGATATCATATGGTATCTGTCTTTCTCTTTCTGACTTACTTCACTTAGTGTGATAATCTCTAGTTACATCCATGTTGGTACAAACAGCATTATTTCATTCTTTTTTATGGCTGAGTAATATTCCATTGTATAAATGTACCACATCTTCTTATCCTTTCATCTGCGATGGGCATTTAGGTTGTTCTCATGTCTTGGCTATTGTCAGTAGTGCTGCTATGAATATAGGAGTGCATGTATCTTTTTGAATTATAGTTTTGTTCGGATATATGCCCAGGAGTGGGATTGCTGGATCATATGGTAGCTCTATTTTTAGTTTTCTGAGGAACCTCCATACTGTTTTCCACAGTGGCTGCACCAACTTACATTCCCACCAACTATGTAGGAGGGTTCCCTTTAACATGCAGGATTTTGAAGCATAGCTAGGTAAATGGCAAACACAAGTAGACTTTTGAAGAAAGGGTATGATTCTGGGTCAGATAATCTGTATTATTTTCAAGGATAATTTGACCAATTAAAAAAAAGAATAGGAAGGGGAAAAGACTGGAGAATGATACAAGGAATATTAGACTTGCAGGAAAAGGAAACCTCTGACATTTACCCATAGAGACCCTAGCACTTTTGAAGGCATTTTATAACCAAGTAGCCTAAACTACAGGGCAGCAAAGCTCTGCCTTAAGGCGAAGGATAATAGATAATTGGTTGCACTAAGAGAAGGTCATTAAACATGCCTCATTTTAGTATCTTATGTTAAAATAAATCATAACTCAAAATGAGTTATCCATTACCAGAATGGATACATATGGGACCAGCATATCCATTAACAAAGCATGGTATAGAGAAAGGGGCACTCAGGTGAAGTCAGGGCTTATACTTCATAGGATTGTGAAGATCACAGACAAAAGCAGCGCGAGAGTACTCTTTAAATCATAAGGCAATCTCTACAGATATTAGGGCTTACCCCTTACTAAACAAAGTAAGACCCCCCAAGGCTAAGCATATGGAAATTGGTCATTGAGAGCCAAAGGAATTACCTAGAGGTAGAATTGACTCCTCTGGAGCTGAATTTGTGCCAAACACCAGTGGAATGGGGAGCTCCCAGAGTAATGAACCCCTAACCCCACCCCCTTCACCTTCACTGAGGGTGTTCAAACAGTGGGAACATATTCTTTAGCCACATGGGATCGTGCGGCTTCATGGAATGGAAGTTGTTCATTTTATTAGACCTGAATAATTACGCAGTAGGTGTAGGTGTGAGGGGTCAGGTGAGAATGGAGAGGGTCAGAACACTTGATATAGACAGGTTCCTTCTCCTTTCCTCCCCTTCTCCTCACTCCCTCCTTCCAAGGCATAACTTTTTTTATATAAATAAACAAAATTCTTAACATAGTAACTAAATCTCTTTTTTTATGCAATAGAATAAACAAGATAAGGGACTTCTCACATTACAAAAAGACATCCTTCTCAAGGATTTGTTTATACAGCATTACATATACAACATTATATACTCAATAAGGCAAAATGAAGCTGAACTGTTTAAAAAATTAAGGTAAAGCAAATCTTATAAGTTTTTTTTCTCATTTTACTAGAAAGGAAGCTAAACTATATCACAAGTTCAAGTTCATATTGTTGGCAAACCTATTAGTGTTTTCCAAGCTTATTTGGCCAATGCCCACTTTTTTGTTCCCACGGAAAACCATAACCTCTCGAGGGACAATCTGGAGAACGCAGTTTGTGAAATGTTGATATGGCCAGACTTCATTTATGGTTCGCGCCTTATTTACATTACAGATTGAACTCTCAAATGAATCAAATTGGTTAGTTTAGATGAGAAATTGAGTAACACTTCATTCCCATTCAACAAACTACCAGATTTTTCTTTCTAGTGCCTCCGATGAGGTAAGTTGGTTCTACTATTACTGACCATAAATAATATGACATCTGGCACCACTCGTCAGCCAATTGCACTGCTGCACTCAAATGAATTATTTGTCTTGAAATCTTACCCTCAACATTCTAATCACCCAATCTAAGTTGAATGAATATTTGTTGTCTTTAGTGTGTGTATATTCAGGCTTAATCTGGCACTCTGGCTGCCAGAAAACACGTAATCTCTGTAAATAACAGAGAAAACAAAATTAAAGTCTAATATTGGAAAATGTAAATGACATCCAAGCTTTTTAAATCATATTTGTATCATGTCATTTCAGAGAAATTCAAGTGTGCATTTGTATCCAGGTTCAACAAATGTCCTGTACGAGAGAGAAAGAGAGAGAGAGAGAGGAAAGAAGGAAGGGGGGGAAGAAGGGAGGGAGAGAGTAGAGACAAGGGGTGGGTGGGGAGGAAAAGAAAACACAAAAACTATACCTTTTGCTTCCCTGATCCAGGTTCCCGTCTTGGGTACCTGGATCAGGGAAGCAAAAGGTATAGTTTTTGTCCATAAAAGATCTGTGTTTGCTTAAGTTTTGTCCATAAAAGATCTGTGTTTGCTTAAGTTTTGCTGAGTTAGTTTGTTCCCGTGGGGCTTAACTGAAGAGCAAAGCATAACACGCAGCACCCCTCCCTGAGTCCTGCTGGCACAAATCAACAAAGGGACAGCTTGTGAGGTAGGTACACAGAATCTGGTTGGCACAGCCTTGAGGCTGATTTTTCCAGTTGAACCAATAAGACCTTTGTTTTTTGAGGCAGATTTAATAAGTAACATCCAAACAGGGCATCTTTATAATGTACACTCCGAGAGGATTTCCCAGGGCTATATAAAACCACCTTAACTCAATGGGAGTCGTTCTCTAAAAGCTTGAGTTGGAGCTTTAAGATTAAGTCCTTAAGATGGAAAGTGCATATGTGATAATCACGCAGAATATTTGTAATAGAGAAAAGTTATGAAGCACGGCATCTAAAAATAGGTTTGAAAAAGAAAGAAAATATTTAGAAAAACAAGCATGAAACGATAAAGAGCAGTCCCACCATCAACGTCAAACCATCTGCCTCAAATGAAGCTACTGCTGATAGTGTCGCTATTAGAAGATACGCAGAGCATCTAAGTGGGGATGGCTGCAGTGCTCCTTTTAGCCTCCTCTACATAGGTAAGTGGAGGGGACTGAGTGAGTCAGAAGAAGGAGGAGTGTAGAGGAAAAACACAGTCAGATTGAGAGGTTGAGAGGGAGAGCCGAGCCATTGACTGTGCCCGGAGTGAAGACGAAGCATCTGGAAGCCTCTCTTGTTCATGCAAGGAATAGGGATAGAGGGTAAGGAGGCTTTTAAGCCCTGAGATGCAGTTTGTGCTTTCTCCACAGATTCTGAGGGTAGTGCAGAGTATTCATAATTGTGTAGTTCCCACATGCAAACTAGGCCCAGAAGCACAACAGTTCAACAAGGTGGGCCTTGTGTATGTCTGAGGGAATAACGCCTCACATCCACTCTGTTTCCATCACCTGACAAGAACCAAACAGAACTCTGTGGTGTAAATTTGCATTAGTGTGCAAAGTAGCTGCATAACGATCCTGCAAAATTGTGGTTGGAAATATTTTGTCTTGGTGTGGATTCATGAAGGTTTAAAAACACGGTCAGGCATAGAGAACAGACTTGTGGTTGCCAAGGGAGAGGGGGTGTGGGAGGGAAGGACTGGGAGTTTGGGATTAGCAGATGTGAACTATTATGTATAGGATGGATAAACAACAAGGTCCTACTGTATATATAGCATGGGATATATTCAATATCCTGTGATAAACCATAATGGAAAAGAGTATATATAAACAAAAAAAAAAGGATGTCAATATGTGTAAAAAAGAAGGCATGATCAGGGAACCAGTCTCACCAAGAGCTACTTTCAGGTTCCTCCACTTACTCAGAAACATTTTGCTTATACTACATAGAAGCAAAAAAGTATGAGTTGATATGCAGCCTGTGCAGCCATTTTGAATCCGTTTATAGTCACATTGTATCCATACATGTCTACAGAATGCAGCAAAATAAAGAGTTGTGGGGTGATCTTAATGCATGATCAGTGAAGACTGAAGCCAGCCCATGGGGTTAATCCGGTTAAAAAAAACCCTAGTCTTTCCCCTCCGGACCTAGATTTTTGCCTTGACTAGCTGGATAATTGTTGCAGGAGTTTCCTTCTGTCTGCCTGTGTGAAAGCAGCCATGGGGTATGTGATTGAATGTAGACAGTTTGTCATTCAAGTTGTAGTTGCGAAGGTAAGCCATGTTCTGTGTGGGTCCTCAAGGAACGGTTTACTTATGCCCATCACAAGTCTAGTTCACGGTGTGACATGTCAGTTGCACATTCAGCTGTCTCAGGAGGTCCACCTTGTCTTTGAACACTACACATTATTTGCTTTGCCTGTTTTTGAGCTCTAGATAAATGAAATCCTACAGTATGTACTCCTTTTGTGTCTGACTTCTTTCAACATTGTGTTTGCAAGACCCATCCTTATTATTGTACGTCATTGTATATTGTTCATTCTCGTTGGTGTTAGCATTTCCATTGTGTGAAACACCGTGATTTACTTACCAGACTACTGTTGAAAGGCAGTTGGGTGTCTTTCAGTATTTATAACAACGCTGTGAGGTAGGTTCTATTATTCTGTCCATTTTGCGGATGGGAAAACTGAGGCTTTGAGCAGCTTTAGAATTCATTTATCTCAAGTCACACAGGCTACTGTGGTCTAGACAAACTTGAGCCCAGGTCGCCTGACCTGAGAGCCCGTGATCTCCACCCTCAATCTATTTCTTTACTGAAGCAGTTCTTTGATCTGTTTTTTGTCTTCTGTCATTTTAACTGATTCAGTTGTGAACCTATGGGAGCTGGACCAGGAGACAAATTTCTGTCACCGGACCACACATGAACTCATCCCTCCCCCTGAGACTAAAGCTTTGTTCCTAGGTCAGGTTTACTGAGCTTAGAGTAAGGGCTTGCCCAGGTGGTTCCAGTAGTACACCTGATGTGTCCAAATCCCTTGTAAATGCTGTGTGTGGTCTCAAGCTGGGCTCCCCACTTCAAAAATATATTTAAAAGCTGAAGAGACTCTTGAGAGGAGAGTGAGCACATCTATTGTGTTAGTATATCTCTGGCTTTAACTGTTTTGGTTCCATGATACATGAAGAAACCTGAGGACTCTTTTGGGGTTTTTTGTTTGTTTTTTCTATATTGAGGATTTTTTTTTTTTCATGTATTGAGCCTTCTCTGGCTGTTTGTAGGAAAAGAAATGTCAGTTCATACTTTATTTTTTAAGAAAATTTTCACAAATGCGTTTTTCTTCCTGTTGCTTCCTGGGAGACCTTCAAGTGGAGGCTACAGATTAACATTGGAGAGAAAGACCAATTTTCTAGCCTTGGGGTCAGGAACCCAGTACAAGGAAGTTTATAGGAGGCCAGTTTTTGGCCTCTGCCTGGATGGAAATGGAGGAGCATAAACGGGACCACCCTCTCCCGAATTCCATCGTTAGTAGTAAATGAGATGTTCTGCTCTTGCGTCTCTGCGTGACCATCTTAGAACAACGCAGAAGTTTGCTGGATCTTTGGTGTGATGACAGGAGAGAATACAGAGGAGACCTGCACCTCCCCTCAGAGGACAGACAATCCCTACCCAGGAAGGCAGTTCATCCACTTTGCTTCCTGCTCTGGAACATACGGGGTAATTTTGACAGCCTTCAGATCTGGATGGAAGTTTTGCTTGTTTGTTTTCGTTTTGTTTTTAAATGAAAAAGTTGATTGTTTATATATGTATAGGTAGGTTTTACAGATTTTTAAAAGGCATTTAATAAAAGTTAAATGTGCGGTCCACCCTCTGTAGAACTTCATCCTTTTCTTCCAGACACTCTTTTCCGCTGTGGAATTTGTGAGCTGTGCTAACCAGAAGAGCAGCAGCTTAAAAAAAAAAAAAGGGCAGTTTTACTCATTGGTGGTTAGAGGGGGAGGGTGCAGCTCTTTAAAAATGTCTGAATTCAGTCTTTCTCCATTTCTGAAACTGCCTTCTCTTCTCCGCAGTGTCTTCATAAAGTCATCCTCACGCCCCACCCCACACCCCCTTGCCCTGCCAGGATTCTGTATTCCATCTCAGCCACTCCCCTAGCCAATGAACCTACTCACCACTAATTTCAAGGTAATGTGGGAAAGCTGTATTTCTTACGATAGAGTATTAGGTCTTGCTGGAAAAAAATATCTAAACTTTGAAAAATATTATGTCTGACGTTTCAGAACTGGCTGTAAAACTCTAGTCTCTTTAGGTAACACATACTGTTCTCCTATAATGTGTTTGTCTTTAGCAGTTAACAGTTTGCAACCAAGACTTTTAAGCTGTCCTTTCCCCCTCTGATTGACGTCAGAGAAGAAGGGCATTCCATTCCTATAAATTATTGAAAATAATTTATAAAGAGACAATTTCATAAATGGAGTATAAAAAAAGAATGAGGCACCGAGACAAACATCTTCAGTGTTCAAATGGCTTATGTATGTAGTAAATGCAAGGCTAGAACTTATTTTCTGAGAAGTAAACCCCTGGTAAGGTGGCAGATAAAATACAAGATTTCCAGTTAAATTTGAATTTTAGATAAACAACAAATAATTTTTTAGTATAACTATGGCCCAAATATTGCATGGGACATACTGTATTTTTATTTGTTAAATCCGGCAACTCTAACAAAAGTTTTCAATATGGTTTCAGCACAATTTCAATCAATTAATATTTTCTGAGCACTTTCTGCCTGATGGTTAGGCTCAGAGGTGGCCTCAGGCAGGCCTTGTGTGTGTGTCTTTCACCATTGTACCCACAGCTTCTAGCACAGTCTTTGGCATATAGTTAGTGCTCAATGAATATTTTTTGAAAAAATTAATCAAAGGAATAAAAGAAATCTAGAATATGATGAATTTATGACATGTGTAACCTAGGTAGGAACACAAGCTCACATATATAACAAGCTAATGTGACTGATGCTATCTTATTTTGGATTTTATCTAGTTAATTTACTTACTAGACTAGCTCATTTATGTAAAGGATCCAGATTCTGAATATGTGAAAGTTTACTCCCACTTTGAAAAGAAGTGATAACCGAACAGGACGTTGAACAACAGTCTTATCTAAATTTAATGCAGTCTTCTTAATTATCTATTTAAAACCGCCCTACTCGACATATTGCTACCTATCTTCTTTCACATACACTTTTGTTCTAATGTTCTAATCAAATAAGTCATGTATCTGTAATACATTTATTTCTGACAGGATTGAATTTGATCAAGAGGAAAACGAATGTGTACTACTAGTCAGGTATAACATTGAGCCATACTATAAAGTAAAAATTATTGATCTGTATTGTTTCTCCAAGGAATTTATAACTCTTTATAACACTTTCATTTATAATAGCACTAAATAAAAAAGTTGATTAATGTAATATTTTTCTAGTGTAAAAATTAGGCATATGGAAACTCTTATTGTTCATTGTTAGTTTCACTATTTTGCAAAATATAATGATATAACACACAAGAAAATTTAATCATAAATTCAGATCTCAGGATTGTAAGGACCTTAAGTATATTATTTATAATTGAAGCTATATATTCTCTCCTCTTTTTTTTTTTTTTAAATATTTATTTATTTGTTTATTTAGCTGCGCCGGGTCTTAGTTGTGGCATGTGGGATCTTCATTGTGGCATGCAGGCTCCTTTAGCTATGGCATGTGGGCTCCTTTAGTTGCAGCATGCAGGATCTAGTCCCTGACCAGAGATCGAACCCGGGCCCCCTGCATTGGGAGTATGGAGTCTTACCCACTGGACCACCAGAGAAGTCCCTTCTCTCTCTCCTTCAGAAGAAAAACCTGAAGAACTATAGAAATTTGCAAGGAACAAAAACCCAACCACTCTTATTTATTCAGACTTCCTTGTGAGACTGACTGAAACAACCCTCTATTTTTCTCACTTGCTTGAAGTTGTACTCAATTGAATTATACGTTCAACCCTACCAGTTGTGTCCAAGCAGTAGTATAACCAGAAAAAGTTGGAGTTCCAATTGAAAGAAAAGACTGATAAATTTAACTATATTAAAAAAAAAAGTATGGCAAGCAACACCATAAATAAAGTTATAAATAACACCATTCACAAAGTCAAAGTACAAAGAACCAGTGGAAAGATTTCCTAATATATAAAGAGTTCCTATAAATCAATGAGAAAAAGACCAACAATGCAATAGAAAAATGGGGAAAGGGTACAAATAAGAGTTTGAAAAATAAATAAAGGAAATACAAACAGTCCTAAACATAACAAAAGGTGTACAACATCACTCATAATAACAGAAATTCAAACTAAAATCATATTGAAATACCATTTTTATCTATCAAATTGGAAGAAATCCAGAAGTCTTGATAATGTACTCTGTGGCAATGCCATCGGGAACCTGGAACTCCCATGTATTGCTGGTGAAAGTATAGATTGGTATAATCTGTAGAGAGTGATTTGATTATATGGATCAATATCACAAATGCCCATACTGATTGACCTAGTAATCTCACTTCTAAGAATTACTCTCATAGACATATATTCACAAGTGAGAAATCAAGGTAATTCATTGTTGCATTGTTTGTAGTGGTACAAACTTGGAAGCCTTTGAAATTTCTACTAAAAGGGAGCTAGTTAAATAAATTATGGTATATCCATACAATGGAACAATGTGCAGGCATAAAATGCACAAGAAAACCCTCTGTATCGACGTGGAAAGATCTGCCAACGTAGATCTGAAGCAACAAGGTGTGTAATAGTGCGGAAAGAAGGGTTAAACAAATAGTATATACATGTTTTAAAATTTACTTCTATTTGTATAAAGAAACTGACAGGATATACAAGAAACTAATAAAAGTGCTTACACATTTTCAGAGGTAGGGAGGGTGGAGATGGGGCAAATGGGTAATGGGCGTGAAAGCAAGACTCTTCTGTATACCTTTTTGTATGTATATATTTAAAGTTTGTGAGTCATGTAGATATTACTTACTTAACAACTAAATAATAAAAAAGAGAATGGCATTGCATCGGCCCAGAAGCAAGAGACAGCTTAAACTCTGTGGGGAACTTCAGGGATTCAGACTGACACCTGTGTGTAGAGTATGAAAATGGAGAGTGTGAGCGATGAGAGGAAAAGATGCAGGAGGTGCCACGGAGGAAGCCTGATCACTGAACTGTGTCAGAGCTAGCAGGTGGGAAGGAGTCAAACCAGAGGAGCAAAGGTGATTTCTAAGTCTTAGAATGAACAAACTCCCTGCAGAGGAGGGAGCCCAGGAATGGATCCGGGGAAGGGCCCAGGTGATTTCTAGGAGCCAGATCTAAGTAGAAAGGAGTGGAGGTCAGGAATATATATAATGAGATAAGCAAGACGCACATCTTCTAGAGCCCAGACTGTATCCTCTGGGGTGTGGGGTGGGGAAGGCTTCTTCTAGGCAGCATTTATGCATTCTCATGCTTTGCCAGCCAGCCCCAAACACATCTTTACCAAGAAGCCATGGTAACTTCCGACAACTTATTTTGCCCCCTGTGGTCTTATTTCTAAACTGTGCTTTTAAGATCCCCAAAGATTGCTCGACTTGGAATAAGAAAACTTGGATCTGAGACGCTGAGTGACCAGCTGTTATGACCTTGGGTAAAACACTTTGAAACTCGCATTTTTGAACCTCAGTTTTGCCATCTGTGAAATAGACATGAGGAGACAAGCCATAGTCTGCTGTTTTGTGAAGCTCAGGTGCAGCTTTAGAAACTCTAAGGTTTCTGTGACAGGTAAGGGACTGATCACTGGCACTATTTTTGTCTATGCTTCAGTCAATAGACACAACTGCACATTCTGCACCTAGATAAGATGGCCATGCACGGTTTCCTCTGTGCTGAGTTTGAAATAGCAGGGCATGAGGAGGTTTCACAGCTGGAAAGTGAAGGAGAATGCCCTGGAGTTTTGAGGGAAATCATATTTCTTTCTACACTACATGTTTCAGGGAAGACTGAACAGAGGGAAGCACTGGGGCAGTCTTCATAATTTTAACTATCATCATCCACTTTATTATTATTATAATTATTTTACTAGTAAGTGAACTATTTTAATTATCATTAATAACAACTATTTGTCTCCTTTTAGCTAACATTTAGTGAGGGCTTAACTACTGGCCAGGCCCTGTGCTGTTTTATGTACATTTTCTTATTTAATCCTCATACGACTTCACTAAGGCAGAAAATGTTATGAAAACCATTCTACAAAAGAAGGAATGGAGTGGTTAAGTAATTTGCTCAAGGGCACGCACCTGGCACCAGAAGAACCAGGATGCCCTACCAGTCACTCTGACGTGGAGCCCATGTTAACCTTTATGCCGTTCTGCTTCTTTAAGGGAATATACATCCAGTTGAGGGTGGGAGCAAGAGCGTCTGTCTTTCTGCACTGTGAGTTTTATTCATATTGTTAAATTCGTCAGACAATACTAACAGGTTTGGCTGCCTCCAAATCTGTAACTCAGCCAAGATTTTGAAAAAATGTTTGACATTCTTATCACCCAATCCTACCACCTGGGCAGCCATGTTCTTCCAAGACTATCTCAGCCCCTGGCCCTCTACCTCTGCCCATGATACACATTTGAATAACGAATCAAATTTTGTGAACTATCATGGGAATGAAAAATTAGTTTGCGTAAAAATACTTAACATTCATTCAGTAAATTCTAAACTCCTATGATATTCTAGGTACATGGATTCCACGACAAATGTGGGTAGAGCAGACTAGCAAGTTCCCAATCTGGTGAAGTAGACAGACATGTCAGTAAATACAATAGTCCCTCCTTATCCGCTGTTTCACTTTCCGCAGTTTCAGTTTCCCGAGTTGAACCATAGTGTGAAAATATTACATGGAAAATTCCAGAAATAAACAAGTTACAAGTTTTAAACTGTGCACTGTCCTGAGTAACATGGTAAAATCTTCCACTGTCCCGCTGCATCCCATCCAGGATGTGAATCATTCCTTTGTCCAGCATGTCGGTGCAGTATAAGCTACCTGCCCATTAATATAGGAAAACACATAGTATGTATAGGGTTCAGTACTATCTGCTGTTTCAGGCATCCACTGGTGGTCTTGGAATGTATTCCCTGCAAATCAGGGGGGACTACTGTGACCATAATTAACATAAGTTCTCTAGTATCGTTAGTGTCTCCTAGATTTGCCGGAGCATTAAAATCACCTGAGGCACTTTTGAAACAAAACTACAGGTTCTTGGGCCCTACCCCAGACCAAATGAATCGGAATCTCTTGGGGAGAGTCCTGGGAATCTGTGTTTTTCACA
Source organism: Balaenoptera musculus (assembly GCF_009873245.2). Taxonomy (NCBI): domain Eukaryota; kingdom Metazoa; phylum Chordata; class Mammalia; order Artiodactyla; family Balaenopteridae; genus Balaenoptera; species Balaenoptera musculus. The sequence goes on along the minus strand of NC_045800.1, from coordinate 38,887,306 downwards.
AACACCCTCTCAGAGTCTTACATCAGAGTCTTAAGTAAGTTTGGGAAAGGAACTATTAGTAGAAACAGGATACTATGGTGTCAGAGGAAGAAGCTAAGTCTGTCTGTGGGTGGGGAGATTAGCCAAAGGCTCACAGCAATGTTTACGCCACACATTCATGAGTGAGTAAGAGACAAATCGAAAGAAGGGCACTCCAAGCAAGGAGAATGTGGGTGAAAGCCCAGAAGAACGGCGTGGGGGGTGCTTGTTCTGGACTGGTGCATGGGGTTTGTGTGACTGGTGCATGGGGTTTGTGTGACTGGTTCATGGAGTTCAAGGCCACAAAGGGCAGTAGGTAAAGCTGAAAAAGGAGGTCATGGCGCCAAATTGAGGTCTCTGGACTTTACCATAGAAGCCAAAGGATTTTAAGCAAGAATTTTACTCTGGGGATTCCCTGGTGGCGCAGTGGTTGAGAATCTGCTTGCCAATGCAGGGCACACGGGTTCGAGCCCTGGTCTGGGAAGATCCCACATGCCGCGGAGCAACTAGGCCCGTGAGCCACAACTACTGAGCCTGCGCGTCTGGAGCCTGTGCTCCGCAACAAGAGAGGCCGTGATAGTGAGAGGCCCGCGCACCGCGATGAAGAGTGGCCCCCACTTGCCGCAACTAGAGAAAGCCCTCGCACAGAAACGAAGACCCAACACAGCCAAAAATAAATAAATAAATAAAATTTAAAAAAAAAAAAAAAAAAAAAAAAGAAATTTACTCTGGTGGCAAAGGAGAGAATAGCTTGAGAGAGATGAGGAGTCCAGTTTGAAGGCTGTCAGGGAGGTTCTCGTGAGTGATTAGCTAACAACAGTGAGATGATTTGAGAGGTATTTCTTAGCTAAAATTGACAGGACTCAGTGATAGATTGATTTTTTTTTTAATGAGGGAGGGGGCAGTAGGATGTCTCCTAGCTTAAATAATAGATAGACATGTGGACCATTACAAATGATGAGGAATATGGGAAAAGGAGTAAGGGGTGATGACAAGAAAATGAATTCTTGTTGATGCTGAGTTTCAGTGGTTCTGGGTGACTATACCTGCTAGGCATTTAAATATTGATATTTGAAGATAGAGATTTTGCAGTCCATAGCATATTGATAGTAGACAAAGCCTTGGGAACAGGTGAGAGTCACTCAGGGATGTATAGGGGAAGGGGGGAAGGGTGCTGGAGAAGAACCCTGATACGTAAAGGGATGTGGAGGAATGTGTGAAGGAGCCCGTGGAGGAGAGGTGAGAAGGCAGAAAAGCACAGGGATAGAATAACATCTTGGAAGCTAAGGAAAGAGGGAGTTTTCCAGAAAAGAGTGGTCAGTGGGATCAAATGGAAGGGAGACATTGTTTTACGGATTCTTGGCTGCTCACTTTCTGCTCCCAGTGCCTTGATTTGGCAACTCTAGTACAGGTTCTACATGAATCTCCAATCCAAGGACTGCGTATGTAACTGACTGGGTATTTTGTATAGCTTAAATTCTTAAGAGAATCTCATTGATTCAGCCCGTGCATTGGTTCCACTTGGGTCCATCCATTACAAGCAGCGATGTCTGGGGAGAGTAGTTGGGGAGGTTGAGTCTGTAGCTGTGGCCAGGCAGACTCACTAAGTAGAGTATGCAGGGGAAAGAGATCAAGTCAGATAAACACTGAAGATCTTGTCAGGGACGATCATTACAGTGACTACTGATTAGGCGCTGTTTTAAACACTTTACATGCAGTAATTTGATCTGTTTGAACCTGCTGCTGGGCATAGAAGTCATATTGCAATGGATTAGAGTCCTTTACTCCTAATAATGACAGTGAGTCTTGAGAAAGGCATTAATCTGGTTCTTACACAATTGCCCTTTGTTTTGTGCTTCTTTACAGAGGCAGAAGCCTTCTCTGGGTCCACTCTTTTTTTTTTTTTTAATTGAAGTATAGTTGATTTACAATGTTGTGTTAGTTTCAGGGGTACAGCAAAGTGATTTATATATATATATTATATATATATTATATATATATATAATATATATATTCTTTTTTCAGATTCTTTTCCCATATAGGTGAGTATACTTCCCTGTGCTATAAGTAGGTCTTTGTTTCTGGGTCCACGCTTAATAATCAAATGGAAGACTGCCTTCTGATCTTATTTCCTTTTCCTGAGTTCTCTTAATTGAATCATGAAAATATTACACATAAAAAGAAGTCTTTGTGCTGGGCAGATATGACCACACGAGCATTCTATGAGTCGGTTTACTCCAGAGCTTGATGGGTTTAAGTGCCCTCTCTTATCCTTAGGAATCTGCCTCACTGTGAACCAAGAATATAGGCAATGTAGCAGATGAATTTTTAATCTGATTTTTTTTGAACAGAGAGTAAACAATGTTTTCATGTAACAGCTTTTTGATGTAAACTGTTCAGAATGGTGATTTCAGGCCATTTCAAGCTGATGGGCTCTTTTAGTTCACAATAGTATACGTTTTAGTTGCCTGTCTCTGGATTGTTTATGTTATATTTGTGAAGGAAAAACCAGTGAAATAATCCATGTGAGGATGTGCTCACAGATGATGTGGTTCATTTAACTTATTCAAGCAATGCATTAAATAAGTGTCCAGTTCTGTATTCTATTGGATTTAAGTGTTAATGACTTAGATTTCAGCACTAACTGAAATATGTTAGATCCCATCAGCTTAATTGATTCTCAAAGAATATGGGAAACTCACCAGAACTATAATCACAAATTGTTATACACAGTTCCTTGATGCAAATTTCAAAGAATATTTTACAAATGCATTTGTGAATGGGAGTTCTGTTTATTATAAGGTTTGGACTGCTTTGGCTGTTTTCTGTAGTGATGGCTGTGAGAAGACTTAGGACATGGCAGGTCTCACTTTAAGAAGTGGGTAACCTTCTGCAGGATACAAAATTAATGCACAGAAATCTCTGGCATTTCTATACACTAATGATGAAAAATCAGAAAGAGAAATTAAGGAAACAATCCCATTTACCATCACAACAAAAAGAATAAAATACCTAGGAATAAACCTGCCTAAGGAAGCGAAAGACTTGTACTCAGAAAACTATAAAACACTGATGAAAGAAATCAAAGATAACATAAACAGATGGAGAAATATACCATGTTCTTGGATTGGAAGAGTCAATACTGTGAAAATGACTGTATACCCAAAGCAATCTACAGATTCAATGCAATCCCTATCAAACTACCAATGGCATTATTCACAGAATTAGAACAAAAAAATCTTACAATTCGTATGGAAACACAAAAGACACTAAATAGCCAAAGCAATCTTGAGAAAGAAAAACAGAGTTGGAGGAATCAGGCTCCCGGACTTCAGACTATACTACAAAGCTACAGTAATGAAGACAGTACAGTACTGGCACAAAAACAGAAATGTAGATCAATGGTACAGGATTGAATGCCCAGAGATAAACCCATGCACATATGGTCACCTAATTTATGACAAAGGAGGCAAGAACATACAATGGAGAAAAGACAGCCTCTTCAATAAGTGGTGCTAGGAAAACTGGACAGCTACATGTAAAAGAATGAAATTAAAACACTACCTAACACCATACACAAAAATAAACTCCAAATGGATTAAAGACCTAAATTAAGACCAGCCACTATAAAACTCTTAGAGGAAAACATAGGAAAAACACTCTTTGACATAAACCACAGCAAGATCTTTTTTGACCCACCTCCTAGAGTAATGGAAATAAAAACAAAAATAAACAAATGGGACTTAGTTAAACTTAAAAGCTTTTGCACAGCAAAGGAAACCATAAACAAGACAAAAAGACAACCTTCAGAATGGGAGAAATTATTTGCAAATAAAACAACAGACAAAGGATTAATCTCCAAAATATACAAACAGCTCATGGAGCTCAATATCAAAAAAACAAACAATCCAATTAAAAAATGGGCGGAAGACCTAAATAGACATTTCACCAAGGAAGACATACAGATGGCCAAGAGGCCCATGAAAAGATGCTCAACATCACTAATTATTAGAGAAATGCAAATCAAAACCACAATGAGGTATCACCTCACACCAGTCAGAATGGCCATTGTCAAAAAATCTAGAAACAATAAATGCTGGAAAGGGTGTGGAGAAAAGGGAACCCTCCTGCAATGTTGGTGGGAATATAAATTGATACAACCACTATGGAAAACAGTATGGAGGTTCCTTAAAAAACTAAAAATAGAACTACCATATGACCCAGCAATCCCACTACTGGGCATATACCCTGAGAAAACCATAATTCAAAAAGAGTCATGTACCACAATGTTCATTGCAGCACTATTTACAATAGCCAGGACATGGAACCAACCTAAATGTCCATCGACAGATGAATGGATAAAGAAGATGTGGCACATATATGCAATGGAATATTACTCAGCCATAAAAGGGAATGAAATTGAGTTATTTGTAGTGAGGTGGAGGGACCTAGAGTCTGTCATACAGAGTGAAGTAAGTCAGAAAGAGAAAAACAAATACTGTATGCTAATGCATATATATGGAATCTAAAAAAATAAAAATGGTACTGATGAACCTAGTTGCAGGGCAGGGATAAAGATGTAGACATAGAGAATTGACTTGAGGATACGGAGTGGGAGGGGGAAGCTGGGATGAAGTGAGAGCAGCATCGACATATATACACTACCGAATGTAAAATAGATAGCTAGTGGGAAGCAGCGGCATAGCACAGGGAGATCAGCTCGGCGCTTTGCGATGACCCAGAGGGGTGGGATGGGGAGGGTGGGAGGGAGGCTCAAGAGGGAGGGGATATGGGGACATATATATGCATATGGCTGATTCACTTTGGTGTACAACAGAAACTAACACAGTATCGTGAAGCAATTATACTCCAGTAAAGATCTATTAAAAAAAAAAAGAAGGGGGTAATCTTCTTAGCCATAAAGGTGGCTGTAACCACAGTTTAGAATATGTCATTTTATTGAGTAGTGATACTAAAGCATATGTGCTGATGAGGACCAGAGTTTGTTTAAGGATATCCACATCTGTCAATCAGCCAGCAAAATATTTATTAAACTTGTATTATTCATTCAACAAGCATTTACTGAATACTTAATGAAGTCCAGCTACGTCACATTTGCTTCCTCTTTTTAATCCTTGCAGCAGTTAACAAGAATTATAATCCCACAATTTTGGGAGACTTAGAGAGGTTAGGCTTAACTCATTCAAGCTTTTAGTGGAGCCAGAAGTTGAATTGACTCTAAACTGTCCAGCCTCAAAATCTATATTATTTTCTCTTAGCTGGGCCCTGTTGGGAAATCAAAGCTGTATAAGCTACAGCCCCCACCATGTAGGGTTGACAGTGAAGTCTAAAATACAAGTCTCTAAGTCTATAAAACATCAGATATAAGTCTAAAATATCCAGGATCTAATGGGGACAGGAGTTTAGCAGAGAGGCATCAAGGAAGGTGATTTGAACCCACAGGGTTTGTGCTGCTTGTTTTTTTTGGCCACACCATGCGGCTTCCAGGATCTCAGTTCCCTGACCTGGGGTTGAACCCGGGCCATGGCAATGAAAGCCCAGGATCCTAATCAACAGGCCACCAGGAAACACCCTGTGCTGCTTGAAGAACAGGCAGTGTGTGGTTAGGTGGAGGGTAGGAAGAGATTCTTCCAGATAGGATGGGCCGAATGAGAAAAGGTGCAAAGCCAGAATGAGCTGTGTTCAAAACCTCCTGCTTGGAATAGAAGTTCTGCAGTGTAGAGTAGAAAATGTTATCGAAAAGGTCGCTGGAGCCTGCAAATGAAGGGCCTTAAATTCCAATCTAAGAATTAGGACTTTATTCTGTGTAAGGACTTCATTCAATGCGGAGCCATTGAAAGTTTTGAATATAAAAGTAACATGATTAAAGGGTGTTTTAGAAAATTCGTCTGATTGTCAGTTGGAAGAGGAAGTGAGAGAACTAAAGATTATTAAAGGGGTTCTGAGCCAAGGGATGGATGTGATGGATGCTTTACAACCTTAGGGAGACCAGGACGAGCAAGATTCACGGGGGAGGGGCTTCCCTGGTGGCGCAGTGGTTGAGAATCTGCCTGCCAATGCAGGGGACACGGGTTCGAGCCCTGGTCTGGGAAGATCCCACATGCCACAGAGCAGCTAGGCCCGTGAGCCACAACTACTGAGCCTGCGTGTCTGGAGCCTGTGCTCCGCAACAAGAGAGGCCACGACAGTGAGAGGCCCGCGCACCGCGATGAAGAGCGGCCCCCACTTGCTGCAACTAGAGAAAAGCCCTCGCACAGAAACGAAGACCCAACACAGCCATGAAATAAATAAATAAATAAATAGATAGATAGATAGATAGATAAATAGATAAATAAATAAATAAATAAAATTAAAAAATAAAAATAAAATAAAAAAAAGATTCACGGGGAACTGTGCTGAGGAATAAGGTTCAAAAAGCCGGGCCAAGCCACGGGGATAGTTATTCATGACAGTGGAGGGCAGTCCAGCCAAGAGGAGACTCCAAATTATGGTCAAGAAGACAAGCAAAGGTCAGAGCTGGAGAAGGCGTTCATAGCATCCGGAGGTCTGAGGAGTGAAATGTGATTGTATATGAGAAGCAAGCCAGGAGGACCTGGAGCAAGCTCTGTTGGAGAGGGTGACACAGATGAGGCCACTGCTTCTGGACTAAGACTGAAGACCATCTGGAGACCTGCTCACCACGTAATGTGGAAATAGGCCTGAGCACTAAAGTGGAAGTCATGGTAAGGGTCTAAGTCAGGGTGTTAACAGTGGAAACTGGAAGAAAGATCCTTATATGAGAGATACTATGAAGAAAAACAGGACCTGTAGATGGATGATACATAATTAGAGAGGAATGAGAGCAGGGGCTCCTACAAGCCCTCAGAGTCATTTTAAGAACAAGTCATGTTCCAGAGATTAACTTGGAAATGAGTTATGCAGGCCTTGGAAAAGCTTCATCAAGAACCTTTCTCCATCAGGAAATGTTTTTTTAAAATTGTCAGTCTAACATGCCAGGAATATTGCTACCCCCAGTATAACCATGGAATCTAAACTTCCCCTGTCCTCACTCACCATCTTTCCACCTGCTTCTCAGTGCAGGTGTGAGCTGTCCCCAGCCAAATCGCTGAAGGAGGCAAAATTTTGGGTCCAGGTGTGAAGATTTGTGAGCATCTGTGGGTGTGTGAACCCCTCTCCTGGAGGTCCTGAGAAGGAACTCCACACACATACACCCCCAACTTCCAGCCACATATTTCTCCATCCTGGGTCCACTCTAGGACAGTATGCAATTTCCGGATTCTTTGGTCCAAAAATAGTAACTCTTTTACCCTGCAATAAACTTCATATAATCTCTTCTCTTCCACTTTTCCTGCTTCTGAAGCAAAAAAACATAGCCATTTTGAGGGTTTTTTTTCTCCCCTAAGGAGTTTCAGATCTCCGTTTTCCTCCTCCTTTTTTATGTTATTTACTCACATCCCTCCATATGGAAGATTAAGGGGTGCATGTGTCATAACAGGAGGTTTGGGGACATAAGGAGGGCTGAAAGAGGCTGAAAGACAATTAATTCACCTCCATTTTGGAGGGACAAAAGGGGCTCAGAAGAGGGCACTGCTATGTTTCATCAGTTTCTTCTAAAACCAAAATCTTTCTTTCTTGTAATATTTTAGAATGTCGCCATAAACAATGTGGGTATGTCACAACTTATCTATGTATTTCACTCTTATCAATGTCTTACCTATTTATCTTTCTGTCCTTCCTCTTTACTCCATGGTGTGCTTATAAAAGGATTTCTCAAATAACTCCAAGTAATTTTAATCCTTAAATTAGAAGTAAAATAATAGAGTCAGTGATTTTAAGAAATGTGATCAGGAAGGATAAAGAATCCAGCAGTGCAGAAGCCAAGGTGATTTATAGTGTTTTGTTTATTGCCAAATCTTGTAAAAATGCACTCTTTTAAAAAATAGACTTTATTTTTTAGAACAGTTTTAGATTTATTGAAAAAATTGAGAGGATGATACAGAATTCCCATATATCCTGCACTTAGGTTACACTGTTACTAACTTTAGTGTGGCACATTTGTTACAATTAAGGAACTAAAGACACATTATCATTAACTGAAGTCCATACTTTCTTCAGATTTCCTTAATTTCTATCAAATATTTTTTTCTGTTCCAGAATCCCATCCCACATTGCATTTAGTTGTCATGTCTCCTTAAGCTCCTCTTGACAGTGACAGCTTCTCAGACTGTCCTTGTTTTTGATGACCTTCACGCTTTGGAGGAGTACTAATCAGGTATTTGGTAGAATGCCCCTTGGAGTTGGCGTGGTGTTTTTCTCACGGTGAATGGGAAGTGACATAACGTGGTTGCTACGTCAAATATGATGTCAGGCCAGAGCAGGGATCCTGCCCGGTCCGCCCAGTGCGCTCCCTGCCCGATAGGCAACTCCTAACAATTGTACCCCTCGTGGCGCAGGCCTCTCTCTGTCCCCGCGGCGTCGAGGGGGCGTCGAGAGGGCGACTAGGGGGCGGTGTTGGCGCCCGGGCTCCTGGGTTCCCTGGGTCCGGCATATAGATATATATTTTTTAGAACGGGATTTTTTTTTTTTTTTTTTTTAAGTTAAGATTTTTTTTTTTTTTTTTTTTTTTTTTTAATTTATTTCTTTATTTATTTTTGGGTGTGTTGGGTCTTCGTTTCTGTGCGAGGGCTTTCTCCAGTTGCGGCAAGCGGGGGCCACTCTTCATCGCGGTGCGCGGGCCTCTCACTATCGCAGCCTCTCTTGTTGCGGAGCACAGGCTCCAGACGCGCAGGCTCAGCAATTGTGGCTCACGGGCCCAGTTGCTCCGCGGCATGTGGGATCTTCCCAGACCAGGGCTCGAACCCGTGTCCCCTGCCTTGGCAGGCGGACTCTCAACCACTGCGCCACCAGGGAAGCCCTAGAACGGGATTAATGTTATTTCCTCTGTAACCTGTTTTCGCATTTGGGCATACAGCATGATATAGTTTTAGGTCAATAAATACAGATGTGCATATTCAGCATATGGATATGCCATAAGCTATTTAATTGATGGAAATTTTGATGGCTTCTCTTTTAAATAATATTATTATGAACATCTTTAGGTAATGATTCCTTTTTCTGTATTATGATATTGAGGTTCTTTGAGAATTAGCGAGACTAGCAGGGGAAATCATAGTGAGGCCTTGCATGTTCTCAGCAAGACTTGAATAATTTTATTTCCATGGAAAAATGTGTTTTAAAATAAACTAAAATTGAAAAAAACATTTTTAAAGAAAGAGCTTTTTTTTTTTTTTTTTTTGGCCACATAGCTTGGCAGAATCTTAGTTCCCTGACCAGAGATCAAACCCGGGCCCCGGCAGTGAAAGCACTCAGTTCTAACCACTGGACTGCCAGGGAATTGCCAAGAAAGAGCTTTTTATCTTCAGAATTTTAAAACATATTACAGAGCAACAACTATCAGTACCATAGGTGTCCACACTAAAAGTAGAAAAATTCTGTAGAAATACGTAAGAATATATAAACTATAAATACATAAGAATTATAAATATATAAGAATTCTAGAAATAGATTCAAACTACTAAAAGATTTTCAAAGTAATAGGGAAATGAATTATAACATATTTTGAGATCACTGGATAATAATGATGGAAAAGAAATAAAATTGACCCATGTAAGCACATGACACATTATTAAAATGTCAGATGTATCCAAATAGAATAGTTTAATCATAGTTTAATCATATCAAAATAGATGTCTAAAGAACATATTTGGCTCAGCTATGATGAATGATCAAATGGAAGACATCAAAGACAACAGGAATATTTTTATATATTCTTAAAATACCCTTTAATATGATATATTACATATAATATATGTGATATATAATAAAGTGTATATCAAAAGGAAAGTGAACAAAAAGTGTATATTATAATTAATAAAATTTTTACTATACAAAATACAGAAAAAAGTACCAGTATGCTTTTGGCTGCACCGCGTAGCATGCAGGATCTTAGTCCCCCAACCAGGGATGGAACCTGTGCCCCCTGCAGTGGAAGCTCAGAGTCCAAACCACTGGACCGCCAGGGAATTCGCGCACAATACATTTTTAAAAAGTGGATGAGGTCATTGCCTAGATTGTCCTTACTTAATACCAAAAGAGACAAACACACAAATATCATAAGTAACTTACAACATGGAAAAATACATATTCTTACTAGTAACTAAATAGGTGCGAAGTAATCTAGGGGGAAAAAAACATTAAAACTGCAAACATAACAAGTTAGTTGGAATATTTAGAAACAGGTATATTGTGTAGCCTGGTAACTTGGCTCTGTCTTTCTGGAAAATGAACTGGCAATACATAATGAGACTTACAAAATAGTTTATAACTTTTCATACTCAGTTGTTTCACTTTGGGCTATAGACCCCAAGGAAATACTCTGAAAGGAAAGAAATATAAATAGATACTTGTAATGGTAAAACATTTGAAGCTACTCAGGTTAAGTAATGAAAATGAAATGAGAATGAGCTTTTGATTGTTTACATTTTTATGTAGTATCAAAAGCCATAATATGCATGATACCATTTAGTCCTCAATGAGGAAGCCGTGACACAGAGGTCCCGCAGCTGGGACTGGAAACTAGGAGTTCTGTCTGGGCAGGAGTAAGACCTGCACTTGGAGTCAGGAAGCCTGGCGGTGTGTTCTGCATCGTGCAGGTGTGGGACTTCAACCAGTAGTTTAAGGATCTGCAAATGGGTCACAATGCACAGTCTCCTCAGCTCCCGGGCTTTGAACGGTAAGTGAGATAATGGCTGTGAGAGTGGAGCTCCTACCATGAGCCTAAGAGGGTGATTACTGAGGTTGCTGCTTTCTGCAGACAAACCTTTAAATGAATCTTCAAACTGCACACCGAGGTCAGGGAGGTTTGGGACACTTTTAATTAGCAAGACAGCAATGAAACCATAGCCCAACAGCAGTGAGGGCCAAATTCAAAGGCAACAGCAGAGTTGTCATTAGAGAAGGAAAGTGGATTTGTTTGCACTGCGGGGGAGGCAGGAGGGTGTAGAGGGAATTCAAATCCACTTACTTGTTTTTGATTGAAGACATTAGGCACACACCAAAAGCCTTTGAGCACTGAGAAACTCGTAAACTGACCTGCGCTTTCCAGCTTCCTCATTCCTCCAGCGCCCGCTCTTTCATAAGCCTACTCACTGTAGCACAGGCTCTGATTTGGCTCCAAGGGTGCCCCGCCCCGCCATGAAATCATCTGAAGTCTTTTCCCCATGTAGCATCTTTTCTTCTAGGCACGCGAAACCAAGGCCTGCCGTGACCTAGCCTATCCCACCCTGAGTTCCAGAAGCTCCTTCATACTCCCCTTTAGGCATCTCTGATGGGAGTGAGGAGTGGATCTGGCAGAGATAACTCACTGCAACCCTGGGCTGGGTGATAAAGTCCCATCTTTAATAGCTCATGAGGCTAACCTGGGGCAAAGGCCATCCTCATGCCGGCGACCAAGCATTCATGACTGAGACAGCCAGCAGGAGAGCAGTAAGTGTTGGGTGGGTAGAACAAGGAGGCTTCAAACTGGTGCACCTTGGAGAGGCATGTTACTGGCTGGGCTTTGGGTCAAAGAAAATGATAATCAGAACGGCAACAATATCCTCCTGTGCTCCTGTGCGTGCGTGCGTGTGCATATGTGTGTGTGTGATGCTTCACCCCTACAAAATTGCTTTCCTATCCATTGTCTGACTTGATCATGAGCCCCACCTCCCCAGACTTGCCTTAGAGTGGACCTAAGCCTTAGAACACTTCTAAATCTGGGTGACTTAGGCCTCAAACTACCATGATGTCTCCAGAGTAGATTAATGCCTCCTGGGCCTCATCAGCCTCAACATCTTACCTTGTCATGTATTTTCTTTGATACTTTATATAGAAAATTATTTAATCCATTCAGCAGCCCTATGAGGAAACTATTCTTAGCCCCATTTTACAGAACAGGAAATGGAGGTTTGACGATGTTTAGCACTTGCCCAGGGTCACTGAGCAAGTAGGTTACGAAGAGGGTTTCAAACCCCTATTTGCTTGACGCCAAAACCCATCCTCATGCGACTCCTGGGAGTTTTTCTGGGTCAGTGACCTGGAAGAAGGTAGGGATTTTTGCATTTTTTTTCCTTAGGAACCCAGAATAGAAGTATGCCACCAACTTTGTGGTTTCTGAGCCACTTCCGGTTAAGAGTCAGTGTTAGACGAGGTGCCGTGGACGTCTGTGTGCTCCTTTTCTACTCACGAGGAGGCAAGCATTTGTTCTTTAACATGTGCTTTGCTTTCCGTAGAGAGAATCCTTTTTCTGACGGCCACTTTCTTTCCGAAGCTTAGAACACCATATGCTCTTAAGAAGGAAGGAAGGGTTTCCACAAGGAAAAGAAAAGTTTTCGGCTGCCTCACCCCTTTGCAGTTCAAATATCCTTCAAAACATCTGCTTCTATTTTATTTGTTTGCCTTTTGGAGAAAATCAAGGGTAAATGTGAGATAAATAAGAAGCAAAATATCTTCCCGAAACAAACAAAAAAACCCCAGTACCTGGCCATCTGAAAAGATTTTATTTGTTTGTTTAAAACATTGTTGGAGTGATAGAAAATCTGGACAAACACCCATGATTAAGATGCGGTTAATAAAAACCAAAAGTTCAGAGATTAACTATTACACACTGTAAGAGAGTAGTTCCTTCCGGTGGACTCTGATGGTTTTGGAAAACCAAGTGCTTGTTGGGGAGGCAATTAACAAGATCATAACAAAGTTTCCACAGAAGACTAGCAAAGCCTGGAGTTTATTCTGGATCTCAGCCTCTAGGGAGAAGGAACAGCCAAAAGAGAGGAAAAAAACCCATCTCTGTGGACAAATTAAGCACTGGGGGGCATTCACGTGCACAGGTGGGCAGCAGCCCCTTAAGTCAAACGTGCTGTGGTGGGATCAGAGCCCTTTTCCACAAACGCAGCTGTGCTGAACAATATCATTCCACCATCTGAATCTTTTTTCTTTTTTCTTTTTTTTGGCTGTGTTGGGTCTTCGTTGCTGCGCGTGGGCTTTCCCTAGTTGCTGTCGGAGGGCAGGGGGTGGTTTCTCACTTCAGTGGCTTCTCTTGTTGCGGAGCACAGGCTCTAGGCGCACGGGCTTCAGTAGTTGTGGCACACGAGCTCAGTAGTTGTGGCTCACAGGCTTAGTTGCCCCGTGGCATGTGGGATCTTACCAGACCAGGGATCGAACCCATGTCCCCCTGCATGGCAGGCAGATTCTTAACCACTGTGCCACCAGGGAAGTCCCCCACCACCTGAATCTTATTAGGTATTTTCGTATTTGCTTAGTTTTTTTTTTTAATGGTTCTTTTTTTGCATGTGGTAAAACTTACATGTAATGAAATACCCATCTTAAGTGTACATTCCATGAGTTGCGGCAAATGCAAACACCTGTGTACCTCAATCTCTTATCAGGACGTACAGCATTGCCATCACCCAGAGGCAACTGCTCTTCTGACTTTGCAAATTAGTTTTCCCTGATGGGGGACGTCATATAAATGGAATCACACGTAGGTTTTTTGGGTAAGACTTCATTGACTCAGCAAAATGTTTTCATTTATTATCATCCATGTTGCATATATCAGTAGCTCATTCCTTTTTATTGCTGATTAGTATTCCATTAGAAGAGTATTCTATAATCTGGGCGTTTTGTTTTGTTGTTGTTGTTGTTATCTATTTTCCTATTTGATGGACACTTGGTTATTTACAGTTTTTGTCCAAAAACGTTGCTAATCATATTCTTGTACAAGTCCTTTTGTGGGTATAAGTTTTAATTTCTCTTGAGTTAATGTCTATGAATGCAATTGCTGAGTCCTTAAGGGAGGTAAATGTTCGGCTTTATAAGAAACTGCCAGGTTTTTTTCTGAGATGGTTGGACCACTTTACACCTCCACTATCAACATATGAGAGCACATGGACTTCCCTGGTGGCACAGTGGTTAAGAATCCACCTGCCAATGCAGGGGACATGGGTTCGAGCCCTGGTCCGGGAAGATCCCACATGCCGCGGAGCAACTAAGCCAGTGCACCACAACTACTGAGCCTGCGCTCTAGAGCCCATGAGCCACAACTACCGAAGCCCGCGCAACTAGAGAAAGCCCACGCACAGCAACAAAGACCCAGTGCAACCAAAAATAAGTAAATAAATAAAAATTAAATTAAATTAAAATTAAAAAACAAACAAAAGCATATGAGAGCCCATCCTTGCTGACTTTAGATATTATCAGTAGTGTCTCATTTTGGTTTTAATTTGCATTTCTCTCATGACTAGTGACATTGAGCCCTTCTTCATGTGCTTATGGGCCATTTGTGCATCTTCCTTTGTGAAGTGACTGTTCAAACCTTTTGCCCATTTTTATAAAGTGGGTTGTCTCTTTATTATTGAGTTGCAGGTATTCTTTATATATCTTCATGTCAGAGGACTGAGGGAACACATAGTGCCCACTGAACTAAGAAGGCATCTTGAGACTGAAAAAAATGAGGCAGGCAACTCCATATAATCAATGGATCAGTTCATTATGGGGTAACTTACTCACAGGATGGGATCAGGATTGTGTCGACAACCATCCAGAAGCATTCACAGCTGTACTCCATGCCACCGCAGGGCCATTGGGACAATTTTATATTAACCTAGAGTGTGGGGGTAGGTACTTGGAAACAGGACGTGCCTTTCTATGTCAAGACTTACGAACGGGTAACGAGTTTCGTGGGCATCAGGAATACGTCAGTGAAGGTTTTCGTCATTGTTTGGGAACTAACAGGGCATAGAGGAGAGGTCACCTGGTTCTAATGATTATTAAACAATATGTATTAACTACAAAGCCCTTGATGACAGAGAAGTGATTCACTTTACATTACAGTCCCTGGCAGGGTCAGCAGAAGAACAGGAGAGACTGTAACGGCCCAAGATGGCTTCAGTTATGCTAACAGCCATACACTTCATACAGTAGAGAGATACATGTCTGAGACCCTCCCTCTCCTCTGAGGGGCCCAGTTACTTGATCTTTTTGTCTGTATTTCCCCCTAAAATATTGCCAGGAATTCTGCTTTGTTTAGTACTATATTCCCAGTGCCTAGTATGGCCCCTGGCACTTAGTAGGAGCTCATTTACATAAACATTTACCGAAAGAATCAATGAATGAACAGATGAACTGACTTGTGGGCCTGATATCCACACACAGTGTTCTTGAACTTAATGGCAGTGATTAACAAGGAAATGGAGAGAAAGAAAATTTTAATGTTATCCTTGAGCCATAAAGTGTACTTGGCACAAAAGACTCAGGATACCTTCAGGGGATTTATTCACCCAGGGAAAATATGGCTAGAATATCTCATGGACTAGCCTCATTTGTCCCCCTTTATGAATCCTCTCGTGCAAGCCACCCCTGCTCTCTACTATGTCCCGACCCCTTCCAAGTCTTGGGTTCTGACCAGGTTTGTTTGATGGATGATCAGAGCGTCTAGCCTTGGAGAGTTTTAGGTAACTTAACCCAGCCGATCCCAGCTTTCAACACCTACCTCTTGGCTCCCGCTGACACTGATAATGCTGTTCCCTGCCAGCTGGCCCCTTTGTTGGGCTCTGTGCCTCACTAGCAGGCCCACCCCACGGGTGTGCACTGCCTTTCTGAGCCCCCAAGGGCCAGCAGGGGGCCCCTTCCTCCTTGGTCTTGAAGTGGTTTTCCTGATCCTAATCCAGATGGCTCTCCTGCTGCAGCTATACGCTGAACAATCATTGTCAGCATCCGCATTTGTAGGGAACTTGGCCATTTACAGAGCACGTTCCCATCCATTATCTATATAAGCCTCCAAACAGTCCTATTTGTATTCCCCTTGATTTTTTTTTCCCTAAGGAAAGGCATAAAGAGGTGATTTAATTTGCTCCAGAATGTAAAAGTTGCCCTCATGTGACCCAGAGTTTTCTAAGACTCTCTGGGTCTTGCTCAAAGAATATTGGAGCTTTTTTTTTTTAGCTCTGGTGGGTATACATGTACAGTGTTTAAAAGCCTTCATAGATTTTTACAGTTCAGCAACTTGGATTACATCTGTCATTAGAAATTTAATTACCATACCAGAGACACATATGGGCAGTTCTCAACCTTTTTATTTTTATTTAACCATCATTATGGGTTCCCCTGATCCACCCCCTCCCCCCTTGGATCACATCTTCACATATTATTTTTTTAAATGTCCACCACTAACTGTATTTATTGACTCATTTTACCTTTTTTTATTCATCAGACATGTACCTTCCAGTCAGAGTTTAGGGTCAGGATCAGATAATCTGTGTCCTCACGGGGCTGATTTTATTACAGCCAAAATAAAGACATTCGAGATTTGAGTTAGCCTCCAAGACTAATAACTGGTACATTTCCATTTCTTCAGGCCTTTTTGAAAGATTAAAAAGTTCATACACTGACCCTTGGGAAAGTGGAAGCAGATTTCAGTACTTGTGGAAAAGGAGTCCTATTTCGGGGATCAACTCTCAAGTTGCTGACGTCTGTGTCTGGGTGGGAGCAGGAGGGGTATAATGGCCTCTAACTCTTTGTTCTGTGATCGGGGCCTCTCCCAGCTCTCTAGAGAGGAGCTCAACCAGCCTCACCCTATTATTTCCTCAGTGGCTGGAGTATTTGGGCTGTTTTCAGTTCATGCCCATGGGACTTGGGAAGAACATGAATTTACAGAAACAAAGACATTCCCCTAACCATTACCTAAAGGTACACATTTTAATATGTCATGGAACCAGAACTTTTACATTGCATCAATAATTGCCTCATTCAAATTATACTTTCAAAGGGTGGTGATGAGTATGCTAAAGGCAGTGTCTGTTTCTAAATTAGTAGAGTTAATTAATGTTACTCTGTATGCCAATTATAAAAAAAGGAGTTTCTGTTAGGGAAGACTATTTATGTAATCTGTTATTTTATTATTTTATTATATGTATACATATGAGATTTATTATTTTATTAATTGAATATTGCGCTTGCTCTTGTTTTGTAGGAGACCCAGCAGAAATCCACCAATGTTGTGTATCAGGCGCATCATGTGAGCAGGAATAAGAGAGGGCAGGTGGTTGGAACAAGGGGTGGATTCCGAGGATGTACCGTGTGGCTGACAGGTATGCTGTGTTGAGATCTATATATTTTTTAATGGAAAACTGATGGTGACACACAATTTTTAGGAAGATAGTGTCACATACATATTACATGTGTATTTCAACATTAGAAGGAGGCTGAGAGCTGTAATAGAAAGCTTGGGTGTTAGTCCTAGCTCTACCCATCAGTGAGAAATAGGACTTCCATCAAGTCATGGAATGTCTCTAGTTCTCTGTTTTCACCTCTTTGGCAGGAAAGGATGGGACAAGTTGATTATGACATTCCCATTCAGCTCTAAGGAATTCTGTAATTCTTAATTTCATGCCTAAACACATTTGCTGGCAGTTATGAATGGGGCTCTCCTAATTTGACATCAAGCATTTGGCTGTCCATTAGAGATATTCTTTATTCTTTTCTGATGTTTTAATATTCTAGGGGGCTATTTTACTTATTTTAAAAAATTAAAATCTCTGCAAGAAGCAAAACTAATGTTTTCTGTGTAGCTGAGTATTGTCCCTTGTGTATAAAAAAAGAACTCATTCCCACCGAGGTGACCAAATGAATCTCCCTTTTCTTGTGTTTTTATAGCCCCAGACTGTCAAAGCTAAGGGTTAGTGACAGAACTGGAATTAGTCCTCGGCTGTTACCTTATACTCTTGAGTACAAGGTAGAGGAATTTGATTCCTGGGAATGCAGGTCCGACATAGGCTGGACTCAAAAGAAAAAAACAGGTTCATGTTGTAGACATAATATTTCATATGGAGATGAACTCAGATGCAAAGATATGTTTATCCAGGTTATGAAATCAACTTACGTGTTACTGTTTGATCACAAATACTAATTTATTCTAACCTGAAGATAGTTCTAAACAACACAACAAGCGAGGACCTGCCTTGCGTCTTTTCTCGCATTCTGAGTCTTTCCTATTCCTGTCTAAAGCAGCCTCATTCTTCTCTTTCAAGTTATTTCCTAGTGCCTGTGGCACTTGCCCTTGGTTTCCGGGTTTCATTCATCCCTGGAAGAGCAACTTTCCCTGCTTCCAGGGTGAGGCTGGACAGAGGGCAAGGAGGCTGCTGTGTTCTAGAAGGCAGATTCACCTGCCGCAATTCCTGATATGTTTCCCTCGCTTCCTCTGAGAGACGTGACGTGCAGCAGTGAATAAAACAGCGTGCTCCAGACGTTTTCCTCTTGCTATGTGTTTGCCTTCATGAGATGTTTTGCCTTCATGTGTTTGTCCAAATTTTGAATCAGGACATACCCACAGAGTCCATTTTTCTTAATGTAAAACACCCTTGAAAAGACAGAAAGAACAGGTAGAAGAGAAAAAAAAATCTCAAGGGTATACTTCCTCTGTCTTTTCTTACTCTCAAAAAGTCATCTTTTCCTAGTTTATTTTTTATTCTCATATTACAGATGTTGGATATTGACCAGGCAAATCAGGAGAAACCAAATACTTCAAATCTAGAGAGTTGGAGTTGGGTACCAGCTTCACCTACATTAGCTGTGTGATTTTGGACAAGCCAACCAACCTCTCTAAGCCTCGGTTCCCTTATTTGTAAAATGAGAATAAAGATAATACCTGCCTCATAGAGGTATAGGTAGAACAAAATGAAATAAAGCATATATGCACTTAGCACAAGTCCTGGTCCCTAGTAAAACTCTCAGTAAATGTAATTGGTGTTACGTCAATGTATTAAAATAAATGTTCCAATGATCTATTTTAATACAGCTAACTGTGTTAGAAATTTCTATTGTTTCTCTCATTTTCTGATGCAAGAGAACATACCAGAGATTCAGGAGTCCCATTTCTCCTACCCCACAACTGGACATAACTTTTAAGAGGAATTTATCACATTAATTTCTATCCAAATGAAACTGAATTACATAAGATGTAATAGACAATGCCTTGATTTACAAAGATTGCCAACACATTCTTCACGTAGCCACTTCTTCTAATGATCCTCTGTCAAAGCCAAGGGCATGACTTTAAAACATAACTAAAAATATGGAAAATACTTGTTTACCTTTATATATCACCTTTCTTTCCAAGTCTGTCCTGCATCCCTTCTTTACTCTTACTTTTTCTTTTGCCTCTTTCCCCCTGCTGTCTTCTCTGTATTAACAATTTCTTGACTTTCTTTTCTGCCCCCGTCCTGACTTTTCCTCTTCTGGGTGCTGTCTGACAGTGGCTTGGCATCAACTGCATTTTTCTTCAGGTTCAGAGATCTTTAGAACAGCTGAATTTTTAGAGGTCTCCTTTTCCAGGGTGGTTCAGATTTTGAGCTCTTAAGTAATTTTGGCGGGTAGCATTTCGTTCCCTTTCTCCTTACATTCTCCCTCATGTAGAAATTATAGTGTGTGTTCCCAATCACTGTGCTTTGAAGCCATGGTAGAAGGCACCTTGTAACTCCACTCTCATGTAAAGACTCCAGACACCTAAGAGTATATGGCAACTCTAACTACATCTACAGCGTAGCTCAGGGTGGTTCTCCGTCTTTATGTTTTGAGAATCATTTTGGAAAATCTTGAAAACAAAAGGAGAGTATGTTGGTTCTCTTGTCAGATGGGTGCTTAGCAGCACCTACAAGGGAGGTGGGCCTCCCAGTCTCCAAGGTCTGGCTGTCCCTCCCTCCAGCTGATTGCTCTCATAAGGGGATATGAGGACACCACTGCCGGAGCCTCTGATTTTTTTTCAAGAGAAGCCATAATCTGAATTTGTATGCACAACTTTCTAATCTATCAAATACTCTGCGGGCAAAGTGTTACCAACTCAGGTACTTGGACTCCTTAATCAATAGAAATTGATAAGAGGCCAGACAAGGAGTTCAGGCAAGGCTTTATTGAGGTCCCTGCTGCAGCATGAGGGAGCGAAAACAAGAAACAGTTGCCCTTGCTCACTCCTAAGGTGGGGCAAACCGGTTGCTTAAATGGGATGCGAGTAGGGGCAGATGGGTGGTCAGGCTGGAGGGGCGGCTTAGGCGGTCGGCTGACCCCCTTGGTGGTGGTGCCGTGTGCAGGAATCATGCACAGTACCCTGCTTTTGCTCCCTGCACCCCAGAAATGGCAGCTGGTTTCTGGCCTTTTTGCATCTTATTGTTTATAATTTGCCCCAGCTGTGGATGCGTGCAGGTATTTTTAGTCCCTTACAGTTTCTTTGTACTCTGTTGCTCCAGGAGACGTTTGTCCAGGTGCCAGCACTCTGGTAAAGGGTCCCAGGTCCCAGCCCATCTCAGAAGCAGAACACACCAAGGACCATACATAGCCTGCCAAGGTCTCCCTATTGATGAACCCCTTTTGCTTTGAAAGGCTATAATCCTAACAAGGGACAAATAGTTATTTCAAGATTTGAAAGAAATGCTAGTACTTGACTTGTAGTAAACTTTGCTTTTTCTAGACTTGAATGGTTTTGATTTGAGGTCAATCCAGTGATTGTAATGAGGGTTTAATTATGCTTGAATTAGGTAAAAATTAGGATCAGTTCACAATTAGGTTCAGAGCACAATTTATTATCTTAAACAGTCAGAGACAGTGCCTGTCCTGTCTTGCCCATTCTGAACAGGTCTCTCTGGTGCTGGAAAAACAACGATCAGTTTTGCTCTGGAGGAGAATCTCGTCTCCCACGCCATCCCTTGCTACTCCCTCGATGGGGACAACGTCCGTCATGGCCTCAACAAAAACCTTGGATTCTCTCCTTGGGACAGAGAAGAAAACATCCGCCGGATTGCTGAGGTGGCCAGGCTGTTTGCCGACGCTGGTCTGGTCTGCATTACCAGCTTCATTTCTCCTTTTGCGAAGGTAAAATGCTTTGGCAACGCACACAACTGCCACGCACAGCGCCGGTGCTCTCAAGCTGCCAGGATGAGGAGCCAGCGGAGGGGAGGACAGAGGAATGTCATACTTTCAGTCTCCCCCACTGGCTCTCCCTCCCCCACTCGCTCCCTAATTTCCTCTCTTTAATATTGGTTATATAAAGAGAGTCCCTTCGTTTCCAGATGCGAGGGCACCAGGTGACATAAACCCTTCCACTTTCACAGTGGTAAGGTACACTTGGCCAGAGTTGAAAGGAAGAGAAAGTTAAACAAGAAAAATTTCCAAAGCTCGGTAATTTTATTGGGTTGGCCGAAAAGTTCCTTCGGGTTTCCCTGTCCCTCTTAACCGAAAAACCCGAACGAACTTTTTGGCCAAGCCAGTATTTCTCCAAAAAGTCAGAGAGCTTAGCTTACTAAAGAAAACAGCAGTTCCTCACCAATGCATCAGGTTATGTGTGTTCAACGTTGAAATCAACGAGGTGGAGTGTTACTCCTCTTGTTTTAAAACAGGAAATTTCTGTGAATTACATATAAGACACTATGTACTTTGAACACATCCTTTGAATGAAATGCTCTTATATTGCCAGCCCTGTCTTTTGGTTGGGATTCTTTCCCATTCTTTTTTGTTTGTTTGTTCGCTTTTTTTTTTTTTTGGAAAGTACTTGGGAGAGTTGTTTACTAGAGTGAAATTTCTGGAGTTTCTCTAAAGGGCTAGTTTCCTGACACCTCTGAAGAGCTCAAACCCCAGGGTTATCTTAAGGTCATGGACGACCAGAGCACACAGTATTTTGTGATGAAGAATTTCATTATGAAACCTCTTCTTACATTCTTTTTTTTCTTTAATTTTTTTTTCTTTGCCAAGTTTTTTTTTTTTTTTAATTTATTTTTGGCTGCATTGGGTCTTCGTTACTGCACGTGGGTTTTCTCTAGTTGCGGTGAGCGGGGGCTACTCTTTGTTGTGGTGTGCGGGCTTCTCATTGCGGTGGCTTCTCTTGTTGGGAGCACGGGCTCTAGGCACGCAGGCTTCAGTAGTTGTGGCACGTGGGCTCAGTAGTTGTGGCTCATGGACTCTAGGGCGCAGGCTCAGTAGTTGTGGTGCACGGGCTTAGTTGCTCTGCGGCATGTGGGATCTTCCCAGACTAAGGCTTGAACCTGTGTCCCCTGCATTGGCAGGCGGATTCTTTTTTTTTTAATTAATTAATTAATTAATTTATTTATGGCTGTGTTGGGTCTTTGTTGCTGCGCATGGGCTTTCTCTAGTTGCGGCGATTGGGGGCTACTCTTCGTTGTGGTGCACAGGCTTCTCATTGTGGTGGCTTCTCTTGTTGCGGAGCACGGGCTCTAGGCGTGTGGGCTTCAGTAGTTGTGGCATGCAGGCTCAGTAGTTGTGACTCGTGAGCTCTAGAGCGCAGGCTCAGTAGTTGTGGCACACAGGCTTAGTTGCTCTGTGGCATGTGGGATCATCCTGGACCAGGTCTCGAACCCATGTCCCCTGCATTGGCAGGCGGATTCTTAACCACTGCGCCACCAGGGAAGCCCGGCAGGCGGATTCTTAACCACTGCGCCACCAGGGAAGTCCCTCTTCTTACATTCTTAAAGGTAATTTTTTTCCAGGATCGTGAGAATGCCCGCAAAATCCATGAATCTGCAGGACTGCCATTCTTTGAGATATTTGTAGATGCGCCTCTAAACATTTGTGAAAGCAGAGATGTAAAAGGTCTCTACAAACGGGCCCGAGCTGGGGAGATCAAAGGTAGGAGAGCCAGTTCAGCGGTATCTTTGCCACTTACTTATGCCACCAATTCTTATTAGTCTGTGCCCAGAAATCTGTCTGAAGTTTCAAAAACTGTTTTCCAAAATTGCATATAGTGCACACAACTTTTTATCAAACCGTAATATCTTCAATATGTCCGTGGGCTAGTTAAAATGTGGGCTTGTATTTTTCAAGAACTATCACCCCAGCCACAAGCAATCAAGTTTAGAGAACTAAAATGGATATGTGTATGTGCCTGTGTGGAGGAGGAATCTTTCAGTTTTCCTCCTACTTGTTTTCCTTTTCCATTCTAATCAGCTGCAGAGGGCTTGGACTCAGACAGATTTTGTTGATAATCGGGGCTTTCTGTATTGAAAACACAGCTGTATATGTTCTTATCTATGGCTAGAGGGCAAGGAGAGCTGTTTGACCTTTTCTGTTTTAATCTGAATACAGCGGTTGAAAACATTATTGCAACATGTGTCATGTCTTATTGAGTAAAAAGATTGTTCTGTTGGTGCAGATGTGATTTTCAGCCTTCTGCCTTGCAGGGTTTACGGGTATTGATTCCGATTATGAGAAACCTGAAACTCCTGAGCTTGTGCTTAAAACCAATTTGTCCTCGGTGAGCGACTGTGTGCAGCAGGTGGTGGAACTTCTACAGGAGCAGGTGGGTGGACTGAACGTCTTTTTTTTTTTTTTTTTTAATAGTTTTATACAGTCATGAAAGATCATCTGTTTACTGAAGTGTTCTTTTTATAGTTTTCATTCCAAACTGTTACCAAGTCTGCTTCATTTCAGAACATTGTACCCCACACTATAATCAAAGGCATCCACGAACTCTTTGTGCCAGAAAACAAACTCGACCAAGTCCGAGCTGAGGCCGAAGTGCTCCCTTCGCTATCAATTACCAAGGTAAGAGGGTGCACACTGGCTAATGGAGACTTAGGCTTAATGTCAGTCATTATAATCCATTTACAATTACTCTTAATGAATAAGGAAGGTAGGCATAAGGAAAATGCAATGCCTATAAAGAAAAACACTTCATTTTGCCAATTTTTTTTTACCTCTTCTTCAAGAAAATCTCTCATCAAGTGTTGCCACAAGGCAGCTGATCAATGCCATGTACAGAGGCAGACTGGGAACGTAACTTCTATATTTGCAGAGGACAGTTTTACATGGTTGTCATTATACCTTCAGTTATGCCAGCGCGCAAGCATTAGGCAGTAATTATTTGTTGGCAGTTGCTGAGAAAATAGTTTGTCCAGAATACAGGTGTTTCTTGGACCATTGAGAAGGAATTTGAAGAAAACAAGAAGCAACCCTGATCTAAAGTGACATGAATGCCTTGATCTTTTTCCTGCTCTGCACATCCCACTCTTCCCTCATCAGGGAGAGTCCAGTCTGAGGAGAGGGAGCTTTGGTTGCATTGATTCTGCTACCTAGAAGATGTTACGATGCAATCCCAGCAAACAGCCCTGCAGATGCCTTTGCCTGTTTACTGGTTAGTGTTAGTTGGTTCATATAAGGTGATCAGGTCTTCACTGGTAACCTTTTGGTATCCATTAAAACCTTGGACATTTTTTTTTTTTTATTTTTTTTTATTTTTGGCTGTGTTGGGTCTTCGTTTCTGTGCGAGGGCTTTCTCTAGTTGCGGCGAGCGGGGGCCACTCTTCATTGCGGTGCGCAGGCCTCTCACTATCGCGGCCTCTCTTGTTGCGGAGCACAGGCTCCAGACACGCAGGCTCAGTAGTTGTGGCTCACGGGCCTAGTTGCTCCGCGGCATGTGGGATCTTCCCAGACCAGGGCTTGAACCCGTGTCCCCTGCATTGGCAGGCAGATTCTCAACCACTGCGCCACCAGGGAAGCCCCTGGACATTTTTTTAAGAGGCAGAGTACATTGGGAATGTGCTTCAGCTCATGAAGACCCAGGCTTTAGTAAGTCATGGTGAACTTATAAACACAATAAATTCTGAGTTTTCCAATGCTCCAGGCAGATGAGAAACACATAATTATAATTACAGTGTGGAATAATAGTTCCAATAACAAAATGGTCTGCAAGGTACAGAAGAACTTCAAAGAATCTAACGATTAATTCTTTTGATCCTAGGGGTGACAGGAAAGATTTCAGAGCAGTGACCCATGAGCTGGGTTTTATTTTTATTTATATCTATTTATTTATTTATTTTGGGGGGGGTTATTTTTTTATTTTTATTTTTTGAGCTGGGTTTTAAATGACGAACAGGGTTTTCAGGTAGAGGGGAGGATGGGCTTGAAACCACGTGTGTGTTCAGACTGCACACTGTCTGGCACTGTGGGTGACTAGGCCCCCAGGTGGGGAGTGGGGGCAGGTGGACATCCCTACATGAGCCCCTGGGGCCAGAGCTTGAAGGCCTGTCAGTATCACGCTAAGAATTTTAGACGTTTGTCTTTTTTTAAAAAAATTTATTTATTTATTGTTTATTTTTGGCTGCGTTGGGTCTTTGTTGCTGCGCGTGGGCTTTCTCTAGTTGCGGCGAGCAGGGGCTACTCTTCGTTGTGGTGCGTGGGCTTCTCATTGCAGTGGCTTCTCTTGTTGTGGAGCACGGGCTCTAGGCACACGGGCTTCAGTAGTTGTGGCACGCGGGCTCAGTAGCTGTGGCTCATGGGCTCTAGAGCGCAGGCTCAGTAGTTGTGGCACATGGGCTTAGTTGCCCCACAGCATGTGGGATCTTCCTGGACCAGGGCTCGAACCTGTGTCCCCTGCATTCGCAGGTGGATTCTTAACCTCCGTGACACCAGGGAAGTCCCTGGACATTTATCTTAGTGTCAATGGTTTGCTCAGTTCAGTCAAATAACTAACACATTTGGTGAAAAAAATGTAGCCAAACCAGAGTTTTTGTGGAAAAAAGAATGAACAGTGAATCTTCAACACAGTTGCACATTGTAAGGATAGATACAGCCTAAAGTGTTCAAAGAAATCATCCCAATTTGAAATCTTTTCACCACTCTCCCACAGAAAGTTCTAGACTCAAACTTCTCCAGCCCCTAGATCATGGGTCAGCATTACATATGGAAACGCTTAAATCATAAAAGGTTCTGCCTTCATTCTCCTGTCAACTGAATAAGAATGGACTGCCCTGGGGCCAGATGGCTGGAAAACGGAGCTTATGGAAATGTTCACCTGCTTTTTTGTGTTTTGCAGCTGGATCTTCAGTGGGTCCAAGTTTTGAGTGAAGGCTGGGCCACTCCCCTCAAAGGTTTTATGCGGGAAAAGGAGTACTTGCAGGTTATACACTTTGGCACCCTGCTAGACGGTATGGGTTTTTGTTTTTTCGTTTTGTTTCTCTTTATTATTAAAGAAAAAAGTATTTCTCAGAAGTTTTCACAGGAACAAGAAATGCTAATCCTTGGTTTGTAAATCCTATTGTGAAAATATTTAGATTATTTATGGTGTGTCCAATTATGTATAAGCTTCCATTTTTAGGATTTTTTTTGGTTATCCTCTAAGGATTATTGATTACTTAAAGCTAAGGCACCATAAAATAAAGGTTTGACTTGCACACAAAGCCAAGAGAAGGTTAAGTCTTTTTCACCTCCACCTGCCCTTTGCTGGCCTTGATATTCAGAAGGCAGTGGACAGTCAGAAGTACCATTGGCAGCTGCTTGGACCATCCTGGGGAAGCCAGGATGAACTCAGCACTCATTGCTGACTTACAGGATGCCTCCCATCCTCCAGCAAACATTATTGCAGCAGCTGCTTTCCTTGGTGGATAATAAAGTGTCGATATTCATGCCCATACGTGAAATATATTAGGATGGCTTCATCCACTAAACTCTAATAGGGGGTGTTAAGGAAGCTTTCTGGGCAGAAGCTGAATGGTTTTTAGAGAACTGCTCCTGTCAAGGTTAGAAGGATGTCTCATTCAGAAAACTTCCAGATCCTTCTCTGATCATTTCCTTCCTAGAACTGTCTTGACCTTATCAAATAGAACTTATTTATTTCAAGATCTTGGGGAATAGCTGATAAGTGGGGGAGGGATAGGATAGAGGCATACTGAATTTGTAATACTTAGCAGGGCTGCAAACCTTCTAGGGAGAAAAATCAAATCAGATGTTCTTTCCTGAGAAAGATGTTCATGTTCTAGGTTTGTGCCTCTGTCTGGGGAATGGGGCGTAAAGCAACCCCAGTAGTAGTTAGGTTTCAAAACTCCCCATACCCTCCAGAAGCCTCCTTAATTCCTACGTAAGTCAATTAATAAAAATACATACCAGGGATGTAACATGCTGCCCACCTCTACCTAAGTAGAGGCAGAATATCATAGTGGATAAGAGTGAGCTGTGGAGCCAAACTGTCTGGGTTCAGGGCAAATTGCTTAAACTCTCTGGGCCTCAGTTTCCTCATCTGTAAAATAGGGATGTTAATAATAGTACCTACCTCAATGGGATGTTGAATGTTTAAAAGAATACAGTACCTGGTCCAATGTTAAATGTTCCATATATTAACAACCCCCTCACTGCATAAAATTAAAAGGACTTCAAAGTCTTGAACAGACCAAGTAGCTTATCTCTAGTCACATCCGTTTGGAAGTAGCACAGATAAGATGTTCATCAGCTAGCCAATAAATATTTATTGAGTGTCCTCGGATGTCAGGGTTTGTTCTAGCTGCTGGAGATAGATAATGAAGACAAATATGAGCTTGCTGGGACAGGCAGTGCAGTTCATCTTCTGAACGCTAGTCCGGAGGGGTTTTCCCGCCACATCAGTGGTTGTCAAACTTTTTTTTTTTTTCAAGTCATAACTATTTCAGTGAAATCTGAGGCAATATATACAACAGATGAAAATGGAACTGCTCCTTTGGAAGAAGTGGGCTGTCTTTCTCCCACCTGGACAGCAGCCCTGAGGGTGTCTAGGGAAAACTGGTTGAAACACTGCCCTCTACCACACCATGACAGTCTCATGACAGAGCTTGACTCGATGGCTTTTGGACTGAGTAGACACAGTTAAATTCCAAAAATGATGTCTCTCTGCATCAGAAGGTTGGGCAAGGTATCATTTGTATGGATATCATTTAATTTTAACCAATTTATGAAGTTTGAGTCACCACCATTGAAAATTTGAAATAATTTTTGTAGCCATAGACATGTGGCCATTTTCATCTACCATTAAACAATTGCACATTTCTTGATCACCTACAATCTGCAGGTAAAATTGTTTCTATTCTGACCCTGTCTCCCAAAAGTATTTTGTTGGTTTTAATTTTCTCAAAGGTTCACAATTTCCCCCTACAGTAAAAAAATAAAATAAAATTAGCTCAGTCTACTCAGTCCAAAAGCAAAATCAAAAATTTTTTAGTGTTTTTGATGATTATATAGTGTGAGTTACTCCCTATATTACTCAAGGATCTATTTTCATGTCAGTGTATTATTATTATTTTATTTCTCACTGGATATATAGTTTGGGGGGGCTGTCATAGATCCTCCAATGATAAATGTCACATCTAAATTTACAAATGGAACCTCAAGCTTATGTTCTTGACTGGTGGCATCCAAGTAGGGTTAAGACATAGCAGCCTTGTGAGACCTGATCATTTAATGGCAAGTCTTCTGCGGCTCTGACTTTCCAAGGCAGGGCTTGAGAGCTTTTCTATATACTGCCAGCATTTATTCAGCACATAATGTGTTCTGACCCTGGTGCTTGACGTAGGACATCACATTTAATCCAGATAATACCACTGTGAAGGTATTTTGTCCATATGAGGAAGTAAGTATTGGGAAGGTTAAATAACTCACTCGAAGCCTGGATTCAAATCCAGGTTTTCCTGGGATGGGCATACTTTCGTGTCCTGTAAACATCAGGAATTCTAGGACGTTCTAAAGCAGTTTTCCTGTATACCTCCCAAAGCCTGGTTTGGAATCATCTGACAGTAGTTATAACATCACATATTTGTAAGAGACAACTTCTTGCTTAAGTTGGAGGGGCTATTGACATGTGTTATAATTATTTAAAAACATAATTATTTAAAAATGCTTTTGGATTGTATTGGACAGTATTCAATACAAATTCTGGTTTCACCAGCTTTTTGCTGTCACATATGCTCTATTTTTAGAAATAGCAGTAACAAAAAGCTCCGTATCTTTGTATGTTGTATGTATGAAACTTCATAGTAGGAGTTTGTTCCTTGTCATTGTTGCTTTACTATTATTTTGGTGGAAAGTTGAAAACAATATGTTTCTTAATTGTGTTTGTATTTCTCTAGGCATGTTCCCTCCTGGTATGTACTTTAACTTTATAAGTAGTTAAATTATTATAATTAGATATGTTATATTAACTAGAAATGGTAAGGACATAACTAAAAAAAAAATCTAAATGAACCAGTTGGAATTGCTAACAGTTCATGATCCAACCAGTTAGAATAGAATAATGCTGCATTCCTCTGTTGATAGGAGTCCAAGTAACAGGAAATTTCTGGATCAGATGCAGCTGTTGTTTATAATGTTTTATCTGGCTAACAAATTAAACTTGTTTCTAAATTTCTGTTGCACATTTTGTTCCTGAGATTTTAAAAATTTATGATCCTCTCTGTTAATTACTTCTACTGAGTGTTGGTCCCCATTTTGTTTCACAAATCTGGAAATTTTTTTCTATTGCATTTATAAAACATTTTTAATTGATGAAGGATAAATCAATTTTAGATACAATTTAAAGTGGATGCACCTGGTTGGATTGTGGATAATTGTACTTCGTTTGTGATGAGTAATTATTATGCATGAATTTAATTTCAAGCTATGACGATTGATAGTTATAAAACTGGGAATAAACACGTACTCGCTGCAATTCTAAACTTCTGCACTGTACCAGAAGAAAAAGGTAAAATTCTGAAGATATCATTTATCTTGAGTATTGTTTTCATCATTGTTGTTTTTCCTTGAAAAAGGCTAATTAAGCAATATAAAGTATTTTAGTTTTTGCCCAGAAATAGTCCCAAACAAATGATAAGCATAGCTACAAGGTTAAAACAACAGGCTTGAAAATTATTTAAAGCAAAAGCAAGATTATTCAATTAAACATGAAGTTAAGTGTTGGACTAACTGTGGCTAAAACACTACGATACTCTTTTCCAAAATGAGTTATACTGCAGTAAAATAATCAGGGTGGTTCCCACCAGAGCCGAAGCACATGATGGAAAAAGGCCGAAAGCCCGAGTCAATGTTTAAAGCCATGGAGGCTATTTCAGCACAGAGTTAAATTGTAGGATAATTTTATGTATTAGAAAAGTTGATTAAGATGATAGGGAAACCCCAGTAAATCTGCTTTTACCTGTGTGGAGTTGTAGCTACAGGTGTATGAGATCAGTTGGCACTGTTACTCGGTAGAACTCCCACAACATCCCACAGATTAGTCTCTTGACAACCTGTCAGGTAGTGCTGTTTCCTTAGTTGGGATTTTCACTCAAGGCCAAGATGAAGGTGGATCAGAGGCTACGTTGTGCTGGAACCTAGTGGACCAAAGGAGGCGATGGCAACAAGCAAGTGGAGTATTCTTTGGATTTCAGCCCAGAGTAATTGATGGAAGGCAGCACCGCAAGCATGTTGCAGGCAGAGCTGGGTTTCCGCCAGCATCCAACCCGCCTTTTGCTTTGCATCTTGTTTTACTTTATTTTGGTCAAGGCACTCTTTGTAAGCAGTGTGGTCATGCTATCCACAGAAAGCCTCTTCCCAGCAACGCAGGGATATACATATTATTTATGATCCCGTTTTCCAAGTGGAGAAACTGAGGACAGAGAAGGTGAGTGACACAGGTAGTAAATAGGAGATTGCTTGGCTTTGAGTTCAGTGCTCTCTGCACAGGGCTTGCTTGGACTACTCTTATTGTCTGTGAACTTTGAAACAAAGGAGTTACTTGAGTGAGGAAACTCATACTTTCTGTGTACAGTATCTTCCTTGTTGTTTATGAGGCTCCCAGAGCAGGTTGTGGGATTTTATGATGGATGGGATTTCTTTATTGCTGGAAGTTGCTGTATATATCCTGTGACATTCTTTATGTCCTAGTAACTTTTGGACAGTATTTTAAATGTGCAAAGTGATATGCCTGTAGACTTTTGTTTCATAGCTAATGGGGGAGTATTATGCCCCAAAGGAATAGAACTCAGATCTCAGATCTTTAACTCTATCAGAAGTGGTCTAAATGTTGGATTTTGAAAGTTAGATTTAAAAGACTTCATTAATCTATGGTACATTTCCTCCAATCCATAAATAACAGCATTTGCTTCCTCTTTTGGAAATCCTGAGTTTGTAATAAGGAAGAACAAATTTTACTCCACATTGGATCTGTTTCTTTTACTTTAACCTTTTTATTCTATTGCTTTTACAAGTTAATCCCTAAAGGGATGTTGCCTATGAGCTTAAATTATACATAATGGCCCATCTCTGGGAACACTGCCTCTCATGCGATGAAGTTTAAGCTAAAAGACCTTTGTTTAGCTCACAGAAAACATCCTGACTAAGCCCACCTGTGAATGACCGCAGGGAGGAAGAAATTAACATCCCCTGAGAGTCTGACCAGAACCAGAAAATGTTTGACTTTATCCCCTCCCCTTTTAGTATAAAAGAAGCCTGAATTCAGGGAAAGTGGTTCTTGGGGACACTAGTCTACCATCTTCCCGGTCTGCTGGCTTTCCAAATAAAGTTGCTATTCCTTCTCCCAACAACTCATTTCTCCATTTATTGGCTGGTGGAGCGGCAAGCAGTACGAGCTTAAATTGGGTAACGAGTTGAATGTTTTTTTTACTCACTTTCCTTTCGTTCCCTTCTGAGTCTTGAACTTGGGAACTCCCCCCAAACCTCCCTGATATTCTTTAATATTATACACTTAATTCTGTGCCCCCGTTTTCTCACTGTAAGTACAACTGAAAGCCTGACATATTTGCTAGAATGTTAGGGCACCATTACAAAAGGGGAGAAACAGCTGTGTGATTTCTTTTACATTATCTGGCTTCACTAAGAAATCATAGTCATCCCTCCCAATCTGAAGGGGGTTGGTTCCAGGACCCAATGCAGATACCGAAATCTGTGGATGCTCCAGCTCCACAGTCCAACCTCTGTATCTGCGGGTTCCTCATCCACGATTCAACCAAAGGTGGATCCTGGATAAGGTTCGCTATCCACGAGGTGGTTGAATCTGCCGGTGTGGAATTCGCAGATATGCAGGGCATTGCCCACGTTTATTTTATCTAGTTGGATTTTTAAAGACTTTAAGCTTCCCAGTGTGTTGAGGTCAGGACCAAATTTTAAAAAGGGAACTCCGAAGGGAGCCACCCCCTCGGGCATGGTCCTCCAAATCACTTACTGAAGCCACTCCTACGATTTGAAACAGCCCACTTTTCACAAACGCTGCATCTTTTGCTTTGAGAAGCCTCTTCTCAAAGGATTTATCACAGACGCTAGAGAAACTAGTGCAGCCAACATAACCTTGTTAGAGTTAGGTCTTAATGCCTTTTGCAGGAAATGTCTGGAAGAGACATTGTGCGCGTCTGAGGCCTCTTTAAAGGAGCCCACACCTCGTATCCCACATTCACGCATCGAATGGCTCTGTCCACAGACGGAGTGATCAACATGAGCATCCCCGTCGTGCTGCCCGTCTCTGCGGACGATAAGACGCGGCTGGAAGGGTGCAGCGAGTTTGTCCTGACACACGGAGGACGGAAGGTGGCTATCTTACAAGACCCTGAATTCTACGAACACAGAAAAGAGGAGCGTTGTTCGCATGTGTGGGGCACAACCTGTGCAAAACACCCCTACATCAAAGTAAGTGGCATAATCTTTGGAAGGTCTTTCTTTTAACTTAGGATAAAAATAATTCTTTTTAATTCCTTCGCGAAGGACTTAGAAAAACTGGGGTTAGATGAAAGAATGCGTTTCTAAGGGAGGTCTTGCAAGCTTTGCCTGGGGAGATGTTTTTAGATAGGGCAAAGAAATGACTTTCTGTTGGAGGGCTGGTCTAAACGGTCTCTTGAGCCCTCAGATCCTGTGATGGCTGTGACTCCCTCAGCTAAATGGGAAACAACTGGACTGGGGAGATAATTTAGTCTAACATCATGAGGCGAGAACCAGAATCATAGCTGTGCTATGCACAAAACCACAGCCAGAGCCTGCAGCCCTGTCCATCGTGAAATTCACAAGGGAAGTCAATTTCTTCATACGGAATGGATCCAACTAACCTCTGGAAAGAGACTGAAGTTCATGCTCTGTGGCTGTTGTGGGGAGGGGGGTGGTCGGTGACATTGTTTCAATAAACAAAAAGCACAGGTAGCGGCAGAGTTTCCAGAGGGAAAATACCACATTTTCATCGGTGGATATTTTTCAGATTGAAAAATGTGTTCATCTGATTAGGATTATTTTGGAGTCAATCTGCCTAACGGCAAAATAGACTAAAACTCCTCAGCCTCCTTCACAGCTTCTAATTGTTGTTGGTGACAGGGTGGGATTGCAGGGAGTGGAATTGCTGGGTGTGGTTCATTTCCCATAAAGAAAAATATGTGAAAATGAATGCAAAAGCAATCCCTTATCCGAGATTAGAGCATTAGGGTTGAAATTTAAAAAGACATATACTAGTGATTCCCTAGCTGGAGTATCTAACTTTCAGAAAGTTCAAAGGTAATAGGGAACCATCTGAGACCCAGGAGACTCTAAAAAGCCTTGTGGTTGGACAAGGCACGTCCTCTCTCTTGTCCTCAGTTTCTTCATTTATAAAAGGAGGGGGCCAGACTCAGTAACTGAGATCTCTTCCAGCTCCGTGACCGTACACAATGGATGTTTGAATAAACCTGTTCAAATCTGTCAGACAAACTTCCCTTTGGTTTTGTTTTGTTTTTTTCAGTTGTGAAATGTTGCAGAGTAGGGAGGGCTTTTGCAAGGCCCCTGGTGGAACACAAGAGGTCAGTGGGGGAGCAAAGCAGCTTTTCATTTATTGGACACAACTAGCCACCCTGCAGATAAGCTCAGAGCCATCTGAACATTTTCTCTCCAAGAGGCTGGGAGACAGGCCTTGAAGTTACTGGACAATAGCTATTTGAGGAATTGTGTTCCGAGCCTTAATTATATCTTTGTCTCATTCCTTTTCTGATCATAATCCTTTAGGTTTGGGCTCTTATCTGCACTCAGTGACCTAAAGAATAGTGGCCTTTCTTCATGCCAGCTCAGATATTTCCACTCTTTGGGCCTAACATCCACATATACATGGTTAGCACTAAAAGAAAAAAAAAAATCTAAGGAAGCCCTTAAGCAATTATTTTTATCTTGTCTTGCATCATGTGCTGGCAGTTGGAGGTCAGAATTTTTTTAGATGGCAGGAAGAGTGGTGGTGTGATTTGTGGCCTTGAAAATATAGTCAGTGACTGTAGCATTAGGTCATTAGAAGGACTCTGTAAACATTCCCAGTGAGCTAATGGTGAGAAATGGGCCATGGATAACCAGAGAGAAAACCACTCACCCTGTATAAGCTACACTTGGAGCACTGAAGGTGTGTTTATGGGAAAGGAACTGTCTTCACTGTACATTTTTTAGCACCTTGAAATTCACAGTAAAACTTAAACATGGTGTTTTGGTTTTAGAACCCCAAACCTTCCAACAGTAATTTCTTCCAAAAGTAATTATGGGCCTTCTTGTGTTTCCATGTGGCACTGGGAGTTATATTTGCATGGAAAATGGTCAGAGTCACCAAGGAAACGGTCTGCCTCTGTTGCATAGCCCCTCACTGCAGTTACCCTGACCTTCCATTCAAATCCTCCCAACCCTCTCTTTCACTAATATGGAACCACGTGACGTGTCACAGATGCGAGCATGAGGAGAGAAGCAGGTGAAACTCGTAAAAATAATGCTTAATGTTGCCTTTCGTCCATGGATCTCAAAGCTTTTTCAAATGGTAATTATTTCTCACAATGTTCCTGTGAAGCACCTAAGAATCATTACTCCCATTTTACAGATTTAGAAACCAAGAGAAGAGAGTATGACTTCCCAATGAAGGATAGGAATGAGAGTGTCTATATCCTTTAGCCCTGCAATGAAGACCACATCGTTAGCTGGAGCAACAGAATCACCTGGGGAGCTTTAAAAATTTCCCATGACCGGATCTCTCCCTCACAGACTTTGATTTAATTGGCTTGGGCTCAGTTCTGGGTGTTGTGTGTTTTGAAGCTCCCTGTGATTTTAATGTACTGCGAAGGTTGAGAACCATGGCAGTAGATAATTATCCGCAGCTGTTTCTTGTGTGCTCCACCTGGATATATCCTGCAAGCATCTCGCACTCACCATGGGCAACTTCACCCCAGCCTTGTCCCCCTCCTGTGTCCCCCACCTCCGTGAACAGCTCCGCCATCCAAACAGTGGCCCATGCCCAAAACCTAGATGTCATTCTTTTTTTCTTTTCTTTTTTTATCATAAGATCAACAACATTTATTTTCCATAATGAATTTCCTCAGTTTTGAGTGTACATCTCCTGGCATTCTGAAAAAATATATATTTTCTGTGTTATTTTCAAAGTATTATTTTATTTTTTAAATTGAAGTATACTTGATTTATAATATTGTGTTTCAGGTGTACAGCAAAGTGATTCAGTTATACGTGTGTGTGTATTCTTTTCCATTAGAGGTTATTACAAGATATTGAATATAGTTCCCCGTGCTATACAGTAAATCCTTGTTGTTTATCTATTTTATATATAGTAGTGTGTTTCTGTTAATCCCATACTCCTGATTTATCCCTCCCCCCCCACTTCCCCCCTGGTAACCATAAGTTTGTTTTCTATGTCTGTGAGTCTGTTTCTGTTTTGTAAATAAGTTCATTTGTATATTTTTTAGATTCCACAAATGAGTGATATCATCTTTGTCTTTCTCTGACTTACTTCACTTAGTATGATAATCTCTGGGTTCATCCATGTCGCTGCAAATGGCATTATTTCTTTTTTAAAAAAAACGTTTATTTTATATTGGAGTATAGTCGATGTACAATGTTGTGTTAGTTTCAGGTGTACAGCAAAGTGATTCAGTTATGCATGTGTCTATTCTTTTTCATATTATTTTCCCATATAGGTTATTACAGAGTATTGAGTAGAGTTCCCTGTACTATACAGTAGGTCCTTGTTGATTACCTATTTTATATATAGCAGTGTGTATGTGTTAATCCCAATCTCCTAAATTACCCCTCCTCTTGCCACCTTTGCCCTTTGGTAACCATAAGGTTGTTTTCTAAGTCTGTGAGTCTTTCTGTTTTGTGAATAAGTTCATTTGTATCATTTTTTTAAAGATTCCACATATAAGTGATATCATATGATACTTGTCTTTCTCTCTCTTACTTCACTTAGTAGGATAATCTCTAGGTCCATCCATGTTGCTGCAAATGGCATTATTTCATTCTTATGACTAATACTCCATTGTACATATATACCACACTGGACGTCATTCTTCCTTCTTTCTTCTCCCTTGTCCATTCAATCACCAAGTCCCAACAGTTCTGCCTCCTAGGTACTGCTTGAAGTTGTTCACTTCTGTTGCACCTTGGGCCAGGGCACTTAATTTCTTCCCTGTCTCTTACCCTACTCCCCTCGAAGCCCCTCTCCATTCTTCAGCTAGAGTGGACCGTTCAAGCTTTATTTGGGAGCTCACATAAAGCTATGACTTCACCTTACCACCTCTAACCACCACCGCCCAAGACAGTCCCCTCCAGCATCTCAGCTGGTCATTATATCATCCTCTGTCACACTTTTGCACATGCTAGTCCCTCAGCCTAGGACACTGTTCCTTCCACTCCTGCCTCCTCACTTTCTCTGTTACACCTTCCCACCCTCAGCTGCTCCTCTCCTTCTGATGTGCACGTCCCCTCTTCCTCTCCAGGTTGTTCATTTCCGCTCTTCCTTTCCTTGCCCTCTTTCAGCCTGTTCACCATAGCTTTCTTAGTCTTCATCCTAGTGTTTGAGCTCATCCTCTCTCCTTTTTGCATTCCTGTTGTCTGTGATTCCAAGCCCAGTTCCTCTTTCGCTGCTTCACTAGACTCCCTTAAAGCCTGTTCCTCACACCTGTGTGTCCAGTTCTGCAAACTCTAGCTGTGGTCCCACACCTGCCTTTAGCAGGAGGCTTGGAAGGAAGTGGGGACTTACGGGCCACAAAGCCCTTGGAAATTAGAGCCACTGGACCTCCCTTCCTGATAGCTGGACCACAGTTCTGGGGACAGTTGAGCCACCTTGGGGACAGAGATGCTCTCTGTCCCTCCTGATCCCAGAAATGCCAAAAGCATAGTTTCAGCATTGTTCTCCGGATATATTTTTAGGCTGGATGGTGAATGAAACAGGTTCAATATTGCCTTTGCCAATAGAACAATAGAGGGTGGACCCCTAGTGCCCAGAATGAGTTACTGCATGCCCAGGGATTTGGGGTAACTCAAAATTTTATCTGCAGTTTAAGCAATGAGGAGAAAGTAAATGTCTAGGTATGGGTATTTGACAATATTCTTGTTAAGTGATTTTCCTGAGCATAGAGTTTAGAAGGGGGGCCATGAAAAAACAAGCAAATCCCTTGCAAATCATCCTTTCTCTACCCAGGGCTTCCTTTGTTTCGGGGGCTGTCCTGTGCAATGTAGGATATTGAGAAGCATTCCTGGCCTCTAATCACTAGATGCCAATAACACACCCTTCCCCACTCCAGTTGTGATGATCACAATTGTCTTCAGATAGTGAGATGTCGCCAGGAGAGGCAAAATCGCCCTCTGTTGAGAACCCTGGCTCTAGCCCAACCTCCCATTCCCTGAAAACCTCTGGAATGCAAGTCATTGTAAACTCCAACATCTGGCCATGACAGGAAATTGAATCAGGGGTATACCATCACCACCTTGATGTCTTCTGAATTGGTGTCATAAATCAATCAGCTTTCTCTCCCCTTTTCTTGCCTCCCTCTTTTCTGCCGACATTACAGGCTGGTCACACTGTCCTTGGACACTGCAAAAGGCAGTTATGGAATTTGATCAGGGGAATGACTGCACAACTATGATTTGACTGAGAAGTAAGACTTTCTGTAATGTTTGTCTCAATGACTGAGGAGAGACACCTGCTCTCAGTCGTAACTTGTTGCACTGCAGCGTCATATGGAACATATTTAAGTTTATAGAAAAAATAAAAGGTTGTCATGTTTTTCTTTGTTCAGGATGAGATAATACGAACACATAACAATGTATAAGTTTCAGATGTACAACATAAAAACCATGGTTAGATGTCACAAAGTAGGTGGCAATGCATTACCCATATGTGTGTTGTCAGGCCTGGGGCCTCTTCCATCCATCCTTGTCAAGGAAAGTGCTAACCCTCTCCTTTCATCAAACACTGTCAGGCCTTTCTTTTTCATTACTTTGACCATTCTTCACACCAGGTTCACACCTAATATTTGTGCGACCCAGGGTAACAATATGAGCTGAAGCCCGATACCATATTTAAAAGTTACTTATCTAATAAACTTAAATATGTTTTGTCTTTCTACTTTGGCAATATGCCTTGATCACAATCTGGAAGGCCAGGTTCAAATTTAGGCTTCTCGGTTCTGTACCAGAACATGGTAGTGTGTGGACAGTTGGCTCTTGGCCTGCAGCCAACCCTTCCTTCTCTTTCTATGCTTGGCCTTGCCCCATGCCGTGGAGGCCCTCTGGGTCTGCCTGTGGGCACCCCAGGCTGAATGTCCCAGGTACACATCTCATGGTGGAGAGTAAATGCGGACTTCAGGTGGGCCTGCCCACCAGGGTTTCCTTGCCCTGACAGAAGGGGCACAGTTGAAGACGCCAGAGTTGGGCCATCTGAAGTGTGGGACAATGTATAGATGGTTCTTTCTAAAAGTCTCCATGTTCTGTTCCTTACCCACCCTTTCCTGAAGTCACTTTTTCAACTGAGACTGGGTATCGAAAAGTAGAGTATTTATAGTGACCTCAGTGAAAAATGAGTCTTGTCATCTATCATCTATCTATCTACCATCTATCTATTTACTTATTTAGGTAAAAAACATGTAACATAAAATTTACCATTTTATCCATTTTTAAGTGTACTATTCAGTAGTGTTAAGTATATTTACATTGTTGTGAAACAGATCTCCAAAACCTTTTCATCTTGAAAATCTGAAACTCCATACCTATTAAACAACAACTCTTTCCCTTCCCCAGACCCTGGTATCAACCATTCTATTTTCTATGAAGTTGACTACTTTAGATACCCATGTAAGTGGAAAAATACAGTATTTATCTTTTTGTGAATGGCTTTTTCACTTAGCATAATGTTTTCAAGTTTCATCCCCCTTGTAGTCTCTGGCTGGATTTCCTTTGTTGTGAAGGCTGAATAATATTCCATTGTATGTATATCATTCACATTCATTGTTCATCCATTCATCTTTCAATACATATTTGGGTTTCTTCCACCTTTTAGCTATTGTGAATAGTGCTGCTGTGAATATGGTTGTGCAAATCTCTGTGAGACATTGCTTTTAATTCTTTTGGATATATACACAGAAATGGGATTATTGGATCAGGTGGTAGTTGTATTTTTAATTTTTTGAAAAAACTCCATACTGTTGCACCATTTTACAGTCCCACCAACAGTACACGAGGGGGTTCTCCACATCCTTGCCCACACTTGTTATTTTCTGGTTTTGATAGTAGCCATCCTAATGGGTGTGAGGTTGCACTTCTCCAGTGATTAGTGATGTTGAACATCTTTTCATATCCCTGTTGGGTTGGCCATTTGTACATCATATTTGGAGAAATGTCTATTAAAGTTGCTGATTTTTAAATTAGGTTATTTAATCTTATATCAAAGAAGAATATCCACATGATAGAAAAAGGCTATTCAGATACTCTTCCCTTTTCCAACTACCTATCTGTAGTTGAATTTTCTTTACATATTTCAGGCAAAATAACATATTGCCACAGAATAAATGCAAAAGTAGATATGAGAATCCAGCTGCCTTCTATTAAGTCAGATAATGAAGAGATTTGCAAACATGTAAAACAATGCCATTTTTCTCTCATGTTTTTGGAAAATATTTTTCAGTAAAAAATAAAATATTTATGTTAATATTTAATAAATAATAAATATTTTATTGTTAGTTTTAAGTCAATAAATATTTTAAAAGGAATTAAGTTTTAATTTCTAATACAGAAAATTATAGATATAACCAATATAAACAAAAGCTCTTTGCAGGTCCTCAATAATTTTTAAGAGTAATAAAGGATTTGAGAGACCAACAATTTTGATAAATATTGTGCTTGAAATGTTGAAGAACTGAAGGCAGTTCTTCAAGTAAGCCAAGATTGGTTCAGAAGAAGAAAAATTTTTAGATAAAATGGAAAACAGTATTAATCACTAACAACTTTAATAACGGTCTTTCTAGATGGTGATGGAAAGTGGGGATTGGCTGGTTGGTGGTGACCTTCAGGTGCTGGAGAGAATACGGTGGAATGATGGGTTGGACCAATACCGCCTGACACCTCTGGAGCTCAAACAGAAATGTAAAGAAATGAATGCTGGTACGTAGCCTGGCTCTACGGCATTTGTTAATACTCCTAACCCTCCTCTGCTTACAGAATTAAGGATTATCAGCAAACAGCATGTTTATAGTTTTGAAAAGCTGAAAACTTTTATCATCTATTGATATGTCTGTTGATATGGAAACACCTTATAAAGTTGAACTACAGCAATATTATGCAGTAGTTAAAAATATGCACTGATCCAGAAAGATACCCCAAATATATCTATTAAGTAAAAAAAGCAAACTGCAGACGGTATTATAGAATAATTCTGGAAAACAAAATAAAATGTAATAATTGCTTTAAAAACTCAAACCTACTTCTGTGTGTAGCAGAAATCTCTGGCAGCATGTGCACCAAACTGCAGATGACAGTGGCTACCTCTAGGGGTAAAGCGGGACCAAAGGGAAGGGAAGATTTTCACTTTACATATTTTGAAAAAGAGAGAGAAAAAGTAATGATAGGATGATGGATGATTTTTTTTTTTAAGTTATTATTTATTTATTTATTTATTTTTGGTTGTGTTGGGTCTTTGTTTCTGCACGAGGTCTTTCTCCAGTTGCAGCAAGCAGGGGCCACTCTTCATCATGGTGCGCGGGCCTCTCACTATCGTGGCCTCCCTTGTTGCGGAGCACAGGCTCCAGACGCGCAGGCTCAATAGCTGTGGCTCACGGGCCCAGCTGCTCCGTGGCATGTGGGATCTTCCCAGACCAGGGCTCGAACCCGTGTCCCCTGCATTGGCAGGCAGATTCTCAACCACTGCGCCACCAGGGAAGCCCCGATGGATGATTTTTAAATTCTATTTTGGGCTTTTCTGTATTTTCTAAGTTTTCTATGATGGATATACATTAATTTATTTCATAACCAGAAAGAAAAATTAAGGCTCTCAGGAGTTCATCACTAATTGGAGTAGTTTTGAAGATTTCCCTAAAGTGAAGAAATATTTTTATATCTTTAAATTGTTAAACTTTTGCACAGACCCCAGAAAACGTTCCTTATCAATAGTCACTTCCCAGGGAAATGAGGCTGGAGCAGGGTGCAAGAGGACTGATTAATACTGGCCCCTGCCTGAGCCTTGGTTTGTAGGAAAGGTCCTGGCAACAAATGTGTTCATTTATGAGTCAGGCTCTCCCTTTAGGGCTTCCTACCTTTGTGTCCTATTCCTGTCTAAGCAGTCTGGCACTGGTTGGTACCTTTGGAGTAACACCCCTAAAGATCCGGGTGGATTCTCCAGCCGGTCCTTAAAAGCAAGTGGACGTAACAAGTTCACTGAACAGTAAACACAGCTGCATCTTCTCCTTTCTGTCCTTGCAGACAGCGCATGTCTTTGACCTTGGTGCTTCTGCTTCCCTTTCCCAGATGCAGTGTTTGCATTCCAGTTGCGCAATCCTGTCCACAACGGCCACGCTCTGCTGATGCAGGACACCCGCCGCCGGCTCCTGGAGAGAGGCTACCAGCACCCGGTCCTCCTGCTGCACCCCCTGGGCGGCTGGACCAAGGATGACGACGTGCCCCTGGACTGGCGGATGAAGCAGCACGCGGCCGTGCTCGAGGAGGAGGTTCTGGACCCCAGGTCCACCGTCGTGGCCATCTTCCCATCGCCCATGTTGTATGCGGGCCCCACAGAGGTGCGCAGCTCCCCGGGCTGGGCTGGGGACTCAGGAGTACAGCATCTGATTTTACTTAGAAGAGCCAGTGAGCTTCTGGGATTCTTCTTCATGAGCAGATTCTAAAATCTTCTGGTCTCTTCACTTTATCCAACTTAATTATGTTTCCATATAGTATCTGTGAAAATGCTAGAAACACCAAATCAAACCTGTCACACACTGCCTTTCAGACTGTGGAAGTTGGTATGTGAACGAGGTGGATAATACAGCTTACCTGGGTTACAGGGCAAGATGTATCTAGCCCAGTATATCAGAAGTTCCAGTCACTCTTAAGTGATTCACCATGCTCGGTGAGCTATATTAGAAGGGAGAAGATGTCTTTAAAACCTTAATGTCTCCCTTTCATCATAACACACTGAGCCTATCAAACAGAGACTTTCTGTGTCCCACTGCACCACCAGTGTAGTGGATTTCAACAAGTTTACAGGAACTATGATGAATTGAAAAGGTCTCAACCCTTTGGAATGCTCCAAACTGAGTTTAATGAATTAATTCTCTTCAACCAGATCAAAGTTCCAGGCCCCTCGCTCTCTTCCCCATCCTTTATATTTCTATCTGAGCTCAAGGAGGGCAACTTATTTTGAAATCCCAATGCTGTGTCGAAATGGAATCAATGTCTGCATATGAAGGTTAATTAGCTCATTACTGGCAGTCAGATCGTAAGAGATATTGGAGTTTGTAATTTCCCTTAAACTGTGATTTATTTTGAATAGGGAGGAACTGGGAAGTGAAATCCACATAGTTCTGTGGAACAGTACGATCTGAGTGTTCCTGGTCTGTTAGTCTGGAGAGGTTAGGAAATATAAACTCATGGTCTAAGAGGGAGGAGTCTTATCTTTAAAGCTCCTATATCCTACCCAATATAACCAAAAAGATGACAAGGGCAGGAGTCTTGGACACCTCACTGACTTCCTTGCAGCTATTAGTTGACCCACATCGCTGAATTACTTCCAAAGCAGAATAAAGGGGTGTCTGCATAAACAGGGACCCCACAGGATTGGCCAGTGATGACCAGCATGTCCTTTCTGTGATGTTTCCTAGGTCCAATGGCACTGCAGGTCCCGGATGGTTGCAGGGGCCAATTTCTACATTGTGGGCCGGGACCCTGCAGGAATGCCCCACCCTGAGACCAAGAAAGACCTGTATGAACCTACTCATGGGGCCAAGGTCTTGACCATGGCCCCTGGCCTCACCTCTGTGGAAATCATTCCATTCCGAGTGGCTGCCTACAACAAAGCCAAAAAAGCCATGGACTTCTATGACCCAGCAAGGTAGGTTTTCAGAGGAAAATTCTTTAAATCAACATCTGTACAGCTGGAATGATGAGGCAAAATTTCAGAAAGCTCCCCAGTGCATCTCCACATGCTCCTTATTGGAATGAGAGTCCCTTGAAAGCTAAGACCTGGTCTTGCACATTTCGTGTCCCCTGAAGTTGTAGCACAGCCCCTTGCATATAGCAGATGGTCCATGAATATTTCTTTTTTAACATACATTCCTTGAGCATGCCCTGAGTGCCTGGCACATTATGTGAAAGGAAGTAAACACAGAAAAAGATTTCAATGAGCATTTACAGAGCACGCACCACGCTCAGAGCTCACACAAGTAGGCAGAGCTAACAGAAGACGCTTCCCATGAACTGAGTAGGTGTACAGTATTGAATGGGTAGCTGCCATGACTTCCCTTTCTTCTGCCAGTTCCTTTACTGAAGATTTAGTGAATTGCTTATTTTAGAAGATGCAGCATTTTACAGAAAGAAAACAATGTGGTCTCAGAACCCATCCTCCTCCTGGGATCTTTAAGGTAGATGTTATTTACCTACGCTGAGTTCTTTGTTGCTACCCTCTGACAGGCACAATGAGTTTGACTTCATCTCAGGAACTCGTATGAGGAAGCTGGCCCGCGAAGGAGAGAATCCCCCAGATGGCTTCATGGCCCCCAAAGCATGGAAAGTCCTGACAGATTATTACAGGTCCCTGGAGAAGAACAACTAAATGCCCTTCAGCACCAGAGTTTCTTTCTGAAGTGCTCTGTGATTTCTTTTTCTATTTTTGTGATTAGATGCTTTGTATCCAATTGCTTCTCAATGATTGACTTTAAAGTTAATGTTTTATAATGAGGTAAAAATGTTCTCTATAATTTAAAGTCAACATATATATACACACACACACACACACGTGT
The DNA here is from genome assembly GCF_009873245.2 of Balaenoptera musculus. Classification (NCBI taxonomy): domain Eukaryota; kingdom Metazoa; phylum Chordata; class Mammalia; order Artiodactyla; family Balaenopteridae; genus Balaenoptera; species Balaenoptera musculus. Next base: position 38,843,171 of record NC_045800.1, on the reverse strand, counting down.
GTGTGTGTGTGTGTGTGTGTGTGTGTATAAAGTAAAACTGAAGACCAAACCTTAGCAGGTAAAAGCAATATTATCATTTCAGAATGAAATTTTAGTTGTATTTTCTACTGCATCTGAGCAGTAGGTCCCAGATTTCGTAAAGCTTTGACCATGTGTCTAGTTTACTTGCCAAAAAGTAAAGCATGTCTCCCAGCTTAAGTCTTGCCAACCTGCATTCTCCCATGTCATATACCAGTAGTAAAAGAAATCAGATGGGCAGCTCCTTCTATACAGTTGACAAAAAAAGAAAAAGAAAAGAAAATCTCACCCCAAATGAGGAGTGGCTCATGTCAAGATTCTTGCCAGTATTTCCCTCGTGCCCGTATCCAGCCTTACTGCCCAGTATCTTAGGTGCTGAAGTATGACCTGACTGGAGAAACCAAATGTGTGAAAATGTGAAGTTAATCTCAGAGATCTATGCAACCTAGTTCTGCCACGGAAGTTATATTATCTAAGAAGAAGAGAAGTCTTAATATTTTTCTGTGAATAACATAACTCCAGTTAAACGGTGTCTTTTAATTAAATAGCATACAGGGCTTTGATGAAAAGATTTGCACCCACGCCTCAAACAATCTGGCAATGTTGTGGAGAGTTAATTTTTCTCCTCTTTGCTGTGGTCATTGTGTCTATGGAGAGGCTGCGCCTATTACCTGCAGCGGCATCAGCTGTGACCGAAAACAGTTCAGACCATCAGACTAGCGAGCTGCTGGAACCGGACAAAAACGCAGGAAGCTCCAACCTTTTCATCTTACAGGTGACCAAACTAAGACGATGCACAAGCACAGGCTTCATGAGCTATGAGCACTGTAACAAAAGTGCCAAATTGGCATTTTGGAAGTGCTGGTGGCACTGAACGAGCACCCAGGCCCCTTGACTCCCAGGCTGGTGCTTTGTCTACTCTGTACAACACAGGAGCTGGACCTGGTTTCCCTCAACTGCCTAACAAAACTCCTTGAACAGAGGGCACTTACCAGTCTTCTTGGATGCTGTAAGGTCTGGAGTTTTCTAAACCCAGCTGATTTTATTGCAGTTGAAAAAAATACTTTCCCAAAGACTCATGCTGTTCTGAAACATGCAACCTCTGATGGCTTTACTTTCTGGGAGGCAGTCTTGCACCTTCTGCATAATTCCTCGTTACTAAGGAATGTATGAAGAAATAGTACCTTTTGTACATAGGTCTCTCTGGAAGAGACTTAAGACTGGAAGAGAAAACTGTGATTTTTTTCATACTCAGCTTTGTTTTTTTAAATGCTAAACCAAGCTAATGAAAGTTCTTTTGAGAATAAATCACAGTGGCCACAGCAAAAAGTATGACTATCTTTAATAGCACAGTGCCTATATTCATTTAATCAGAGGTCCTTACTGCCTTTTTAAAAAACAGCATATTTATTGAAAACATGAGACAAGATGTAGGTGCCTTAACCAATGTATTTTGTGATTTTTTAATATATTTAAAACTGCTCTTCTGCTTGAGTACCACTTAGTGCAAATGATTATTTCTATGTACAACTGATGCTTGTTCTTATTTTAATAAATTTCTCAAAATGAAGGCTGAGTCTTTCCTGCATCTCGTATCAAGTGTGCGTTGACATCTGTTGGTTGAAGCCCTTGTGACTTTGTATAATTGGAGAGAACAGCAGCTCTCTTTCAGACCATAATTAAGAGACTGTTTACCCTTGTTCCTGTCATTTTTTAAACTGTGCTCTCGATGTGAATGACACATGGTTTCAGCCAAGCACTACAGTTCCTCAGGGACCTCACCCCAGGATTTCAGTGCATTGGGATCTGACAAACTTTTAAAATTTTTCCTAACTTATTGTTCCCTTTTCTTCAAAGTGCCTCCACAGAGTTTCACCAGCAGGGTTAGAAGTAGTTGTGCTTCTTCCACAACTCCCACGCCTCCACTCACCTCAGCAGTTGCTACTGGTGTACGCAGAAAGGATACCTGTTTCCACCCACACTTTCAGTGGCCTTCAGACAGGCCTGCAGCTTTGGGGCTGTTTCCCTCCTTCAGTCCCTGCCTCTCTTCCGTCCTGAAGGCTTCAAGGCAAATTTTTGTTTCCTGTCCTCACTCCAAACAAAACTGGTGTGATAGCCAGCTCAAAGGTGCCACTTGTTCCCACTTCCTCTTTCTCCCCAGATCCTTACTTGCTGGCACCTGGACAAAGTAGAGCAGGGAATGTGTAAGTACATAAAGATATAAGTGTGCCAAGGGAGTATGCCATACTGCACAGGGCGGTGCGAATGGCATATGTGAATCACTCATTCAGATAATTGTGGACTTACAAATCTATCAGCATTTTATCAGGCCACAGATTCCTTTCCAATCCATCTTCCCTGCAAGAAGAAACAAATCTCAGTGATTTGAGAACAGCAAGTTCATCTTAGTTTCTTCTTCCTCATCTTCCTCCTATTACCTACCTGACTTTAGGTCTAGCATGGATCGTGAATATACTTTCCTGATAGGTAAGTAATCAGGAAATTAGAGGAGCACCAGAGCAATCAACAATGTGTGAAGGTTTGATAGAACACTTTTGCCTTTGAGATTTGAATGATAAAGGTTTCTATTATTTATGTATATCCCACTACCAATAATGCACAAATTATCAAGAATTAACTATATAGATATTGAAAGAGTAACCACTAATTTTTTCTTCTCCCTAGCATTAATTCTTTGGTCAATATTAGCTATTATTGGGCCACTCATCATACATATTCACCAAATGATTAAAGTGATGTATACAAGCAATTCACTAATACAATACTCCAAAGGTGCCTATTTTTTTTGCTTATATTGTAATTTTATTGAAATTATTACTAAAAATAAATGGATCAATGACGAGCTTGGACATTTTAGTCTGATAAAAACCTAGACAAAATAAAATACTTTTTTTACGGGGCTAGGAAAGAGTGATGACGCAAAGAACTCTTGACAAACTGAGAAACAAGCCTTTCGTAGGTAAGTCTTGTAGTTCTTCAATGGCTTATCTTTAGTAACGGAGGTAACCTCCCCTACCCGCCAAGCCATTAGCTTTTCCATAGATTTCCTCATTCGGATTAACTGCAGGAAAGACCAGTCTCAATCAGTAAGAAATCTAAATTATAGAATGTTTTAAAAAGTAATACAGTTTTATTACCTTCAAATACATAAGCGACAAACAGAGGGGCACAGCTTTTTAAATGTCATAACATGTATTTGTAATTGTTGGCAGCAATAATACATACTTTTGGTAAAGTTCTTAAATAGGGTTGGCTTGTTTCAGAAACTCAAACCTGCTCTGCACCTATTTTAATAAAACGTTTGTGAAAGCTCTTACATACTGTAATGTATTAAACACACTTATGGGTAAAAAGAAAAATCTTGATTATATTTATTGCATAAGCCTGTTTTCCATAAAGAGTTCAAAGGTAAAGTTCAGCTCAGCACAGGTTTAAAAAATAATGGCCTACTTCCATGTAAACAACTCCAATATTGATCTGGTCTTTTAAACTAGTTAAAAGACTGGCGTCTATAAATGTATTCACCAAGAAGAGCCTACATTTATGGAAGAAATTAATTCCATCAACCACTAAAGAGGTTGTACCCCAATCCTATCCTCAAATTATAAAAAAAATTATATAAAGTAGCAGATCTTTGGACATTCAAAGTAAACAACCAACGAAAAAGCTTACAGCTTCAAAAGAGCCAAAGAAACACATTTAATAAACAAAAACACCAAGTACCTGGAAGTGTCTATGACTACCTAATGGCATGTTTCATAACTTATGCCTATTAAAACAAGTCCAGGGACTTCCCTGGTGGTGCAGTGGTTAAGAATCCGTCTGCCAATGCAGGGGACATGGGTTCAATCCCTGGTCTGGGAAGATCCCACATGCCACGGAGCAACTAAGCCTGTGCGCCCCAACTACAGAGCCTGTGCTCTAGAGCCCATGTGATGCAACTATTGAGCCCACATGCCACAACTACTGAATCCCATGCTCCGCAACTACTGAGCCCCTGTGCTGCAACCACTGAAGCTCGTGTGCCTAGAGCCCATGCTCCGCAACAAGAGAAGCCACCGCAATGAGAAGGCCGTGCACCGCAACAAAGAGTAGCCTCCACTCGCCGCAACTAGAGAAAGCCTGTGCGCAGCAACGAAGACCCAATGCAGCCAAAAAAAAAAAAAAAAAGGCTCCATTCTTGAAGACTCCAATTTAAAAAAAACAAAAACAAGTCCATTTACCAAGGCTGACACCCATCAGTAGCTAAGAAAGTCACCCAGTTTAGAAGTCCTGATGATCAGGTCAGTATTGCTATTGCTAAGGCCCCAAGATGTGGCCGTGTCTCTCAACACGGCCACTGTTGCATCAGTGTGCTGTTTAGTGAAAACTGGGATGGGAACTTAAAGCACATCTATTTCAGCATTTCCATTATTGTACAGATAAGGAAATGGAGGCCCAGAAACGTGAGATGACGACTCTAAGGACGTGATGACCTACAGACATAGTCACTTGCTAGTTTCCGAGGCATTTTCATATGTTTCTTAAAACAATAACAGAAGGTACACATTATGATTTCCATTTACAGATAAGGGAACAGACGCCCACAAAAGTAAAGAGATTTTGCCCAAGGCTACACTGTGCACGCGCTCTCTAGCGCACTCTCTAACATAGAGTTCCACAACTGGGACTGAAACTTATAAAGCTGAAAATGAACTTTACATGACTTATAATAAATCCCTGCACAATTTCTTCTGCTAGAATGTAGAAGGATGCAAAAGACTTTCACTTCCATATAGTAACAAGAAAAGGCCAGACAAAATAAAAATAATACTTTTCCAGGAGACTAGCAAAGAACAGTGGATGCAAGGACTTCTTCATTAACTGACTTCCAGGCAGAAATAAGCCCTTCCGAAATGAGCAGAGAGCCTTGGTACCTTTTTTTTTATACCAGGGTAGACTCCTGAGAATGGATATGGTGTGTGGAAGAGCAGGCCTGCCTTGGATGGAGAGACTTTGCAGCCATGTGGAGAATTCAGCCAACACTCAGACAATAGTGACTGAAATCTGGAAACACATTTAAAAACAAACTGCTAGGCTAGACAAGTCCCCTTCCCTGGATTTTTCAGAGAAAATGGCAGAAGAGGGGTTCAAAGTCTTGTGCATTGCCAGAACCCTGTCAGAACTGAATATGGAGAAAAACCACAAACATCTGAACCTGCACCCAAACCCCTCCCAGCTCAAATACTGCCAAGATCAAAAGGCAACTAACTGCCTGAGAGGGTAGGGGTTGGGCTAAGCCTGGTCTACTCAATCTTGTTAAAGCTACAGCCCAGACTCAGCCTGACTAGACTCTAAGAGAAATGGGAATGATCAGCCCTTCACACTAACTGCCTATCAGAGGAATGGGCTTGTAGTTCCTGGAAATAAAACAAAAACCCATATTATACTTCAGTCTCCACTGTTTTGTTTTACACCTACTATCTGGAACAACATAAATTACAAGTTAAAAAGTGATCACCTGGCTGCAGAGTTGGGCATACCAAGTAGCAATCCATTATCAAGTGGTAAAGCTTATGGGACTGGACCAAACAGTCCCTAAAGGCCTGTCCACACAAACTGTAATGTATATTGCTCGTATGTCCGGCATGCCCACCTGAGTCATAATACTGCCCTTGGCAGTACTGGCCTCGTGTGACCAGCTGGTCATTTACCACTTTCTTGTCTAGCCACGTTCTCCACAATACTCAATTTTCTTTGGATGAAACCCCACTCTCCTTTTGCAGTTGACCAGTAAATCCAGATACAGTTGGCCCTTGAACAACGGAGGGGTTAGGGGTGCCAACTCTCTTCACAGTCAAAACTCCCCAAATAACTTATAGTCGGCCCTCCGTATCCACAGTTCCCCGTATCCGTGGTTCTGAACCTGCAGATTCAACCAACCGCAGACTGTGTAGTACTGTGGTATTTACTACTGAAAAAAGTCTGAGGATAAGTGGACCAATGCAGTTCAAACCTGTGTCATTCAAGGGTCAAGTGTACTTTTGCTCTCAAACCATTTAAGCCAAAGGAGTTCCTGAAGGGTCATTCTCTCAAAGCTCCATAACTGCCAGGAGGTGATTTTTGACCTGGCTTTGCACACTTCCAGGATTTTGAATCTTGAATGGGGCAATTTAAAGATAAACATCTGGAGTTCATTTAATCCAGTAGAGGAATAAAAGCAAGATTCTTAAGCAATTCCTGTTAAAAAAACTTCTGGAGCTTTCAGAGTTCCTAACCTAAGTCCAGTTCTTCAGCTTCCCTCTGATCTTAAAAGCTCCTCATATCCTTCAAATAAATCCTTTATTGCTTAGGTCAGCTAGAGTTGATTGCCTGCAATGGAACCCTAACTGGTACTCTTCACAAGGCTATGACTGTGGCCCGGTAGACAATGCTCATCTCCCTCAGACATGTCTGCAAAAGGACTTTGTTTACTGGATGATATATTACCATCCCCTGTTTGAGTATCTTGGTCATTCTTAGAATTTCTGGAAGCTATGTACCTTCAGGGCAGTGAGGCATACTCCAATGTGTTCTATTCTCAGCTCCAAATCTTGCATGTTGGTAATTATTTCAACGTTTGGCTCTAGTTTTAAAACTGAGCTGTCATGATTCACAAACCTGTGTCCTTGATGCATTCCACAGCAGCACTAACATTCACGGAAACTGTATCTCAAAGCAAACAAGCTTTTATCTAAAATTGTTCTCAAGCAGATTTATAACAGTAAATATTAGACAATCACAAAAATATACTCCCAGTTCAGTGTTTTGGTAATGAGACCCTTATGCGGTGTTAGTATTAACAGTGTAAAATTCACACCAGTGTTAACGAAGGAGGTTTTATTTTTACTCACATGCTAAATGGTTTTTTTAAGGTTTGATCTCATTTGCTTTTGGCATCTGTGCTATGCAGGCATACCTTGGAGATATTGTGGGTTTGGTTCCAGACCACTGCAATAAAGCAAATCTCTCAGTAGAGCAAGTCACACAAATTTTTTGGTTTCCCAGTATACATAAAAGTTATGTTTACACTGTACTGTAGTCTATTGAGTATATAACAGCATCATGTCTAAAAAAACAATGTACATACCTTAAAAAATACTTTGTTGCTAAAAATGCTAACCATCATCTGACAATGCAGGGTTGCCACAAACCTTCAATTTGTTTAAAAAAAAAAGAAAAGCACTATTTGTGAAGCACAATAAAACAATGTGTATACCCTTACATCTTTTCCTCAATACAATTTCATGAACATGATGACCTGGACAGAATTTTCACCTATGCATGTACATAGAGCTGTAACTTTTGACAACATGGATGGACTGAGAGATTATCATATTAAGTGAAGTCAGACAGAGAAAGACAAATATATCACTTCTATGTAGAATCTAAAAAACAAATGATACAAATGAACTTATTTACGAAACAGAAACTGACACACAGACAGAGAAAACAAACTTACAGTTACCAAAGGGGAAAGGGTGCGGGGAGGGATAAATCAGGAGTTTGAGATTAACATATACACACTATATATAAAATAAACAACAAGAACCTACTGTAATGGAATATTACGCAGCCATAAAAAGAAATGAAACTGAGTTATTTGTAGTGAGGTGGATGGACCTAGAGTCTGTCATACAGAGTGAAGTAAGTCAGAAAGAGAAAAACAAATACCATATGCTAACACATATATATGGAATCTAAAAATAAAAAATAAAAAAAAGGTTATGAAGAACGTAGGGGCAGGACAGGAATAAAGACACAGATGTAGAGAATGGACTTGAGGACACAGGGAGGGGGAAGGGTAAGCTGGGATGAAGTGAGAGAGTGCATGGACTTATATATACTACCAAACGTAAAATGGATAGCTAATGGGAAGCAGCCGCATAGCACAGGGAGATCAGCTCAGTGCTTTGTGACCACCTAGAGGGGTGGGATAGGGAGGGTGGCAGGGAGACGCAAGAGGGAGGAGATATGGGGATATATGTATATGTATAGCTGATTTACTTTGTTATAAAGCAGAAACTAACACACCACTGTAAAGCAATTATACTCCAATAAAGATGTTAAAAAAAGAAAAGAAAAAAAAAAAGAAAAGAACCTACTGTATAGCACAGGGAACTATATTCAAAATCTTATAATAACCTATAATGGAAAAGAATCTGAAAAAGATTTTATATATATATATAAAATACATAAATATATAAAAAAGATTTATATATTTATATACACACACACACACACACACATATATCTATATCTGAGTCACTTTGCTGTACACCTGAAACTAACACAACATTGCACATCAACTATACTTCAATTAAAAAGAGAGAGAGAGAGAGAGCTGTAACTTTTGAGATGATTAGGGAACTCTATCTTTGATAACTAAATTTATAACAATTTCAGTAATGAAGGCTCTCTAAATATTCTGTCAGCTCTAAATGGAATGATTCTATGGCTTTATTTGAGGCTTCCAGTTGGTGCTGGGATTTTAGTCATGCAGGATATATGCTTAGCGTATCAGAATTCTATTCAATATTCTGACATTGACCTTAAGAGAAGCTAAAAAGAGAACTATAAAATATACATCATCGAATTCATTTCCTTTATCCAGAAGAAGATGTAACATTTGTCCACAAATAAAACAATTCTAGTTTAAAAAAGAAAAATTCCTACCAATGAAATTCCTACCATTTTTATTTAGGCACACTCAAAGCTTGAGACATCCTCGACTCAAAACCTTCAAGTTATAGCTACTAAGTAATGTTAGGTTATTGTGGTCATATAGAATATTTACATTACTCCAATCCAGCTATTGATAACACAGTGAGTTCTGCATCACCCTGCAGGTGCAGGGTTGAATGAGAAAGGAGATAAATTGGAAAGGAGATACTGAATTGACTGAAATATTGAGTTTCTAAACTCTATTTTAAAAAGGCCAGGGAATAGTTTGAAACACATCAGACTTACCAGATGTCTTCCAACAATGAGGCTTTTAGAGAAACATCACAGGTGATCATTTCATCTCAATCCCTAGAGTAGAGATCTAGGGATCATGGAAATAGTTTAAGCATGGAGAATGCTTAAAAATTGAGCCTTGGGGCTTCCCTGGTGGCGCAGTGGTTGAGAATCTGCCTGCCAATGCAGGGGACACGGGTTCGAGCCCTGGTCTGGGAAGATCCCACATGCTGCGGAGCAACTAGGCCCGTGAGCCACAACTACTGAGCCTGCGCGTCTGGAGCCTGTGCTCCGCAACGAGAGAGGCCGCGACAGTGAGAGGCCCGCGCACGGCGATGAAGAGTGGCTCCCGCTCGCCGCAACTGGGGAAAGCCCTCGCACAGAAACGAAGACCCAACACAGCCAAAAATAAATAAATTTAAAAAATTAAAAATTAAAAATTAAAAAAAAAAAAAAAAAATTGAGCCTGGTCAAACAGATGTGTACATCAGTGTGTAAAAGCAATAAAATAATGTGACAGCAAACATCTGAACAGTACTATGGAAGGCACTATGCTACGTGCCTTACATACATCATCTCATTACACACCCTATAAGATGAGTGCCGCTGTCACTCCATTTTATAAATGAGGAACTAAGTCTCATTAAGTTACGTGTCTAGTCCAACTATACACAGTTAATTAATAGGGAGCCTGGATTTAAACTCAGGCAGTCTAACTCTAGATCCAGTACTTTTAACTGTTAGCCAAAATGAAATACCTTAGAACCTAGAATCCAATGCATGCCAAAAGCTTACATCAAATATGTCTACAGCAAAGGATATATTATATAACACTAAATGTTCCTTAAAATCATATAGTAAAGTTTCCTCAATTACTTTAAGATATTAAGATGCCTAGATGAGTCATGTGTTGTTGGCTTTAGTGTATTTCTCTAACTTCATTTGATGATTCAAACTATGATAAATTTAACTACTACTATCGGATATTCTGAATTTAAAAGAAGACAAAAAGAAAGGACATGAAGAGAGATATGTCACTCCTATTTTTGATCAGTATGCCATCAGATTAAAATTAAATGACTACTGAAATTCATACTAAAACAAAATAATGGTTATATACTAGAATGTATGCTATAAAAGTTACACGGCAAGACGAAAACAGTCCAAGGGCAAGTTTTATAAACCAAAACAACCCCAGAAAATTTTACATAACTGAAAAAGACAAAGGAGTAAGTAGAGAAAACTCAATTAAGAGGGACCTCTTTATTACATATTTATAAAATAATAGTATAATATAGTTATTAAAAATGGAGACGAAATATTTTATTTTTGGTATCTTATGTTTTGCATTCAATTTTTCAATCATCTTCACAATTTTTCAAAACTTGAACCTCTACCCCACCCACCATTCAAAGAACAAATGAAGAACAAACTATCCAATGGGTTCTAGTGAGAGACTTATTATCAAAGAAATTAATCCAGTAGCTCATGAATTAAGATTGAGAATTTTCAAAGAAATACAATAAAAACAAAAATTCAGAAGGCACCTCAAGATCATATTGTGCCATTTTCCTCATGCTGTATGTTTAAGTGCCTATAACAGAATTCTGGTTAATGAAATTTTGGACAAAAAAAGTGTCATATTTTGTGCACACAGCATCAAATGACTACAGATACAATATGGGGATTCTGCTGTGCATATCTGTACTAAGTAGGGCATAATTTATAATATGCTAAGAAAAAAAACTAAAATTACAAAATGGGTATTTTTAGCACATTTAGTAACAGCTAGTTGTTTTAAACTATCATTTCATTTTTGATGACCAAATTATATGTGACCATAATTAAAGAACATATAATTTTAAAATAATACTAATAAACCATGGTTACAACAGAACTGTTACATTAAATGAAAAAAGGAAAGTCACATACATGTACTGAATGGCACTGAGGTTTTTCAAAGCCATTCTTCTGAAAGGCTTTCAGTCCACCTTCACATGTATCAATTAAAAAAATGTCTCTACTCAGTGTGCTTGCAGAGGAGATGAAGTCAGTTCTGGTCACCCAAGGGGCTGACAAGCACTCAGTGCGGACCGCTGAGCAAGTCTTTTATCTGACTACCCTGACAACCATAACTGAGCCACATCTAAGCCTCTGATGCGGTGACTCCAACTTCAACTGCAGAGAAACACTCACCTCAGAAAACACAAAAAAACACAAACAACAACTGAAACAAGTGACAACTAGAAATGGCTGAATCACTGTACCTTTTAGACACAACCATTAACCTTAGTTTTGAGATATGCTATTTGGTACTTTTTGATTCAGTAGTTGGAGTAAAAAAAAGTTTCTGTATTCAAACCTATTTACAGAATGTCAATATAAAATGTGTGAATATATACATTTAATATACACACATGCACGCACGCACACACACACACACACACTCACATATCTAGAAACCAGCACTTAGCCAAGTCCCCAATTCTCACTAATGACTCAGTAAATCATTTGTTACTTTAAGACCAGCTTAGATGCTATAAGGCTGCAACATATGGCTAAAGAGGTCAAACACAAGCACCCACACTCAGACTAATTAAATTGTTCCTCCTCATGATTTTCCACAAGTAGTAATACCATTTATATAACAACTATAATCTCAATAACTTAGAATTCAGAGTATAAAACCAGTGTCATGAACATGTAACTCCCTCACTGTTTAAAGAACACTCCTCCTTCTGTTCTATTTCCACTAATGGTAAGAGGGCACACCAAACTGGATCACATTGAACTGTACAAATTATCTTTACTCTCAATCTAAACAAACGTGTGTTAAAACATTCTGAAATGCTGCATCCTTTGATTTCTTCATCTTTTCAATTGCCCGATGCAGGTCCTGTTGTTGCACAGGTCGAATTTCATCTTCATCATGGCTAAAATGCAAGAAAAAAAACCCACCAAATATTCAAAATATTTTAGAATACATCTCCCTAAAATATTTTACCAAGACTAAAAAATGAAGTCTCTTACCCATTCAAGTCCCCAAAGACAACCACAATTTACAGCTTCACGTGAATTCTTCCAAGGAATTAATCTATGCATATAAATGTCTTAAGAGGTTTTTAAAAAGCACTTACCAGCAAGAGGTAGGAAGCTAAAATGGCTGGCTATAAACATTATAGCTTGGTAACTAAAATCAAATACTTCACACTAAGAATATAAAGGTGTGAAAGTTGATCTAAATGGGATTATAATTCTAATCAAAGATTCAAAAGTTATTCCCATGAAAACTGGAATTAAAGAGTAGCAGTCTTAGGTATATAATATTCATGCATGTGTTTAGCTTTTGATAAACTGAAAATAAAATTCATTCCTACTAATAAAAACCAACTACTCTAAGTCCTCCCCACTTCAATAAGGAGAAAAATATGATCCAATATATAATGTCTCCTTTGTAACTTATAAACACTTAAGAAAAATAATTCAAGGAAAAAGTTATGATAACTTAAGTCCATTACCCAGACTTTTCACATTGAAATATAACATTTTCAGGGCTTTAAGGACAGCAGAAAAACAGAATTTTCATTAAAATAATTGATTTAAGTAAAATTTATTCATAGCGTTTTTTTTTCTCCTCTTAATATATGCAAGAATAAAAATCTTCAGAAGATAAGATTCTTGGCTACAGAGGTCAAAAGTATTCCCAATTTTAGTGCTAGAGTAGCTGGATTAATCTGGCAACAAATAAATGGAGTGACCCTCTCCACGAAGGGGCCCAAGGGAACACTAAAGATAGGTCCAGAACCAGTGCAGGCACAGCTCCAAGTTAACAGGGTAGCTTTCATGCAAACCTTTCTATACTGAGAGAAACCTTTTTTGGCAAAGCTTGCTAGGCAATACAATGTAATTAAACACATGAATAAGACAGGCAAATCCAGGTCACTTGGAATGAAAGCCTCAGGGGATGAAGAAGGGAGACTGAGAAACAATGGGGCTAGAGGTAGAGAACTCATTCGACACAAGCCCCCAAAGTACACTGGTTTGCTAAGAGTCACGTTAGAAGGTTGATATTTTGAACAGGGGCTTAGAAATGCAGTGTTACACTGGTTCAGGGCAAGTGGCCTTATGGGAAACACAGGACTTCTGTTCATCAGAGCTGCATTATTCCATATTCCAGTTCACTAATACAGCTGGTACAAGATTGGTTTCTCAAGCTCAAGATACTTTGAAACTGGTTTCAAGTTTGCTGCAGTGACAAATGACTTCTTTTTTAGTAAATACATTATTAACAAGTTGAAGTCTAGTGCACAGCAACGTCCCCATAAATGTGAAATTTCTGGAAGACAAGGCACTCATTTCCATAATGTAAAAATTTAAAATACAAAAGCAATCCAGGGATACCAGAGCAGCTGTTTTCCTGGTAGAGATGGGTAAGCTTAAGTTTGTCAGCTTTCTGTAACCCAGTTCATGGATTTCCAGTAGAAATTCAGCTTTTACTTCTTTCTCTTCATTTCAGATGCTTCCCCAAACCACCCTCCCTTGCAAATACATTTCCAGAATTCTCCTTCAGAAAAAAGGCAATAAATAACGTTAGGGGAATTTTAAATTCCAATTTACCTTTTTATTCCATAAGCAGAGTTGGTATTATAAAGCAAAATAAAAGAAACTATCCCAAAAGCTCTAAAAGGGTTTGACAAATACTAAGAGATCAACTCTAAATACACATACCTGTCTTCTGATGTAGAATTAACATATTCCCTGACACAGAGGAGGGCAGCGTCTCGGCACATCTCCTTTAGGTCACTTCCTGAAAACCCATCAGTTTCCTGGGCAACTTCCAGCAGGTCCACATGCCTATCCACCTTAAACAAATGTAAAACATGCTTTAAAAAAAATGTAAAATATACTGCAAAAGATATATCCAAACATTCTTAGAATTAAAGAAAGTTAAGCATATTGGAACAGCATGGAAGGAGAATCAATAGATAGTATTTTCAGTCTCTAGAAGTTTTCTTTTTTTAACCATAAAAGCTTAAAATTTGAAATCTAATTTTCAGTAATTGTCATTATGATCAAAACATAAATAAGTCTTACTAGATATATCACAGAGTGATGGGGAAGAATAGGCATTCGAATATTGCTGGATTGACTTTGCTGCCTCTTAGGAAGGTCCCACTTTGACACTTTTTTATAATATAGTCAACATACTTGGCAAATAGCCTGTATCATTAAGTCCTGAGACCTGATTTTTGTAATATTATGATATTACAAAAATCATATTCTACTAAAATATTCTAACCCTCATTTTAATGCTTTGATATTCTACTACCTCAACACTAATTCAGCACCTATGGTTTTGCTCCCCAACCTAAGCTTATACAGTCAAGCCAATTAAGTGATCCTCCTGGGCACATAACAGACTTGGGATACTTAAAAGCTGATATGTAGCTTAAGAAGAGAAAATGAGAAAGAAAAAAATTAATTATAGTAACTACCATGTATTAAATGATTCTTATATATCATTCGCTGTATTAAGTACTTTACATGGAGTATTCTCATTTAATCCTGACAGGGAAGTATTCTCATTTTCCTTTTCAGAAAATAGTAAAATCTGCAGAGGTTAAATAAATTGCCCAAGTTCACACCATTGCCAGAGCCAGGATTTGAACACAATGCGGTAAAGATCCAGCTGTATTTTTTCCCCCATATAGCTAACCGTTCGTCTTAACATTTATTTTCCCCAAGTTGACTGGAAATGCCATCTTCATTTGTTACTAAATTCCCATTTGTCTTTGTGGAAGACCCCGTGTAACTCTACACAAGGACAAGAGACTTGGAGGTAAGACAACATGGGATGTACTGTTAACTCTGCAACTGTGACCTCACATGACAGGGTTCTCAGTCCTAAATGTGGAGGTTAAATAAAGAGAAATCACATATTCTTTGATAAAAAGGTAACTGCACCCAGAAGGTAGGTGTGGAACAGGCAAGGAAAATGGTAAACTACATATAGATAAATCTAAGCTTTAATATATAAAAACAGTAATAATAATCATTTAATTTGGGGTAAAGAACTAAGTAGCACTAAAAGAGAATGTGTAACTTCCAAATGACTAGAGGAAGAGGGAAACAGGAATGAAGAACACAAGAGCAACACTGAAGAACGAAGGACTGGTGGGGAGGTGGGGGAACTGGAGGGGGAAAGGGGAAGGTGTGGGCAGGGGGTGGGTGGGGGGAGTCCAGGGAGGAAAAAAAAAGCATAATACATGGAAAGCACTAAAATAAAAGAGAACAAATGCAAATTTATCAGTAATCACCACACACACAAACAGAAATCATTACATAATGATAAAAAATAATTCACCAGAAAAATATAACAAATGGACAAACCCGCAACAATACTGGGAGATTTGTAACAATACTGGGGATATAAGACGATAAATTCCTAGGGCTAGTTATAGTTAGAATCTGTGATCTAATGAACAAACATAAAAGCTGACACACTGATTACAGGAATTCTGTATAATCTGGATATTAGTCCTTTGTTGGTTATAGGGTTGCAAATGTTTTCCCTGTGACCTGTTCTTGCACTTTGTTCACTGTATCTTGTCATACTTCAAGAAGCCTTAAGTCTGATTACAGTCAGACTTTTCTATTCTCTTTGTAGTTTAAACTTTTTTGTGTGCCTCAGAAACTCACGTGTATATAGGAAATCAGACGTATACGAGGACCTAATTTCTCTATAGTTTGTAACAGTGAAAGAGAAAAAATAACCTGCACCTGTACCTGTATTATGTATCTATCCACACACATTTATGGAAATACACACAACGAACTTCAGGATAGTGCTGAGAGCTCTCTACAGCAGGCTACCAAGGATGGTGTGGGGTGAGGGAGCGGGGGAGGGGTTGACATGAAGCAAAATATATTAGGATCACCTTTTAAATCCAGGTGCTAGATTTAAAGTTATTTGTGTATATGTCTAAAATAAAAGACCTTCCAAATTATTCTCCGAGATGTTAAAAATTAGTCCTCCTCCCTCAAACAATCAATACCTCCACCCTATCCTTTGCCTTCTCCTTTGCTGGGCCACACTATGTTCTAACCACTCACAAATCTTGTGCATGACAGGGTGATAAAGTCACAAAGATGAACAAAACAAGTATAAGAAAAGAATAAATAGAAAATTCCAGTCATTGGGGGAGAAAGATTAGTAAACAGAGATAGCACTCCATAACGGTTAAGAGAAAGGCTCCATCACTACTTTGCTATGTAAACCTGAGTAACTCATTATATAACTTTCTCTGGATTTCAGTTTCCAGAGAAGTGTAAAAGAGTACTAATATGTACTGCTTAGATGAATTGAGGATTAAATAAAATGATGTGTATCTTACCACAATGCTTGGCACACAGCAAGCACTCTAAAAGTAGCCCTTTTTATTTTAAGATAATGGCTCTAGATAAACCGTGAAATAATGAGAATTATTTTTATTAGGCAAGTATGAAGGCAATTCCCAAGTTAAAAAAAGGTTTTGAGTACTGGGAGCAAAATAGGAATAAATTAATGAACGTCCAAAATAGCTTGAAAGAATAGCACTTATTTGTGTGTGGTTATTCACTATATCTGCCATTGACTGTACACTGCATAATAATCAAAGCATTTTACATATATTATTTAATTTAAATTCACAAACCGACTCTATGAGATTGTTGGCATTATCTCCGATTTCCAAGTGAGAAAATGAGGCACAGAGATGCTAACAATATTTGCTCAAGGTCACACAGTAGGAAATGGTCAAGCCAGAATGGGATCCTCAGGTCTGTCTCCTAAACCCATGCTTGTTAACTATTCCCACTGTTACAGAAAATATATAAGTTCAGGTTAGTCTGTATGGGGAACAAAAACTATCCTTACTGTAGTGTCAGACATGATACTTGTATCAGATATAAATGTTATTAGTTCTAATTCTTTCATACTTAAAATGTTAAGCCCAAACCAGTATACTATCTTTCTTAGACATGGACTATCTTTTTTAAATGAGTGGGTCGTGTTAAGGATCTATCAATAGAGAATTGTGAAAGACTGGAAAACGGTGTCATTTCAAAAGCTTCATTCTTTTCTTCAGAGAAAAACTCAAAATATAAAAGTCTAGCCATCTGTTTGCATCAAAAACTCTAATTCTGCTCAGGAATGTATACGCATGATAATGCTCATCTTATTAAATAAATGTGTGTGCTACTGATTTGAGGCATCTTTTAACAAAATTACATTAATTTCTTTTATATTCCACTGAAGTAACAATATGCCTCCAGCATATAAATACCAGCTAGTAGGAAATGAGACATTCCCATGTCAGCAATTATCCAGAGAGCACTCATATTCTGCATCATAAAACTGATTAGACACTAATTCTTTGTACTTTCATAAATAAGAAACAGAATGCTAAAAATTGCCTGTACCAATGACAAATGTAATTCTAAAAGAATTTCCAAAGATACTACTGTTAAAAAAAGCAGAACACTAAAATCAAAGTTTAAATTAGGCATAATGAGTAGTGTCTTAAATTTAAATGCTAAAATTTAATGGCCTGTGTAAAGTATGGCTATCATATGAGACATAGAGCTTACATCTCATAATTTACATTCATCATCTATATATCAATGACCTATATCACCTATATTTACACCGGACCACATATACGGGGTTCAAAAATGTGAACTTCCAGCCACACTCCATTAAAAATTTTTTAAATAACTGTATTAGTTAACCTGAAGTCTCCGCAAAATTGTTCACAACTACCTTGTAATGCCTGTTAAATTTCTAGCCACATCATAGCCATTCTAATTCAAAAGATCTTGTGAACTCATTTAATCCCCTTTGTTTTCTTCTCTGTTCATCAATGCCTATCCTTATCAAAGGTTGGCCAATGGAGCCTGTTTTATCTAAACAGTACTACAACTACACAATGTCTTCTTGAAAGCAGTAATCAAATATTCAGTTAAAAGGCAAAATGTAATTTGTTGATTTCTCATTCATGGAGGACAGGAGTTCCTTACCCAGAATATATGCAAGGTTTTAGGAACTTCCCCGAAACTATACAAAACATTTCAAGTGTATACGCAGTTTTTAAAGGGAAGACGACATAGCTTTATCTCTTTATTAAAGGGCTCTATGATCCCCAAAATGGTTAGTAACCAATGATCTAATCTCTGTAATTTGTTAGACACTTTAAACTTTAGCAAATAGCATATATGTTATTTTGATATATTGTAAAGAAATAAATGAACAGAACACCACTGAAAGATACAAGACTTGAACAACCAGAAAGACATAAATGCTTCCGGGGAGAAAGAGTCAACATCAAAAATATCTTAATTCTCTTAAATTATGATCCACCAAAAACACTAGTGTTTTTTTTCTTGAATAAGACAACTTAATTTAAAATTCATACAGAAAAAATAGCATACCAAGAAACTGTGGGCTGGGGGACAACAAGAGGTGTCTAGCCCTACCTGATATTAAAACTTACAAAACCTTAATAATTAAGAGTGTGGTGGGGACTTCCTTGGTGGCGCAGTGGTTAAGAATCCACCTGCCAATGCAGGGGACACGGGTTTGTGCCCTGGTCCAGGAAGATCCCACATGTCGCGGAGCAACTAAGCCCGTGCGCCACAACTACTGAGCCTGCGCTCTAGAGCCCACGAGCCACGACTACTGAGTCCACGTGCCACAACTACTGAAGCCTGAGCACCTAGAGCCCGTGCTCCACAACAAGAGAAGCCACTGCAAAGAGAAGCCTGCACACCGCAACGAAGAGTAGCCCCCACTCGCTGCAACGAAGACCCAACAAAGCCAAAAAAAGAAAAAAAAAGTGTGGTGCTGGTGAATAAACAAAGAAAAGACCAATGACCTGAATTCAAAGTCCAGAAACATAGCCAATACATACGAGAATTTAGTACGTGATAAAGGTGGCTTCTCTAATGAGGAAAGGATGGACTATTCCAAAAAATGGTGTTGGGACAACTGGGTATCCATTTGGAAAAACAAAAGCAAAATTCAATTCACAGCACACATCATACATCTGGATAAATACCAATTATAGCAAAGATTTAAATGTAAACCATAAAACCATAATGGACATCCAGATATTATGTATCTCCTAATGAAAGAATATAATTCTACCCAAGAAGTAGTCCTCTCTCCAACTGAACCTAATCTCATCCAGTCTCTTGATCCAACTACCAATTTTAGAGGAATTACTGCTCCTTGTATAATCAGCAAAATTCACACTATGGAAAAATCTGGACAAACCCAACGTGGTTTTTTTCAACAAATAAATTGAAAGGGGAAGAGGGAAAGGACGAGAGACATGAAGGGAGAATCTATAGTCTATAGATTAAAAGAGATTTAAAATCTGAAATAAGTGAAAATTACAAACTTTATATGGGTCCTGAGTCAAACAAATATATGGTTTAAAAAAAAAAAAAGATATTTAGGAGACAATTAGAAATTTGAAGAGACTAGATATTCAATGATAGTAACAAATTTATGTCATTTTTTGCTTAAGTATAACAATGGTAATGAGGTTAGGTTAAATAAAGAAAAGAATCCTTCCTTTTAGAGCTATAATTAAAATATTTACAGATGAGATATGATGGGAAAACATGGGAGGTAAGGAAGTAGATAGGGTATGGATGAAGCAGAATTAGCCATGGGATGATGGTGATTCAAGGAAGCATGAAAACCACTGAAATATAAGTATGCCTCACTACGGGAAGTTATTTGGTTTCTTAATTTAGATAGCAAGTTCAAATAGTGAGTTTACATATGAAGTTTATGAGAGTGAGGAATACCATGTTATTAAAATATACTTGGTTACAGAGTTTTGGAAAAACAAGTAGCAAGAGTTGGAGAATATGGAAACGTCCTTTACAAACATGGTAGTGGAAAAGGACTTTTTAATTTAGATCAAAACTTAGAAGCCATAAAGGGGGAAAAAAATCCAGTAAAATCAAGACAAACTAGGAAAAAATATTTTCAAATCATATAAACAAAGGGCAAATTTCCCTAATACATTAGAGTTCCTACAAATCTACAAGAAAAAAACCATTCTAATAGAAAAATAGGCAGAGAAAATGAACAGGTATTTCACACACACACACACACACACACACATTCTAGAGGCTCTTAAACATATACTGCTCATTTCATCCCTCAATGTAAATTAAAACTATAATGAGATACCATTTATACCATTTTCTACCTATCATGTTGGCACAAAGTTTCATAACATTCTGTTGGCAAGGCTATAGGGCAAGAGGCACTCTAATATTGCTGATGTAAGAGTAAATTGGGGGACTTCCCTGGTGGTGCAGTGGTTAAGAATCCATCTGCCAATGCAGGGTTCGATCCCTGGTCCAGGAAGATCCCACATGCCTGTGCGGCTCAACTACTGACCCTGTGCTCTAGAGCCTGCGAGCCACTACTGAGCCTGCATGCCACAACTACTGAAGCCCGTGCTCTGCAACAAGAGAAGCCACTGCAAAGAGAAGCCTGCGCACCGCAATGAAGAGTAGCCCCCACTTGCCGCAACTAGAGAAAGCCTGTGCGCAGCAACGAAGACCCACGCAGCCAAAAATAAAAATAAAATAAATTTTAAAAAAAAAGAGTAAATTGGCATGAACAATTTGGCAACTACTACCAAAATTATGAATATCATACCCTTTGATCTAGCAATTTTTCTTCTGGAAAATTCACCCTACTAATATTCCTGGCACAAGTGTGAAATGATGTATGTACAAGGTTATTCAATGCAGCATTTTTACAGTAGTGAAAGACTGGAATCAACCCAAATGTCCTTCAATGTGGCATTGATTAAGTAAATTATGTTATATCCATACAATGGAATCCTATGCAGTGCAAAAGAAAAAAGAGAGAGAGAACAGAACGAGGAAACC
Organism: Balaenoptera musculus; assembly: GCF_009873245.2. Classification (NCBI taxonomy): domain Eukaryota; kingdom Metazoa; phylum Chordata; class Mammalia; order Artiodactyla; family Balaenopteridae; genus Balaenoptera; species Balaenoptera musculus. The sequence continues at coordinate 38,822,198 of NC_045800.1, read as the reverse complement.
ATATGCTAATATGGAATCTCAAAAATAAGTGAAAAGAGCAACAGAGAAAACTGTATATGGTTTATTGATATGGTTTATGTAGAAAAGAGGAGAGGCGTAACATTATATTCTAATTTGCTTGTATAGGAATAACGCCATCTGAAAAGATACAGAAGAAATATAAGGGAGATATGAAACTTTTCCCTGTACACCATTTAATATATATATTTTAATTTTTGAAACGTGACTATAATCACCTATTTTTAAAATACAAACGACTGACGATTTTGATTATCATATCTTCTTAATTCTAAATTCCAACTTCAAAAAATATTGCAATTAAATAAAAACCAAAACCTCCCCATACTTCTCTGCAAAAACAAATGTATCTTATATAATAGGAAACCAGTCTGAAAAATATCAAAGAGGGTTCTAATCTGTAGATATGAAAACACATGGCTTTTTAAAAAGCAAATTACCTTTAATTAGTTCAAATATGCCATAATAATTGAGTTGTATGAGCAGCCAAGAGTTTTACAGTAATTTACAAGTTCAAAGCTACATTATGCCCAGGTTCCTTTTTCATCTCTGTCTAAAATGATTTTATGAACATAAATATTTTTATATTTATAGGATGGGGAAAAAATGTAATTTTCTACTTACATTTTCATTTTTCAAGATGAGTTTCAGGATTGCTTCTCTTTGTTTTAGGGCCTAAAACCAGGATAATTTCCAGTTAGCATTTAAAAAAAAAAAGGATCAACTAATTTTCCTAATATTTCTTCCTTTCCTTGTAAACTACCTGACAATACCTATAAGAAATGACAGAAACTCTGACAGGTCATAGAAACTTTTGACTAAAGCAAGGTCTAGATTCTAGACTCTAGAGTAATCATTTGTGGTTGTCTTACTGAACTATATCTTCTTATTCTGAATCCCCAGTGCCTAGTACCATATTTGGAAAATAACATGCCCTTAAATGTTTCTTGAGTGAGTAAATGAATTCCTATGACTACCAATGTCTTTCCTCTACAGCTCTGCAAATCTCCTTTTCTTAATTTAGGAAACTTCTGAAAACTCACTGCTGCCATAAAATTTTTTATCAGGAACTGGAAGAGATGGCAACAATACCTGCTCAGTTCTTCCATTCAGCGTATAACTTCCATGTCCACTAATTTATATTAGTGAATTTTATTTAGTGTTAATAGCATATTTGTTTATATGCTTGTATGCTTCCCCCCCCCACTGATGCTTCATATTACTAGAGAATAGAAGTTTTTATAGAATACCTTACATATACGGTAAATATGAATGCTTTTAAAGATTATTATGGCTGAACTCATCCCTATTCCCACAACCACTGAAAAAAACAGAGCTGGTTACAATGAGTACCAAATTAAATGACCTGAAAAACAAAACCAAACTGCTGTTTCTGTAATTCAAATGTGTTAAGTATGAAGGTTAATTTGGTATGTTATGCGATCACCAATAAGTACTTTTTGTTAATAAGCATTTAACTTGGAAAGGAGTTTTAAGGTAAGGTTAATCATACACTTTGTTATCATAGTTAAACAGTAAGAAAAAAATTACCCTATAAAGTGTGTGTGTGTGTTCACTAAAAACAGAATGAAGAGGGGGATTATAAAAATCCCAGTTTCTACATTACGAGTACACAAGTTTATGACAAATTTGACAAAATCTTTTACAACCTATTTTGAACTCATACAAAAATATATTAAACTTACAACTTTAGTAAAGGCTACTTTCCATGCTGCTGTACCCTATGTTCTATTCTACTGTACATCAAAACCCTTTGTTTGCTCTTAGACTATAAGCAGAGATTCTATCAATATAATCTTTACCTTCAGAACCACTGAGGTGAACTGATGATCTCTAAAAATATTCTGATGTCTTGGTAACAAAATAAGATCAAATATCTTGTGTGAAGCATACAAAGTTCATCTAAACCTTCAGCAGTCAACCTTTCCAGCCTCATCCCCACCTACTTTCCTTGACGCCCCCTAACTGAACTATCCCCAGAAGTCACCATTAAATATGTGCTTCCACACCTCCTTGCCTTTCTTCATTCTGGTAGAAAAGCATTTCTCCGCTTCACTTGTCAAATTGCTACCATCCTTCATCCTTCAAGGTCCAGCTGGATTCTGTAGGTTTCACTAACGCCTCAGACAGAATCATGTTTTCATCATCATCTCAGGTCCTCACAGTTCTTTAAGCATACTTTTGTAAAGTACATTTTACATTTTTTTTTTTTTTTTGGCCACGTGCCACGCAGGATATCTTAGTTCCCCAACCAGGGATCGAACCCATGTCCCCTGCAGTGGAAGCACGGAGTCTTAACCACTGGACCGCCAGGGAAGTCCCCATTTTACATTATTTATTTTTGTGTCCAGCTCCCCTGAAATACAGAGTTCTTTTAGGACAGAGGCCACGCTCTATTCACCAGAGCCTGGCAAGTGTCTGACACACATTAATGCTCAATAAATATTAGTCATACTAAGTACATTTTCTAGTCTCCTATATCACATTAAAAAATCTCTGCACCGAATCATCAGGTAGATTTTCTAACAGACTGCCTAAGTAAATGCATACCCTCAGAGGAATCAGAGGCTGCAGCTGCAGCAAAGAGCCAGCCAGAGTAACTGTGCAGAGGCCATAGCCACCAATTTCAGGAAACCATGTTTACTGCTACAAACTGTTAAGCTGAAGAATATAAAATGGGGCAAATATTTTTAGGCCAGAGATTTTAATTTTGAAAGAAGTGACAGTGTAAGTTCTTCTACATAGCAATATATGTAACATGCTGATTGTATGGTGCATATAGTCTATTACTAACCCTGTTTGGTTTTTTCTCCTTTAATCTAAAAGCAGACAAAATTCAGGATTTAGGGATTTTGTGCAAAAAAGTATCAAGTTATAACCCTCTACTTGAGGGTACTTTTAACTAGCAAAAAAGAATGCTAGAAGAAGATACTTAACTACCGGTTCAATACCACCCTCACATTTGCATTCTTATGTTAAAGTGTAATATCATAGCTACTGGTTAATCATTAATCCTGCCACAGGAAAGCACTGCCAATAATTAATCAAATAAATACCAGGTGTTCTTCCTGTCAGGCCTTCAGAACGGTTCTTTAACCCTAAAACCCTAATTTCATCCTATCCTAAACCAAAACTATAATTTACATTTTCTTATGTATCTTCCATAGATAACTTTGCTGCATTCTAAAGAAAATCACTGAAGTGTCTAGGCAAACTTGAGGTAATGAGATACTTTGAAGAGAAGCAAATAACACTGATCTTAGGAAAGAAAAATTTAAAAAGCAAGAAAAGGAATGGAAAGGACAAAAGTAATTAGGGGGATTCTTGCCCTATTCCTTCCCTGCCTGTCATAAATAATAAGTCTTATTTTTTAATCATTCCCTTTGTGAAATCACAGATAAAGACATGTAAAAAAGCAAATATTTAACTGTTCATAATATCAATCAAATCCACCTACAGGCTGGTTGATATGAAATCTCGTAGGCATTCTTCTCATTATAGCTGAGTCAAGATCCTGAGGACGATTAGTAGCTCCCATCACTATGACCTAAATATATAAAGAAAACAAAGGTATTAAATATACCATTAATACTCCTTTTAGGTTGTTATTACTAGGGCTTAGAAGATATAGAAAATTAAGTGGGGTTTAAACTAAATCTTCTATAGGAAATATGATTGTAATCCAGTATTACTCAAATATTTATAGATATAAATCAGAGTTAATCCTAAATACATCAAATGATAGCAAAGCTGGTAAGGCTGATGCATTTTGCCAGACTTTTAGTAACTAAAATAATACATTATTCAGTTACTGAGGAATTATAAAAATTTTTAAAAACCTATTGTATTTTGCAAAATATGGTTATACAGTGGCTACATGTTGAATAACTTAAAGCTATTTATGTTACAGCTTGGGAGTATATATAAGGGGAATACTTCAAGTCTTTTAATAATATTAAGGAGAGAATCATTTCCCCTACCAGAATCTGAGGATTCTGGTAAGAGTAATAGATATCATCTATTTTTTCCTCTAAATTTCACATCATCATTTCATGGCACTATCAGCACTGCAGGTGACATCTTCTCAGTGCAAATAAAACCTCAAGCAATCCAATTTTAAACAAGGGCAACAGAATAAAAGCAAACATCAAAATGCTGGGTAGAATATTAAAAAAAAAAAAAGAAAAAAAGTTGCTGGCAGCCCTGCCAACCCCTGGGTCTATGCCACTTATTTATAAAGAATGTAGAGATGAAAAATCAGCACGAATAAAGACAGATATACAAAACAATTTAATTTCTGAACGGCTTCAATATTACCATTCTTGTTGATATTTCTGTTTAATATAATTACGCACACATCTGTTATCCAAAATGAAATTTATTGGTATTCTAAGGAAAACTTTTATTTCAGCCTAAGAGGTCTTAGATTTCTGAAATAATCTGAAATCTAACTCCAGAACAACATGTTGAAAAATACACTAACTCTTATATTCTACTTTTTTTTTTTTTAGGCTATGCTGTGCGGCATGTAGGATCTTAGCTCCCAGACCAGGGATTGAACCTGTGCCCCCTGTATTGGGAGTGCAGCGTCTTAACCACTGGACTGCCAGGGAAGTTCCTTATATTCTACTTCTACTCTTTACATTTAACATTACTCAACTGCCAAATTACTTTCAATTAACTGTGAGAGGTTGCCACCTAGAGGGAAAAAATATACATACAAATTTGAGAAACAGTTCCATAACATAATGCAATTTTGTATTTGGGTCAAGTGATCCTAAAGTCAAAATATTAATGCTCTTACCTGTTTTTCTTTACTGACTTTCTACAACTCTATAGAATAAGGAAAATTTCTACCTAAACAAAGTCTTTAAAAGTGATCAAATGAATTAATTGTATAAGATAAAGGATTAATATAGTATATTTTGAGATAGAGTATTCATTAGGTATTAAAAGAGAGTTCAAAGTGATATGGAAGCTTGTTGAAGACTGATCATATTATGTTGTAGAGAATCACAAAAAGCACTGTGGCAACAGTAATTTTTTAGTATTTATGCAGCAAAATTAATGCACCTTTTAGGTATTAGGTAAGACTTCTAAAAATCTTTAAAACAAAATATTAATATAAATTTTTTTATCATTTCACATTTAAAACAATCAGATCTAAATATATGCCTCAAAAGCTGAACTATGTCAATGAATACCCTAAAAATAATGTTAGCTTTTACGTCTCATGTCTCTCAAGATGAAGAATATATCATCGACTAACTTGGAACAGTAGTAGTGACAGGTTTAATTGGGCCATTCAACTATTTCTGTTTCCTCTGTGGCAAGGAAACAAAGAAAGTAAGCTGGGGTACTGGGCTCCATCCACAGTCACAGAACAGACAATTTTAGAGGAAAGCTAACTGGTTCCTATTAAAGAAGATGTCTAAAACTATTATTCAAATTAGTAATAGCCGTTTTAACCCCCTCAACACACAAGAAAGTTAAAAGCAACATCTTTATTTTCTTCCTCAGAAGTCTGTCATAATAGAACAGTAACTACTATTAGTATAATAAAGAAAAACGGTTCTAAAAATTCAATTTTAATTTGCTGTATCAGAACCACACTGTGGGGCTCTGGACAAAGTGGCTAAGGAGTATATTTCATCCAAATTATTTTATAATATTATTATCATTATTTCCTTGGTTTTAAAACAATACTCTGATAAGATATAATATTAAACTATCAATATTTCTCTCTTATATGGGTTAACTTCAATTCTCTGCATACTTTAAATACTATTGCTTAGGAGGATAATTAGTTTTTGGAAACCTGCAAACTAAACTCATTGAATAGATTTCTCAGAACCAATAATTAATATAAATTGTTTCTAGTAATTCACCAGAATTTATCTATGTTGTGCTTTCTTCTCTAATCATCAAACACTAAAGGCAATTTTCCCTCAAAATGAAATTATACTTTCATAACGGTGATGTAGGACATGGGGCTTAATTTTCTTCTTGAGAATTAGGTGTCTCAGCACTTTTGATTTATGGTAATGTGGCGGACAAAGGAGATCCTTAAACCCTCTGGCTACAAAACATGTAAAAATAATAAAATATTTTTAAAAACTCAAATTAATCAATAAATCTGCAAAAAAGTAAAGGAATTAAGCTGAAGCCAGCAACAAAGCCTATACATGATGGAGGTAAGCAAGGGTAGAAGTTGACCACATACCATATGGACACGTACAGATTTTTAAAAGTGGTGTGTGTGATGAGAGACCACCCTACATAAAGTTGGGACTAATGAAGTATTATGGCCTGAGAAAAGTGGTGAAATATTAGAAAACCTATTTGGCAGAGTCAGGCCTTGGTTCTTGGAAAGATATATAAACACACACACTAAATCACTGAGATTTCATGGTTCTTGGCCAGCTAACATGGATCTTGAACCTGAATTTAGCTGTCTTTGGAAAAGAACATGGCAGAGACAAGTACAAAATCCTCTTAGAACAGCAAACCGTCAACGTAGATTCCAAAAATTCACACATAAAGTTCTACCAAATATGATTTTTCCCATGAAATCACAAAACACACAAGGAACCATCTTAAACTCAAATGATAGAACAAGATGTACAAATACTTCTATGTTAGAATTATTGAAGATGGACTATAAAATTAGTGTTAATACATTTAAAGGAATAAACAAGAAATTTAAAAAAAAATCACATAGCAAATATTTATGTAGCAAATATATACCAGATACTGTTACAGGCACTTTACTCAGATTAAATCCTTAAAATCCTACAACAGTTCTGAGGTGGATACAATTCTTCCCTCTTTATAGATATTACCCCCTCTATTCAGACACAGGGTGATGATATAATTTTGCCAAAGTTACAAAGCTAATTGATGCCAGGGCTCTGCTTTACTAATCCAACTGGCAAGAGACCATCAAAACTGATCTGGCAGACCTGAAAAAGAGTCTAAAAGAATTTCTAGAGCTGAAGAATATAATAACTGAAATAATAAGCTCAATGAAAATGCTACATAGCTGAAGGGATCCAAATGAAGCCAGAATTATCTAATTGGAAGAGGTAAAGAAATTACCCAGAATATAGCACAAAGAGATAGAAAATATGAAAGAGACATTAAAAAACATGGAATATAAATAAGGTATGTCCAAATGGCTTTTGATAAGATCACAAGGAAAATGGAAAAGAAAAAATATTTGAAGAAATAATGGTTGATTTTTTTTTTTTTTGGCTGCGTTTGGGTCTTCACTGAGGTGCACAGGCTGCTCATTGCAGTGGCGTCTCTTGTTGCGCAGCATGGGCTCTAGGTGCGCAGGCTCAGCAGTTGTGGCGCATGGACTTAGTTGCTCTGTGACATGTGGGATCTTCCTGGACCAGGGCTCAAACCTGTGTACGCTGCACTGGCAGGCAGATACTTAACCACTGCGCCACCAGGGAAGTCCCTCTAACTATGTTTTCTTAAAAGAGGCAAAAACAGATTACAAAATAGAAAATACCTACTGAAGTTAAAACAATGAAAGAACATTATTAACCTTCCCAAAACTTTTCCATGAGAAAAGTTTTTATATACGTGAGATATAAAATAGGTGATTCATGGAAGGGGGGGTGGGGAAAAACCCAAACAGAAAAATGGCTCTAGAACTTACATTTCCAGCAATATGGCAGAAAATCAAACATGCCAGAAAATTGTTTAAAATTTTCTTTTAAAATACATTATTGATCTGGCAAGAAAGTATGGAATATTCAGAGGTGAAGAACTAGGTGAAAATGGGAACTCAAAGATGTAAACTGAACAATATAGCTGGCTTTCTCTCTGGGGGAATACCAAGGGACATTAATTTTGGTTTTCACAGCCTTTCAGCGGGAAGAGACAAAGCCTAGGACAGAAGACTGTCATGTATAAAATTGGAAAGGTGCATGTGACAGGAAGTGGTTAAGTATATAAGTATCAGCAACTAATGAAAATGAAAGTATAAAATTTAAGTTTAAACTAAAAATATATATATATATGTAAATAAGTTTGACTACTCAAAGTACGGAGAGGCCTGTACCAATTGGAAGCATCCTTTTGCTACATTAGTCAGAAATTAGCAAGCAAGGGAAATGTATTTAACCGCCCTACTTCCCTGCCTGCCTTTATGATGTGTGACAATGTACTGTCAAGTTGTGTGGCACTGACAAAACTAAAATACACAGTTGATTCTTTTTCTAGCTTCTTTTAATCATTCCTTAGAACCTTACAGAAAAGGAAATTACAGTTTAGAACATCTGAGAGCTTGCAAGGAAAAACATGCAGCCCCACTTTAACTAAGAAACGATGGACCTGGGCTGGAAACAAGATGTTGGAGTAAAAGAACTTGCGCTCGCCTTCTCTCATGAAAACACCAAAATCACAACTAACTGCTGAACAACCATCAACAAAAAAGACTTGAACCAACCAAAAAAGATATTCTACATCCAAAGACAAAGAAGAAGTCACAAAGAGAGGGTAGGAGGGGCGCAATCATATAATATATAATCAAATCCCATACCTGCTGGGTGGGTGACCCACAAACTAGAAAGTAATTATATTGCAGAAGTTCTCCCACAGGAGTGACAGTTCTGAGTCCCATGTCAGGCTGCCCAGACTGGGGGTCTGGCATCAGCAGGAGGAGCCCCCAGAGCATTTGGCTTTGAAGGCCAGTGGGGCTTGATTACAGGAACTCCACACACGGAGGGCACGCTCAAGGTCTTGTGTGTATCAGGACCCAGGGAAAAAGCAGTGACTTCACAGGAGCCTTGGGAAGACCTACGTGCTGGTCTTGGAGGGTCTCCTGGGGAGGCAGGGTGGCTGTGGCTCACTGTGGGGACGAGGACACTGGTGGCAGAGGTACTAGGGAGTACTCATTGGCATGAGCTCTCCTGAAGTCTGCCATTTTGACATCAAGATGAGGCCCCACTGTAGGATCCAGTGCTGGGACGCCTCAGGCCAACCAACCAACAGGGCTGGAACACAGCCCCACCTATCAGCAGACAGGCTGCCTAAAGTCTTCCTGAGACCACAGCCGCCTCTAAACACACCCCCTGACATGGCCCTGCCCACCAGAGGGACAAGACCCAGCTCCAATCTCCAGTGGGCAGGCACAAGTCCCTCCCACCAGGAAGCCTGCACAAGTCTCTAGACCAGCCTCATCCACCAGGGGACAGACACCAGAAGCAAGAGGAACTACAACACTGCAGCCTGCGGAATGGAGACCACAAACACAGAAAGTTAAGACAAAATGAGACGGCAGAGAAACATGTTCCAGATGAAGGAACAAGATAAAACCCCAGAAGAACAACTAAGTGAAGTGGAGATATCTACCCGAAAAAGAATTCAGAGTAATGATAGTAAAGATAATCCATGATCTTGGGAAAAGAATGGAGGCACAGACTGAGAAGATACAAGAAATGTTTAACAAAGAGCTAGGAGATATAAAGAACAAAGAAACAGAGTTGAAGAATACAATAACTGAAATGAAAAATACACTAGAAAGAATCAATAGCAAAATAACTAAGGCAGAAGAACAGATAACTGACCTGCAAGACAATGGTGGAAATCACTGCTGTGGAACACAATAAGGAAAAAAGAATGAAAAGAAAGGAGGACAGCTTAAGAGACCAATGGAACAACATTAAACACACTAACACTCACATTACAGGGGTCCCAGAAGGAGAAAAGAGAGGAAGGGCCTGAGAAAATATTTGAATAGATCATAGCTGAAAAATTCCCTAACGTGGGAAAGGAAACAGTCACTCAAGTCCAGGAAGCGCAGAGAGTCCCATGAAGAATAAACCCAAGGAGGAACATGCTGAGACACATAGTAATAAAGTTGAAAAAATTAAAGACAGAGAAAATATTAAAAACAACAACAGGAAAGAAACAGATAACATACAAGGGAATCCCCATAAGGTTATCAGCTGATTTTTCAGCAAAAACTCTGTAGGCCAGAATGGAGTGGAGTGGCGTAATATATTTAAAGTGATGAAAGGAAAAAACCTACAACCAAGAATACTCTACCCAGCAAAACTCTCATTCGATTTGACAGAGAAATCAAAAGCTTTACAGACACTCGAAAGCTAAGAGAATTCAGCATCACCAAACCAGCTTTACAACAAATGCTAAAGGCTACAAGTGGAAACAAGAAAATTATGAATGGAAGCTCACTGGTAAAGGCAGACATACAGTAAAGGTAGAAAGTCATCCACATGCAGATATGGTATCAAAACCAGCAATTGTGAGGAGAGTACAAAAGCATGATATTGGAAATGCATTTGAACTTGAGAACAGCAACTTAAAACAATCATATATATATATATATATAGAGAGAGAGAGAGAGAGAGAGGTATATCAGACTGCAATATCAAAAACTCATGGTAACTGCAAACCAAAAACCGACCATAGATATACATACAAAAAAAAGAAAAAGGAATACAAACACAACACTAAATATAGTCATCAAATCGCAAGAGAACAAAACAGGAAAAGAAAAGAGAACCACAAAAACAAATATAAAACAATTAACCCAATGGCAATAAGAACATTCATATTGATAATTACCTTAAATGTAAACGTATTAACTGCTCCAACCAAAAGACATAGGCTGGCTGAACGAATACAAAACAGACCCATGTATATGCTGTCTACAAGAGACCCACTTCAGATCTAGGGACACATACAGAGTGAAAGTGAGAGGATGGAAAAAGATACTCCATGCAAATGGAAATCAAAAGAAAGCTGGAGTAGCGATACTCATATCAGACAAAACAGACTTTAAAATAAAGACTGTCAAAAGAGACAAGGAAGGACACTGCATAATGATCAAGGGATCAATCCAAGAAAAAGATATAATAATTGTAAATATATATGCACCCAACATAGGAGAACTTCAATATATACGGCAAATGTTAACAGCCATGAAAGGAGAAAGTGACAGTAACACAATAATAGTGGGGGTCTTTTAACATGCCACTTTACCAATGGACACATAATCCCAAAATGAAACTAAATAAGGAAGCACAAGCTTTAAATGACACATTAAACAAGATGGACTTAATTGATATTTATAGGACATTCCATCCAAAAACAACAGAATACACTTTCTTCTCAAGTGCTCATGGAACATTCTCCAAGATAGACCATATGTTGGGTCACAAACCAACCCTTGGTAAATTTAAGAAAACTGAAATCATATCAAGTATCTTTTCCGACCACAACGCTATGAGACTAGATATCAATTACAGGAAAAAAACTGTAAAAAATACAAACACATGGCAGCTAAACAATATGCTACTAAATAACCAAGGAATCACTGAAGAAATCAAAGAGGAAATCAAACAATGCCTAGAAACAAAAGACAATGAAAACACGAAGACCCAAAACCTATGGGATGCAGCAAAAGCAGTTCTAAGAGGGAAGTTTATAGCAATACAATCCTACCTCAAGAAACAAGAAAAATCTCATAAACAACCTAAACTTACACCTAAAGCAATTACAGAAAGAAGAACAAAAATACCCCAAAGTAAGCAGAAGGAAAGAAATCATAAAGATCAGATCAGAAATAAATGAAAAAGAAATGAAGGAAACGATAGCAAAGATCAATAAAATTAAAAGCTGGTTCTTTGAGAAGATAAACAAAATTGATAAACCATTAGCCAGACTCATCAAGAAAAAAAGGGAGAAGACTCAAATCAACAGAAGTAGAAATGAAAAAGGAGAAGTAACAACTGACACTGCAGAAACACAAAGGATCATGAGAGATTACTACAAGCAACTCTACGCCAATAAAATGGACAACCTGGAAGAAATGGACAAATTCTCAAAAAGCACAACCTTCCGAGAATGAACCAGGAAGAAATAGAAAATATAAAGAGACCAATCACAAGCACTGAAATTGAAACTGTGTTTAAAAATCTTCCAACAAACAAAAGCCCAGGACCATATGGCTTCACAGGGGAATTCTATCAAACATTTAGAGAAGAGCTAACACCTATCCTTCTCAAACTCTTCCAAAATATAGCAGAGGGAGGAATACTCCCAAACTCATTCTACGAGACCACCATCACCCTGATACCAAAACCAGACAAAGATGTCACAAAAAAAGAAAACTACAGGCCAATATCTCTGATGAACATAGATACAAAAATCCTCAACAAAGTACTAGCAAACAGAATTCAAAAGCACATTAAAAGGATCATACACCATGATCAAGTGGGGTTTATCCCAGGAATCCAAGGATTCTTCAATATATGTAAATCAATCAATGTGATACACCATATTAACAAATTGAAGGAGAAAAACCGTATGATAATCTCAACAGATGCAGAAAAAGCTTTTGATAAAATTCAACACCCATTTATAATAAAGTCTCCAGAAAGCAGGCATAGAGGGAAACTACCTCAACATAATAAAGGCCATATACGACAAACCCACAGCCAACATCGTTCTTAATGGTGAAAAACTGAAACCATTTCCTCTAAGATCAGGAACAAGACAAGGTTGCCCACTCTCACCACTATTATTCAACACAGTTTGGAAGTCTTAGCCATAGCAATCAGAGAAGAAAAAGAAATAAAAGGAATCCAAATTGGAAAAGAAGAGGTAAAGCTGTCACTGTTTGCAGATGACATGATACTATACATAGAGAATCCTAAAGATGCCACCAGAAAACTACTAGAGCTAATCAATGAATTTGGTAGAGTAGCAGGATACAAAATTAATGCACAGAAATCTCTTGCATTTCTATACACTAATGATGAAAAACCTGAAAGAGAAATTAAGGAAACACTCCCACTTATCACTGCAACAAAAAGAATAAAATACCTAGGAATAAACCTACCTAAGGAGACAAAAGACCTGTATGCAGAAAACTATAAGACACTGATGAAGGAAATTAAAGATGATACCAACAGATGGAGAGATATACCATGTTCTTGGATTGGAAGAATCAACATTGTGAAAATGACTATACTACCCAAAGCAATCTACAGGTTCAATAGGGATCAAACTACCAATGGCATTTTTCTCAGCACTAGAACAAAAAATTTCACAATTTGTATGGAAACACAAAAGACCCCGAATAGCCAAAGCCATCTTGAGAAAGAAAAATGGAGCTGGAGGAATCAGGCGCCTGGACTTCAGACTATACTACAAAGCTACAGTAATCAAGACAATATGGTACAGGCACAAAAACAAGAATATAGATCAATGGAACAGGATAGAAAGCCCAGAGATAAACCCACGCACATATGGTCACCTTATCTTTGATAAAGGAGGTAAGAGTATACAATGGAGAAAAGACAGCCTCTTCAATAAGTGGTGCTGGGAAAACTGGACAGCTACATGTAAAAGAATGAAAGTAGAACACTTCTTACATCATACACAAAAATAAACTCAAAATGGATTAAAGACCTAAATGTAAGGCCAGACACTATAAAACTCTTAGAGGAAAACATAGGCAAAACACTATGACATAAATAACAGCAAGATCCTTTTTGACCCACCTCCTAGAGAAATGGAAACAAAAACAAAAATAAACAAATGGGACCCAATGAAACTTAAAAGCTTTTGCACAGCAAAGGAAACCATAAACGAGACCAAAAGACAACCCTCAGAATGGGAGAAAATATTTGCAAACGAAGCAACTGACAAAGGATTAATCTCCAAAATATACAAACAGCTCATGCAGCTCCATATCAAAAAAAACAATCAACCAATCAAAAAATGGGTGGAAGACCTAAATACACATTTCTCCAAAGAAGACACATGGATGTCCAACAAACACATGAAAAGATGCTCAACATCACTAATTATCAGAGAAATGCAAATCAAAACTACAATGAGGTATCACCTCACACTGGTCAGAATGGCCATCATCAAAAAATCTACAAACAATAAATGTTGGAGAGGGTGTGGAGAAAAGGGAATCCTCATGCACTGTTGGTGGGAATGTAAACTGATATAGCCACCATGGAAAACAGTATGGAGGTTTCTTAAAAAACTAAAAATAGAACTACCATATGACCCAGCAATCCCACTACTGAGCATATACCCAGAGAAAACCATAATTCAAAAAGACACATGCACCCCAATGTTCACAGCGGCACTATTTACAATAGCCAGGACATGGAAGCAACCTACACGTCCATCAACAGAGGAATGGATAAAGAAGATGTGGTACATATATACAATGGAATATTACTCATCCATAAAAAGGAACAAAATTGGGTCATTTGTAGAGATGTGGATGGACCTAGAGAGTGTCATACAGAGTGAAGTAAGTCAGAAAGAGAAAAACAAATATCATATATTAACGCATATATGTGGAATTTAGAAAAATGGTATAGATGATCTTATATGCAATGCAGAAATAGAGACACAGATGTAGAGAACAAATGTATGTATACCAATGGGGAAAGGGGGGATGGAAGGAATTGGGAGATTGGGATTGACACTATACACTATGATACTACGTATAAAATAGAGAACTAATGAGAACATACTGTATAGAACAGGGAACTCTACTTAGTGCACTGTGGTGACCTAAATGAGAAGGAAATCCAAAAAAGAGGGGATATATGTATATGTATAGCTGATTCATTTTGCTGTACAGTAGAAACACAACATTGTAAAGCAACTATACTCCAGTAAAAATTAATTTTAAAAAAAAAGGATTAAAGACCCAGATGTAAGACCATATACTATAAAACTCTTAGAGGAAAACTCTTTGACATAAATTGTGCAAGATCATTTTGGATCCACCTCCTAGAGTAATGAAAATAAAAACAAAAATAAACACATGGGATCTAATTATTAATTTCCAAAATATTACGAACAGCTCAATGCAGCTCAACATCAAAAAAACACACAACCCAATCAAAAAATGGGCATAAGACCTAAACAGACATTTCTTCAAAGAAGACATATAGATGGTCAAAAAGCTCATGAAAAGATGCTCAAGATCGCTAATTATTAGAAAAATGCAAATCAAAACTACAATGAGGTATCACCTTACAGCAGTCAGAATGGCCATCATTAAAAAGTGTACAAACAATAAATGCTGGAGAGGGTGTGGAGAAAAGGGAATCTTTCTACACTGTTGGTGGGAATGTAAATTGGTATAGCCACTATGGAGAACAGTATGGAGGTTCCTTAAAAAACTAAAAATAGAGGTACCATAGGATCCAGCAATCCCACTCCTGGGCATATATCTGGAGAAAACCATAATTTGAAAAGATACATTCACCCCAAAGGTCATAGCAGGACAATTTACAACAGCCAAGACATGGAAGCAACCTAAATGCCCACTGACACATGAATGGACAAGGAAGATGTGGTACATATATAGTGGAATATTATTCAGCCACAAAAAGGAATAAAATAATGCCATTTGCAGCAATATGGATGGACCTAGAGGTTATCATATTAAGTGAAGTAATTCAGACAGAGAATGACAAATATCATGATATCACTTATATGTGGAATCTAAAAAAATGATACAAATGAACTTACAAAACAGAAACAGACTCCCAGACATAGAAAACAAACTTATGGTTACCAAAGGGGAAAGGTGGGAGAGAGGGATAAATTAGGAGTTTGGGATTAACATATACACATGACTATATATATAAAAAAAAAAAGTGACATAAGAACTGAGAGTAAAGACTATAAGGATTTATGGTAAGAGTCAAACGAAATGTACAGAATACTCATAGCCACTAGTCACTTCCTTTTCCTTGACATAGATGGTTCTAATACCCTGGTTTTCTCTCTTATTCTTGTATTTGTTTTGAGCATTTGGGAAATCTTTTTAACATTTTATTAATTACGAAGCCCTCAAAATGGATGAAGACATATACAAACCATATTCTTTCAGATTCTCGTCATTTATTGGTAAGTATAAGCTATGAAAAATAATTTTGTAAATAAGCTTAACAAGCAGCCAAATTTTCTATTAACACCACCACCACGAATAACACAAATTAAAGCAGATTACTTTCAAATACCTGGCAGCTGTGATCAGTATCCAATCCATCCCAGAGACTCATAAACTGAGCTTTCATCATGGCTGTAGCTTCATGGTCAGAACTTGAACGGTTTCGTAGAAAGGAGTCTAGAAGAAAAAAATCCTTAACCTTACAAATCAATAATAAATTATTCTTTATATAATTTCAAATCATTAATTAAAAGCTGACAATTTTATGAAAGATTACAAAGAAAAGGGTTCGAATATGCCTTTTCACACATTATTCTGATATAACCACTTTGACAAATTATCCAGCAAATTAAAACAATCAATTCACAATCCTCATTTCTTTCCTAAAAATACATTCATACCAACATATATAAAAGAAATAAAGGATCTAGTGCTGAGAAGCTAAAAAAGGATCACATAGTGTCTTAGAGCAAAAGTCTGTGTGCTTTGGCCCTAACTTCCCAGGTTCTCTGCATCCTATGCATTCTTAATTATGGGATCACATACTTTTTCCTCATGCACTTTTCCTGGTGATAAATAAAAATGATACTGGAAAATCTCAGAACACTATTAAGTGGGAAAATATAGGACAGGAAATGGTTTAAAACATACATGCTGGCATGCATGCACATATACATTATACAGGGTAAAAAAACCTTTAACGAAATACACCAAAATGCTAATAACTTTGGTTATCTCTCAGTGATACTGATGGACAATTTTAAATTTCTCTTGAATTCTTTTCTGTCTTCCAAATTATCTATAAAGAACATGAAATACTTTTAAAAGGGGGAAAATATTTTCCTTCTAGAACAAAAGGACTGAAAGGTGGTATATCCTAAGAACGAAAAAAAGACAATAAAAACAAATTCTGTATTTTCCAGTACAATCCTATTTCAAATGTTTTGTCTTGTATCCCTTCAAATCACTGGCATTTCTCAATAACTTTCACATTTCAACACTAAAACTAAAACTTGAAGTCTGTCAATCATACATGCAAGTGACATGAAAATGCTTTTTAATGTGCTGGGTCCAAGCTTTAAAAAACAAAAAATTTTTTAAAAAAGTAATTACAGCAAAAACACATTACTGTGACATGATAGTTTTGTGATGGCAAACATATATCCTGTATTTTCTTTTACAGTTCTAATCGTGTACAATATGTACCAGTGTTGGACCATGTATTGTACCATGTGTTGTACCATGTACAATAAACGTACCCATTTATTCTGGATGTATAAAATCTAGTCATTTAAAAATTGCTTATTTTTTAAAGATAAATTGTGTAAGTTTAGCTGCCTACTTAATCACCATAATTCTGCCATTAATTATTCTCAAATTACCTTCATTTCTAAGAAGTGGTTCTGGCAAGATGGCAGCTTAAAATAATATGAAAAACTTAAAATTCTGGATCAAAGTATAAATAACCTAACTATACCAGTAGTTACATTAAATGTAAATGGTCTAGAGTATGCAATTACCTGTTTAAGATATTAGACTGGATAAAAAAAAAACAAAACCCAATTGTGCACTGCTTACACGAGACACACTTTAAATATAAAAGCTCAGAATACTGAAGAGGGTGGAAAAAGACATGTATGTAAACACTGACAAAAAGACTGAATAAGGTATTTTTTTAAAGTTAATGCATATCTGATAAATAGTGCTAAAACAATCGGACATCCATATGCAAAAAAACAGACCTCGACACAGACCTTATACATTTCACAAAAATTAACTCAAAACAGAACACAGACCTAAATGTAAAACAAAAAGCTATAAAACTTATGAAGACAATACAGGAGAAAATTTAGGGAACCCTGGGTTTGGTGATGAACTTTTACATACAACACCAAAAGCACAATCCATCCAAGAAAAAAATGTGTAAGTCGGAGTTTATTAAAAATAAAATTCCTGCCCTGTGGAAGACATTGTTAAGAGAAAAGACAAGCCACAGACTGGAAAAAAATATTTATTGTATAAAACACATACCTGATAAAGGACTTGTATCCAAGATATACAAAGAACTCTTAAAATTCAACAAGAAAACAACCCAGTTAAAAAATGAGCAAAAGATATGAACAGAGACCCCACCAAAGAAGATATACAGATGGCAAATAAGCATATGAAAAGATGCTCAACAATATACGTCACTGGGGAAGTGCAAATTAAAACGAGATACCACTACACACTTATTAGGATAGCTAAAATCCAAAAAATTGGTAATACCAAGTGCTGGAGAGGAGGAGAGAAACAGGACCTCTCATTTACTGCTGGTAGAACTGCAAAATGGTAGAACTGCTGGTGGAACTTTTAAGTGCAAATAGCCACTTTGAAATACATTTGGTAGTTTCTTACAAAGTTAAACACAGATTTTCCATACGATCCAGCAATTGAGCTCCTAGGTATTTACCCAGTTGAGTTGGAAACTTAAGTCCACACAAAATCTTGCATATCTCTGTTGTTAGCAGCTTTACTCATAACTGCACAAAACTGGAAGCAACCAAGAGGTCCTTTAATAGATGAATGGATAAACAAACTGTGGTATAACCATACAATGGAATATGATTCAGCAATATAAAGAAATGAGCTACCAAGCCATAAAAAGATAATGGAGGAAACAAATGCATACTGCTAAGTGAAAGAAACCAGTCTGAGAAAGCTACATGTTATATGATTCCAACTGTATGATATTCTGTAAAAGGCAAAACAATAGAGACAGTGCAGCTAGGAGTTTGGGAGGGAGGAGTTTGAGAGGGATGAACAGGTAGAGCACAGGGGATTTTTAGGGTGGTGAAACTATTCTGCCTGATACTGTAAGGGTAGATACATGATATTATGCATTTGTCAAAGACCACAGAACTGTACAACACAGAATGGACCTTAATATAAACTATGGACTTTAGTTATTAATAACATACCGGTAATGGTTCATTAATTATAACAAATATATCACATTAACACAAAGTATTGATAATAGGGAAACTGTGTGTGGGGGGGGGATATGGGAACTCTGTACTTTCTGCTCAAGTCTTCTGTAAACTTAAAACTGTTCTAAAAAATAAAGTTTAGTAATTAAAAAAAAAAAAGGTTACTGAATATCTGAGATTGCAAGAAGGAAAGAAAAAAAATCCTAGAGATCAGAAAAAGAGAGAACTGAAAAAAAGAATGGTGAGATTTTGAGGTGATTATGCCGCTGTTTGTGTGTGTGTTTGTGTACACAACAGGTATGCATGGGTAGCATCAGGAGGTTCTGCTTTGGTGTTAACATCCATGCTGAAGCCAAGATGCCCAAAAGGATGTACACTCACAGAAAGTATAGACAAGAAAAAAAATTCTGCTCACCACTACAGGGAGTTAAGGACGCTTGTCTGTCTTGGCCTGGGCTCTGGAGGGAAATATGTCCCCCCTGAAAAACTAAAAACCAAGATCACAGGGGCTCTCTCTCAGGCCTGAAGTCTAAATTCAAACTGTCATTCAGTCTAGGAACATCCAAGTTGAGAAATTAGAGCCTAAAGCCTCTAAGTGGAAGACAGAAAAACTACTCTGGATTATTTTAGGCAACACAGAATTCTCATATAAAAGCAAGTCCTAAGCAATCTGGAGTTAGAAATGACACACGGAAACAAATTACTATGAAAGAGAGTTAACAATATAAAGAAGTAAAATTTCAAACAGAACAATCCAAAGAACTATATAAAAATAGTATGTTTTAAATTTTGAAGACATAAAAGGGACTGAAATTTTAACAGAAGAGCAAGTTATAGTGAAAATAGATAAATTTGAAAAATAAACAAACAGAACTTCTAAAGTTCAAATATAATTGGCAGAATACAAACCCAATTGTTGCAAGATTGAACATAGCCAAGCAAAGAATCGCTTTTTATTACTTACTCAATGACTGACTGACTTTTGAGTTGCACCATTATTTTATGTATCGACAAAAAGTTTTAAATACTGCCAATTAAATTATAACATGCTATCCCAATTTCAGGGATGTTAAAATGTAAAAAACTAACATAAAACAGTATGTTTTAGAACTGATGAAATATGGTAGAGAACTAGATGCTACAACTATGGAAATGACTCAAAATTAAGTAGAGACTTGAAGAAAATATATATACATATATATAATGAAACATAAGTCTTGCAATATTCAATAGCAACTAGAGAGAAAAGATAGATTAATTACAAAGAAATATTAGGCTATAAGCAGAATTCTCAAAAGCGACAAGAAAGACTGGTAGGCAACACACTTGTAGCTTTAAAACGCTGAAAGAAAATAATTCTGTAACATTTAAAAGTAAAAACAGAGTCAACACATTTTCACACAAAGACAACTCACTGTACTCACAATCGTTGCTGAAAGAATTTTGACAGACTTCAGTAAGAAGGAAATTAAATCCAGAAAAGGCAGGTGCAAGAAGTAATAGTGAGCAAAATAACTGGCAAAGTGGATCTCTAAACAAGGACTGCCAGTACAAAAATAACAACTAATATGGAAAAGTAAAAAACAAGAGAAACTGTTAACAAAAACATATAAGAGATGAGAGGAATGATTAGTATTCAAGAGTTCTAAGGTCCCTGTATTATTTGGGAAGAGGTGAGAAATAATTAGCCTAGACTTTTAAGACAAGTAGCTATGCTAAATGTATGCTAAAAGAAAAAGAATACAGTTGACCCTTGAAGAAGGTACGAGTTATGGGCGCTGAGCCTTTCCATAGTCCAAAATCCACGTATAATTCACAGTTGGCCCTCCATATCCACGGTTCCTCCGTAGCTGCAGTTCATGTGGTGATAAGAGTTTTTACAGTTGAGAAAAATCCATGTATAAGTGGACCCATTAAAACCTGTTATTCAAGGGTCAACTGTACGTAACTTCTAAACCTGTGTGAGGGAAAAGGGAATAAAAAAAGCACAGAAGTCCACTAGATTGGTAAATACCCATAAAAAGCACACAGTTATGTGGTAGAAATAAATCTAGATATATCAGCTATCAAAATGAAAACAAATTGACCACAGTTCCTGGTTAAAGAGCCTTAGATTAAAATTTTTAAAAATCCAGCTATATGCTCCTTTGTGCAAAAGTCAAAGCAAAAATCCAAAATAAATGGAACAAATTGATGAGAAAGATACACAAGGCAAACAAGTAACCAAAATACTTTATATCTATACCTATCTTTCTCTCTATATATTTCTATATAGCTTATCATATTACATATAATAGTAAATTCATTCAAAGCTACAGTTTTAATTATTGTAGCTTTATTATAATATATAAATTATAACAAAAATATAGATGATCCATAAAATAGAGAAAAAGTCCACTAATGTAAAAGTCATGACATACAGAGAAAGATGATCTATTTATAAGTTGACTGTCCATATGGCAAGGAATTAAACTAGATTCCTACTTAACGTTATATATTTTAAAAAGGAGAGTATTTATGGAGGTAGTGAAGGGATTTGTAAACCAGACACAAGAAGTATAAACCATAAAGGAAAAAAACTGATAAATGTAATTACATTTAAATTTAAATCTCCATAAAAGAAACTATCATAAAGTGAAAAGACAAGCCAGTCTAGAAAATATTTGCAATCATAATAAAACCTCATCAAAGAATTACTAAGAAAACTGCAAATAACCCCAAAGAAAAACCGGCAATTTACAAGCAAGGAAACCTAAACGGCTAATCAACATGTTAAAAGATGCACAAATTTACTAGTAAGCAGGGAAACACAAAACAATGATGAGATAATTTTTGCTCTTTAAGTTGACAAAAATTAATGACACTGCCTGAAAAGATAAGTTTTGGGGGAGTATGTAGGGAAACAAACTGTATACTGGTGAGAGTGTAAACGGGTATAACCACTTTGAAGAACTGGTAATCCTAGTGAGGTTGAAGATGGACACATCACACAACCTAATGGTTCAACTTCTAGATATCTACCCTGGACAGACATGTGCATGAGGAAACATGTACATGAAAGTCCACTGCACACTGTTTAGAAAACACAGCATACCTATTTCGTCTATAAAGATGATGGAAGGCTGTAGCTTTATGGCAAGGGAGAAAACAGCAGCAGCCAGTTTCTGAGATTCTCCATACCACTTATCCGTCAGTGTTGAAGGCTGAAGGTTAATAAATCGACAACCTGCTTCTTTGGCTGTAGCCTTGGCAATCAACGTTTTACCACAGCCTGGAGGCCCATAGAGAAGGACACCTGGAAATTAACATGTTATTGTATTAATTCCTTTAAGAGAAGGAGATATTTGCTAGTTTATGGGATAATCAACATAATATTAATTCTGTCCACACTAAACTTTTTCACAATATTCACTTCCATTTTTATTAATCTTTTCTTATAGTAGAAAGGAAGGTGCTATATTCTAAGTTTGTATCAGTGATGACATGTATTTGGGATTATAGCACCCTTGTGCTTCCTCCCTTCATGAAATGGTCCAGTTCAGGATATTAAAGACAATCATCTTGACATCCAAATTCACACCTCTTGAGCCAACGGCTGACAAATAAAATCGTCTAATGCCCTTCCCCTTCACAAGCTAAGAGCACTATAGCACAATGACAACAGCCCAGAGAAAATGAACAACTTCAAAGCAGACTGTAGAAAACACTGTTTTGCTATTGCTCAGAGACTTAAGATAATGATCTTTTCTTAAAAAGAAATCACCAGTCACTCCTGTTTTAATTTCCTAGAAATAAAACTATATTATTAACCCAGAGTCTCCACTGACAGCAATTTGCTGCTAAATGCAATTTAAGGTTAAGTCTTTTAATATATAAAAGATCTAAACAGGTTGAGGTCTTGAGCATTTGGGGAATCATCACCAACTGTTTTTCATCTAAAATGAGGTAGCATTTTCTAAGTTAATATAATACTAAAATTATGGCCCTGACTACAGATCATTTACAGACAGGCCTGACAAAAATCATCATCTGCAGACTTCTTTAACTATTTGCTTAATCTAGAGTTGCTCGACTTTTCTCATGTAATAGCACTTAAAGAATGACAATATTGGGAATTCCCTGGCGGTCCAGTGGTTAGGACTCGGTGCTTTACTGCTGGGGCCTGGGTTCCATCCCTGGTTGGGGAGTTAAGATCCCACACGCCATGGCCAAATAAATAAATAAATAAATAAAGACAATATAGGCAGCATGCTGGGGTAAAATGGAGAGAATTTGGAGTTATCCAAAATATTCCTATTATGTAATAAAAATAAAAAACAAAATATGAGGGAAGAAAAATAAGTACTTTAATATAACCGCCGCCCCCAAAACTTACATGTTTTTAAAAATGAGAAACTTGAGCTTGGTTCTATAACCTAGCAAATTTTTTTCGTGCCAAACATTTCAAAATAATGTTCAAACTCCTCCTCAAGCACACATAGATTTTTCTAGTGGTCTTAGTAATTCTTCAAGATTCAACTAACTCATGTTTAATCATTTTAAACTAAACCCTTCTAAAGCTGATTTAAAAATTTAAATCCATAAGCACTGCCAGTATATGTTAATATTCTCAAGCAGTTCTTGCAATTTTTAACTACGTTCATTTAGGTACTAAAAGTTTAGTTAAGTCAGTTAAATTTGAACTTTCTACTGACACTTTTAGATGGCTCATGTGAACAATACAGAATATAGTCTAATGCCATCGAATTCAAGTAAAGCTGAAAACATATGGGATAACATATGGAATTATTACATTTATTATTTTGATCATATAATTTAATATGGAATGCAGGTCTACTAGCAAACTTTTAATATGTATTACTTGAATCTCAGGTTTTTAGAACTAATGATGCAAAAGTCTTCATATTTTGTTGACTTTGCAGCTACACCATCACTTCATAAACACATGGAATACTCTCAGACTGTCATACTTGTTTCAAAGTATTCATTTATCACTTTGAATATTTTATTCCTAATAGTTTAGTTTTGGTACCTCCTAGTAGGATTAAGTTTTTCCAATTATTTCAGGGATTATAATTAGTGTTATTAATTTAGTAGTTATTTACTAATGTCTAAAGATTTAACATCCAATGAAAACTTTTGGATTTCATAATCTTCTGGAGGATGGAGCTGTGACAGATAAGGTTCACATGAGGAACAATCAATGCTCACTTCTTGACCTGGGTGGTAATTACATGAGTGTTAGCTTTAAAATTATTTATTCAACTGTTTAATCCCCATTTCTGTATGTATGTTAAGTGTCACTAAGATTCATGTTGTCTCATCTGATATTTTATCAGTGAGTACAGCAATAATACTATTTGAAAATGGCATGTTTTCTATATCCTTTGCTGAAGTGGACTCCACCATGTTAATATTTATGAAGATAAACGAGTGGTTCTGCAAATGAATGTGAGGCATTTAGCTTTAATTATTAGTTTTATAACCTTTTAACTAGTTTTTAGAACTTTGATACTTTTACAACCATTTTCAACAGGATTAAAAATGTGTTTATTATTTTGTGCTTTGTAGAGACTTAAAAATTCAAACCCCTCTTTAAGAGGGATGTTTTTGACAAAGGCTTTACTTCCTAAGTACTGCATGCAAATACAAGATTTAGGATGAGGAAGAAAAGAAGTATTGGGACAAACAAATCCAAATTTGAGATAATCCCCATTAGTGAAAAATATATTACCTTATTAGTGACCAACTTTTCTTTCTTTCTTTTTTGGACTAGTTTATTTACTTTTAAGGTTTAATAAAAAATTTGTCCAAATGGTGGAAAAATAAGTATCTGTAAAACTACTTAAATACAGAGTACTGGTGGGGGGGGGGAGTTATAGGCCTTTATGACCTCAGAAAGTCCATCTTTCAAAACATATATTTCTTATCTACATTTTAAAGAATGCATCAAAACATGGAGTATGATGACATCCACAAACATGAAAGTTATGTGCCAAAATAATGATTACTGAATTCAGATTTTATAGAAGGACCATACAGCATTCAAATCGATTTCTTTTTTTCATTTTTTTTTTTTTTTTTTAATATTTATTTGGCTGTGCCAGGGCTCTTAGTTGTGGCATGCAGGATCTCATTCCCTGACCAGGGTTTGAACCCAGGCCCCCTGCATTGGGAGCACGGGGTCTTAACCACTGGACCACCAGGGAAGTCCCTCAAATGGAATTTTAACTATTGTAAATTTTTAAATGTTGGGGGGAAGAAAGGGTTACATTTTTTAATGCAACCATCAGTATTTTATGGCATGTTCTTGTAACCAGTAAGTGACACCATATCTTTATATGTTATTAAGTATGATTATCACATGTCACACATTCATGACATAACAAATCATTCTCAAATTAACTTTTTGTAGTCTGTGAGGCAGTGATCAATTTCAGCTTCGACAGCAATGAACTAAGGAAAACATAAAATTGGCAATAAAGCAATGACTCTAACCTAGGTAACCTATTTCCATTCCCCAAATGGAACAAGTATGGTATGCAACTGATTGTATACTCTGCTTCTGTACACCAATATCCAATTTATGTTGGGGGTCAAAAAGTAAATCAATTATTTTTCAAACTTTTGTTCTTGGTAAAAAATTTCCCAAAAATGCACAGCTGAAAAAGCTCAAATAGTAAAACTTTAGATCACATAATAAGGAAATACTCACGTAACTTAAAAAAAATTTTAAATACACATAGGAACCACCTTCAGTTTTAGATAATGCTTTTAAATAAAAAGCAGATTTACATAAGGCTGTTAAAGTACTCCCTCATAATTTGGTATCTGCTATGCTAATTGGGGCTTTAAACCAAGTCCAACTGGTGAAGTCACCCAGTTACCTGGCCTAAGACATCACTGATGAGAAAAGCTTTCTCTAACAGCATAAAAAAATTTCCTAAATTCATTAACATTGTGAAAATGAGACATAAAAATTGACAAAAGTTCTTTCTTGTTCACACTATAAACAACCTGCAAGAGGGTACTGAAGAACTTAGTAATCCAACATTTGCCTTACTCTTGATCTGGGCTCAGATAAATCATTTGAAATTTTCTTTGGGGAAAAAAAAAATTTTTCTTTAAATCACAATAGAGTAAATGCTTCTTGTTAGAAAAAAAGTAGCTTTGCTGTTTCAGAAAGTAAAATACATAAAAAACAGATTTGTTGTTTTAGTTAACAAAAAGAGAATGCCATTTTTGGTGGTAACTGTCAGCCTCTATTTACCAGAAACAAAAATTTTCTACTTCATAAAAATGTACAGTTATTGGCTTCAATTACTTTTGAAATATAAATTAATGCACTTTTTGATATAGCTGCAAAATTAGTAAGATTATAAACTGCAACTTATACATGTTATTTGGTATTTCTAAAGATCCTTTTTTGAGAAATGCATTTGTCTAATTATTTGATTTCAGTCTTGACTAGCAACCTCTCTAGTTTTGGCAATACAATAAAGAGAAACTTCTACTAGAAGCTTCTACTAAATAAGCTACGCTATAGCGTTTGTATTTGAAAGCCATGGCAACACACTTCTACAGATCTCACTGTCAATTATCATGTAAGCTACATTTGATTCACCTTTAACAAGTCTTAAACATGATCAATATATGAATGGCCAATAATAAAAGTATTATATTTAAGGATGTAGTTATAAATACTTTCAATTCTTGAGTTCCAAGGCTTTTGAAGTAATCACTAACTAGGAATAAGAAAATGTTTCCCTTAAAAATAAGTAGTATTTAATTTCTAGTTCATCTGTAGTTCACTATTTCCTTAAAAACAAAACCAAACAAAAAGCTACCACTGCGATCTAAAATAAAATTACCAAGAGGAAAAAAAATCACTAGAATCATGAAAGAACCAGAAGTCTTATCTTGAAGACAAAAACCCATACTGTTACTTTGAATATTTTTTTAACCTTTATTTCCCTAATTTCATTTTCTTATAAGTAATAAAAATGAATTTGAAATAAAGGGATTATTTTGATATGTAACTATGGGGAAAAACTTTACCTAAATTTGGAAGCTGAAGAATAAGCAATTATTTTAAAATCATTATTTATAAAACAGTTCACTGGATCTCAGCAGTCTCTTGAAAACCCAACTTCAAAAACACCAGTTCTATAATGGCAGAAAGTTTCCATGTTTTCCAGATTTTTAATGCTTTAGCAAATATAAACTTTTACCATACCTTTTGGAGGCTGCAAAAGCCTGGAATTTTCAAACAAATGCTTCTTTTTGATAGGTAAGATGACTGTGTCTTTCAGATCCGTAATGACATCATCCAAACCTGCTATATCACTCCAAGTAACCTGGTAAAAGTTAAGGTCAGCATGAAGTTTTACAGCTAATGTATATTCACCGAAGTAAAAAAGAATCCCCCCAAATGGCAAGCCTTAATTATACCTAAATAGTAAAACATAATTATACCTAAATAATAAAAGTTTAAAATGATATATTAATATAAGTACTTTTAAGCAATACTGAAATTATTAAACTACCATGAGCTGAAATTTAATAGTCAACTACCTATTCAAAAAAAGAAAACAAAAAGGCCCTAGGTCCAACACTCAAAACTCTGAGCTTTGGGATCTAATAAGCTGACCTCACTCCATTAAGATGAGGAAATACTCCACCAAGAAGAATGGCGGAGCCAGCTCAGACAGACAGTTCAGCACTAGCTGAGTGTGCCTAATTCACAGATGACACTGTCAAACATAATAGGAATGAATTTAGAAATAAGGCTTATACTCACCAAACTGGGCTTCTGAATTTTACTAATTAAAAGTAAACTGTGTCAAAACTTGGCTTATATCTTTATAGAGAGTAAACGGGGATACATTTTTTCAAAACTGATACAGCTTGTGTATTTCAAAGCCTTCCGACTCAGCTTAAAAAATTTTTTTGGGGGGGCGGGCACTGGATAAACTAACTGAAAAAGACCTGAAAAACAAACAAAAACAACCTAGCTTTAATTTGAGTAAAGGGGCTGGAGGTGGGGCTGGTCAGAAGCAATATTTACAACACATTTATTTTCCACCATAAAAAAAAAAGTGAAAAAGCGCAGCCAGATCTGAAAAAAATCATCACTTACTTTCACTGTAGCTATAACAAAGAACTGAGTTCATTTCAAATGGAGGATTAATTCTGGAAAGGCATGTATGTCTCTGTGCACACAGATATTAATAGACATTGTAGATTTTTATTTCCTAGATTTGGAGATAAGGATATCGTATTTCACTCTATTTATTTACACCTATTGTTACAAAATATTCACAGAGGATTTTAGAGTTTATAAATTACATTAATCTGATGCTCAAAATAATCCTTTAGAAGTAGGTAGAGCAGGTATTACATTGTCCCTGGATTATACATGAGGGAACTGAAACTCAAAGAGAAAATAATTTACCAAGGTCATAAATGGAAAAACTTGGATTCAGAATCTTGTGTTGTCTATCATACCTTATAAAAAATCTAGATTTGAACTCCAAGTCAAATATCCACAAGACTTAAAGCAGTAATTTTATATGCCACAAAGGTGAATATATAAAAGTACAGGTTTAACTAAACAAACGTGCACAAAAAAAGTTAACACAGCAGGCCCGAGACAATTATCCTTGGAAAGGCCTGCTTGCAAGGCTAGCCCCTGGCTGGAGTATGGGAGATACTTAGATTTCGGGAGAGTTTCCTCCATTTTCCTGATGAGAACAGCTCACTGTGCCTAAACTGTTTGTGCAAACAATATGGTTTATGGTGGATACCTGTTTTGCTTATGGGAGTCTAGAATTTTGATACATGTTAGGAAGATGCAGTCTATGTGACCAGTCCCAATTAAAACCCTGGGCCCTAAGTCTCTAATGAGCTTCTTTGGTAGATAGCATTTGACACGTGTTCTCACAACCTGTTGCTGAAAGAATTAAGTGCACCCTGTGTGACTTCACTAGAAGACTCTTGGAAGCTGGTGCCTGACTTCCTCCAGACTTCATCCCACGCCCCTCTTTGCTAATTTTGCCTTGTATCCTTTTGTTGTAATAAATTATATCCAGGAGTATGACTACACTGAATCCTGTGATTCCTCCTAGTAGAAGAGGAGAATCATCAAACCTGGTCATGGTCTTTGGGACTCTTGATACAAAATGCTAGACAAAAATAATATTAAATAAGATTAAAGATACCTACATGCATGTTAAGAGGGTCTACTAGATGAGCAGCAATACTCATTTCATATTCTGAAAGCTTCACATTTTTCACACCGATTTGCTTCATTAATTTTTCTGCCTAGAAAGAAAAAACAAGCAACCTCCTTTAGTTTGATATTTAGACACTGGCACTCCATAACATGTAACTGTGAAGTCTAAAGAGCAATGAACAGACATACAAGATTTTCCAGAGATATTCTATGCCACTTGTTTCATCCTTCCCCATTCTTAAGTCCTTAAGTAAAAAAAGATTTGAAGGTCTACTCTACAGAAACCAGGGCAATTTAAACCAGTTTTTGGGAAATGAGAAAATAGGGTACATGATAGAAGAGATATATACACGGCCTCTCATTGCTCCAATGAGATTCTAAGGTCCAACTTGATTTCTCTTTCCTAGCAGGATTATCATGACAGGTGAAAATGAAGCCTCAAGATGAAAGATCGAGGAGTTAAGGCTATCAAGAAATGGACAATTGGAGTTTCTTTCCTTCAATTGACAGAGTATCTGAAAACAGGTGCCCAACTTTCCTCAAATTACCCATATATCTACAACAGGTGTTCAACCAAACTAATTTCAAATTGTTCTGAGATACTATCCTTTTTAAAGTCAATTCTTGGGGCTAGGCAACCAGAAATAATAAAAATAATTTTCAATTAGAAGTATACTTGCATATATTTTTAGAGCTGGGCAAAACTAGCCTTAAAGCTATAAGCTCTAGCAAAGCAACACAGCTTTCAACTAAAATAAAAATAATGTTAACAGTAAAACATTTACTGAGTGTGCCAAATATTATGCCAAAATATTGTAGATGGATTAACTCATTGAATCCTCAGAGAGATCTTATGAGGTAGGTACAATTTCTCCCCAACACAGAAAAAGAAACTGAAGCGTAGCTCAGACTAAGTTATTTGTCTTAGGTTAAAAGTTAGCAAATGGAAGAGGCAACATACGAATCCACGCAGTCCCAACTCTAGAGCCTATACTCTAACCATCATATATATTACCTTGGTTTCCTCAGTTACATGACTGGAGTTTGTGGCAACTAAAGAGTCTTTAAAAATCTAGACATAATATATTCAAATTTCAATTAACTGAACAGTTTTAGAAATGAAGGTGCTCTGGTAAATCATATTTACCTAAATTTTTGTTGTTACATTTTCCTAGAATACTTTTGATTATATATAATCTTGCTATTTGTCAGGGGTATTGCTACTCTTAAAAAAAATCACATCATACAGCATTATAGTTATAGACTGGTTAGAGGATCAGGATGTGTGTTGATCATATCCTAGTAATATAGCATTTTTTTTTTTAAAAAGTGCTATGAACCACATCATTTTTCCTATTTAGCCACCCCTCTGAATCAATGGATAAAGCAGCCTTTTCCAGATTCTTTTATCTCTTTCTTACAAATATCTTCTCTTTCACTGACTTTAAATGTGTCAGCTATGAACAGTATCCTGTTTTCTGTACCTATAACAGCATTAATTTCTCTTCTTTTCCTTTGTTCTTCTATAAATGTGAAGCCATCCCACATGTGTTCTTTCTAGGCCATGCTCTAATACAGTGGTTCTCAACCAGGGGTGACTTTGGCGCCCTAGGGGACATTTGGCAATGCCTGAAAATACTTTTGGTTGTCACAACTTGGGTGGGTGGGGCAGTGCTAGTGGTATCTAGTCAGCAGAGACAGGGATGCCGCTAAACAATCAAGAAGGCAAAGGATATCCTGCTTCCCCACCTCCATTATCTGGTCCAAAATGTCAGTATTTGAGAAACCATGCTTTTCTCTCTATCAGCTACTTGCCTTTAAAATTTTACTCTAGGTCACAATTGCCTCTTGCTACCTTTATTTATATTTGGAATTTCCTAAATAAAAATTATCAACTATGTTGTTTACTTTATAGAGACAGAAAACGCTATAGTTGAGTTTACCTAGAATCTTTTCTCCACAACAGCAGTTCCATTTAACAATGTCTTCAGGTTGCATTAATAACATTGATAGGAAAGAGAAAAAAAAATTAACGTTTATTGAGCACCTACCACCTTCCTGGCACTGTGCTGGATACGGTTTACAATCAACCCTTGAAACCATCCTGAGAAGTAGCTATTATTATTCTCATTTTTCAGATGAAGAACTCAAGGGTCAGAGAAATGTAAAGAACTGGCAAGATTACACAGCTATGAATTAGCATTACCAGAGCTCAAACTCTGATCTAATTTCAAAGCTCATGTTCTGTTAAAACACTAACATTTCTCATTTGGGAGAGCAGAACATGCTTAACACACAAGTAAATGAAAAGAAAGCACCCCAAAACACATCATACCAGTACCAAACTGTGTTCCAGGAACAAGTTATCCAATTGTCTAGCTTTGACACATTTAACTGCGCCCTTATTTCTAAAACGTTTTACCTAGAAAAACAAAATTATGATTGGACTACTTGAAAAATGGCTTATGCTCATGCAATGCTTTACTGTTTACAGCTTAATGACAATTATACTTTCTAGTCACCCACATCTGCTTGGTTTTTAAAGTGGGTCTCTCCCACTCTGTGGAGGGAAAATGGTGAACTGTGGGTGAGGAGTCAGAGGTAGGAGAGAAACTTACTTTTTACTTTATACCTATCTTTTAAACTGTTTCATAGTATTTTTTATCCTTTCACTCTATTTCACTTTTTCTCCATGTAAAGTATTATTTACAAAGTAAAGAAG
Source organism: Balaenoptera musculus (assembly GCF_009873245.2). Classification (NCBI taxonomy): domain Eukaryota; kingdom Metazoa; phylum Chordata; class Mammalia; order Artiodactyla; family Balaenopteridae; genus Balaenoptera; species Balaenoptera musculus. The sequence goes on along the minus strand of NC_045800.1, from coordinate 38,790,258 downwards.
TGGGGTAGGAAATAGTGAACTAATATTTCTGCCTAGAATGAGGAAGGAGGAAATGGAGTAAAGGAGCAGCAGAATAGAAACACTCATTTCATAAAGGTTCTAAAAGAATCATAAAATTGGTTGTTCTTCTGGAAGAATAATTTTAGAAAGTTAGAGATAGCACAACAAGAGTGAAAAAACAAAGATGAACTAATTCAACTTATTTCAAAAAACTTTTACTGAGGTCATAGCTGAAGTACTCCAATTTTAAGTGTACACAGAGAAAATTGATATAAAGCTTTAAAAAATACATTTAAGTAGGAAATAGCAAAGAATTTGAAGAATTATCTTTATACATTAGGTATAAGCCTTTACCACAAACTTACATTAAAATTCTAACAAACACCCTTTTCTAGACATGCGGAGACAATTATCTTCTTTTAGCGTTAGTGCACTTACATCTTCTGACTTTATCGTATAACCCAAAAGTTGCTGGATAAGACGACTTTCTGCTATAATACTCTTCTGCTATGTTACTGTATAAAACACTATAATGCACTGAGTTTTATCTCGAGTTTCCCTCTTGCTGCTTTTCTTTCCTCATCACTTCTATCTATCCCCTTGGCCACTCAGGCAACACTAACTGCTTATTCCTTACTGATTTCCCATCTGAATTTCCTTATTTACTTCAGCTCAGTCTTCTATGATTCAGCTCCAGTAAACCATGGTTTTAGGGCCACTTGATTGGTAATGCAGTTCACAATGGCTTCCTGGTGTCAACAAATGTTAGCTCTTCCAAATGGTAACTGGCATTCTATGATGGCTGCTCTTGAAAACACCTGGCAGTTGAGAATTCCAGTTTAAGATTTTCAGTGTATCAGTCCTTCACAAACTATTTCATCTATTACTTATATCAAAATAACTGAAATGAAGTTTTGAACCTTACAATATCAATGATAGGACTAAAAGTATGGAGACATTAAGTTAATGACTAAGGTCACAATATATGACCTTCATGTGTATGAATTCTCAGTAGTGAATCTTTCCAGGCCTTTGACAACTAAACTACAATCTCAGGAATATTATATAGTCTAATTAATATGCTAAACAAAATACTGCATATACAAATGCCCAGGAGAGGTCAAGCATTAAGTTATTCATCCTGTACTTGAAAGCTCTTTTTTTTTTTTTTTTTTTAAATAATTATTTATTTATTTATTATTATTTTGGCTGTGTTGGATCTTCGTTTCTGTGCGAGGGCTTCCTCCAGTTGCGGCGAGCAGGGGCCACTCTTCATCGCGGTGCGCGGGCCTCTCACTATTGCGGCCTCTCTTGTTGCGGAGCACAGGCTCCAGACGCGCAGGCTCAGTAATTGTGGCTCGCGGGCCTAGTTGCTCCGCGGCATGTGGGGTCTTCCCAGACCAGGGCTCGAACCCGTGTCCCCTGCATTAGCAGGCAGATTCTCAACCACTGCGCCACCAGGGAAGCCCCTTGAAAGCTCTTTAATAGTACTCCTAGAGATTCCCTGTTTTCTAACATCTCAATTAACCCAACCCATCCTTTTATTACAGACATACCTATCAAAACTCTTGTGCTACATCTCAATATGATCCAACAGCAGCACGTGCCCAGAAAACCCTTGTCCCTTTTTAACACTCTGCTGAAACCATCTCCTCTCTCATTACCAATTAAATATCCCACATTTCATAAGGCTGGAAGTTTTCCTGGCTTTAGGCTAGAAATTATTTACAAATATCCTGTTTAATCCAAACGTACGACTACTTCTAGGTTACTCTTCCTGATTTGAATGCACCTATGTCATCCTTCACTTTTCATCTCAAAACTGCACTGCCTTTAAGCTCACATCAGGCCCACGGATTATCTGGTAATCTCAAAACGTTATCTAAGCTTTTATAGTCAGTGTTCTTCCTCTGTGACCACAGGAGTCATACCTTCCTCCTCTCCCACATTCACACCTGATCTTTGCCCTCAATACGCACTCTAATTCCTTAATTCCTTTCTACACGCCAACTAAATTATCCCCCATCTGACTTCCTAAATGGCCTGTACCCCAGGTACAGGTATGTACCCCATAATATCTTTTTTATACACTGCTGAATTCAGCTTGTAAATATTTTGTTTAAGATTTTTACATTCATTTTAAGTTTTGGAATTGTTATGCTACCCTCATAGAAAGGTTTGGTGAGTGTTTCTCATTTTCTACACTCTGTAAGAGTCTGTATAAAATTGTTATTATTGGGCTTCCCTGGTGGCGCAGTGGTTGAGAATCTGCCTGCTAATGCAGGGGACACGGGTTCGAGCCCTGGTCTGGGAAGATCCCACATGCCGCGGAGCAGCTGGGCCCGTGAGCCACAACTACTGAGCCTGCGCATCTGGAGCCTGTGCTCCGCAACGAGAGAGGCCGCGATGGTGAGAGGCCCGCGCACCGCGATGAAGAGTGGCCCCCGCTTGCCACAACTAGAGAAAGCCCTCACACAGAAACGAAGACCCAACACAGCCATAAATAAATAAATACATACATACATACATACATAATTTTTAAAAAAGAGTAATCTTTAAAAAAAAAAATTGTTATTATTAATTTGTTTCTTAAATGTTGCTAGAATTTGCCAGTAGAATTCTATGAGCCTGTAGTTTTCTTTATGGAAATATTTTTCCAATATTAATTTATTTCATAGTTATGGAATTAACTATTCATGTATTCTAATTCTTAAGTCAGCTATAGTAATTCATAATTTTCTAAAAGTTTGTCCGTGTCATTTAGGTTTTCAAATTTATTGACATACTTATTAATTGTCCTTATTTTTAATGTCTGCAGCATCTGCTATTGCATGTCTTTTATCATTCCTAGTAATACTTATTGGTGGCTTCATTTTTTTCTTGACTGGTTTTACAGAAGTGTCAATTTTATCAGTCTTTTCAAATAACCATATTTTGGTTTTACTGATTTTCTCTATTATATATTCATTTTCTATATTTCTATTCATTCTCTCATATATTCTATTTTCTACTAATTTATCTTTATTATTTCCATTCTTTCAGTATCTATGGGTTTTTATTTTAAAAATATTTTCTCCAGCCTAAGTTGGATACTTTATCAATTTTCTACCTTCTTTTTTAATAAAAATACGTCAGACTACAAGTTTCTCTCCTTTAGAGACCTCACCACTCTCAATAGTCAGCAGCATCTATCATAGTGACAATTACATAAGCTCTCAACAAATACTTGAATGTATAAATCCTAATGGTGGAAGGAGGAAAGTGGAGGAGTAGTTTGGGGAAAAAACCCACAAGTGATACACAGCTACACAGGAATAGCCCTGGGGCCTACGCCATCTCACTGAGACTCACTGCTCTAATGAGTCCAACTACTTATGAGCATCTGATAAGGAATCTCCAAAGACTGACCTTTTTCCTGAGATTTAGACCTACAATTTCAACATTTGGATGAACATTTTTCTGGATTCCTACCACCAACACAAACTCAGTACGCCCAAATCAAATGTCATTTTCCCATATACTTGCCCCATTTACAGATTCTAAAACTATAAAAGATACTATGAATCTCTGAGGAGTCCAGACAAATCTCAGATTCATCTGTAAGATGTCCTTTTTCTTTTCTCTGTCATCACAAAGTCCTTCCAGCATTCATCTATTTCACCCATTCCACTCCTTTTGTCACTCCCTTATTCTAGGTCTCTCCTAGGATTACTGCGGTCTATAACCAACCGATCTTGCTCCTAGTCTCCCTGATTCCAATTCCTGTTACATGCTACAGTAAGGTATCCTTAAAACACTGCTGTGCATATCACCCACCTACTCAAAAATCTTTAATGGGATATACAATGGAGAAAAGATAGTCTCTTCAGCAAGTGGTGTTGGGAAAGTTGGACAGCTGCATGTAAATCAATGAAGCTAAAATACTCCCCCACACCATACAAAAAATAAACTCAGAATGGCTTGAAAACTTAAATATAAGACACGACACCATAAAACTCCTAAAAGAGAACATAAGCAAAACACTCTCTGACATAAATCGTAGCAATGTTTTCTAAGGTCAGTCTCCCAAGGCAACAGAAAAGCAAAAATAAACAAATGGGACCTAATCAAACTTATAAGCTTTTGCACACCAAAGGAAATCATAAACAAAATGAAAAGACAACCTACAGACCGGGAGAAAATATTTGCAAATGATGCTACCGACGAGGGCTTAATTTCCAAAATATACAAACAGCTCATACAACTCAATAACAAAAAAACAAACAACCCAATCAAAGAATGGACAGAAGACCTAAATAGACATTTCTCTAAAGACATACAAATGGTCAAAAAGCACATGAAAAGATACTTAACATCACTAATTATTTGAGAAATGCAAATCAAAATTACAATGAGGTATCATCTCACCAGTCAGAATGGCCATCATCAAAAAAGTCTACAAATAATAGATTTTTTTTTTTTGACGTGGACCAATTTTAAAGTCTTTATTGAATTTGTTACAACATTGCTTCTGTTTTATGTTTGGTTTTTTGGCTGCGAGGCACGTGGGATCGTAGCTACCTGACCAGGGATTGAACCCGCACCCCCTGTATTGGAAGGCGAAGTCTTAACCACTGGACTGCCAAGAAAGTCCCCCAAAAAGTCTACAAATAATGAATGCTGGAGGGGGTATGGAGAAAAGGGAACCCTCCTACACTGTTGGTGGGAATGTAAATTGGTGCAGCCACTATGGAGAACAGTATGGAGATTCTTTAAAACACTAAAAATAGAGTTACCATAGTATCCAGCAATTCCACTCCTGGGCATATATCCGGAGAAAACTATAATTCAAAGAGATACATGCACCTCAATGTTCACAGCAGCACTATGTACAATAGCCAAGACATGGAAGCAACCTAAATGTCCGTGGACAGATGAATGGATAAAGAAAATGTGGTATATATTTACAATGTAATACTACTCAGTCATAAAAAAGAATGCAGTAATGCCATTTGCAGCAACATGGATGGACCAAGAGATTATGGTACTAAGTGAAATAAGTCAGACAGAGGAAAACAAATATCATATGATATCACTTATATGTAGAATCTAAAATATGATACAAATGAACTTATTTACAAAACAGAAACATTTCAAATGTCACACAAAGCAAAATGTATACCATTACTGAGGACAAAATTTTTTGTTTAGTCTGCTGAAAAATTTTACCTAGATTCCTTCATTTATAAGCTGACAAAAATATTCTAATTTGGAAATTCATAACAAAATGCTGTAATATTTTTATTCTTCATAATTCTTCTAAGTTGCTTATACAGTCAAAAGGGATTTGAGAAACAAATACTTTTTTTAGGAATAATGAAATTAAATATTACATAAAAACACATTTCCACATGGGTCCTACGGAACTTCTTATTGATTTCTAATTCCACTATATCCTTAGTTTTATGGGAAAATATTTAGCTACAAGAAAAATGATCCTCAAACATTTTAATCATACCTGTTTCTGAGCTTCTACTTTCTGCTTTCTGGTTGGATCAATCGCATCTACCATCCATTTGATTGTAAAGTATGTTACTGCACCAAATATTGTCAAACGGAAAATTAAGCCAACAACTTCATTCCGACTCAAGGGACGAGAAAAGGCTTCAGCATGTACCATCTTGATTGTTAACCTTGAAAAACAAACAGAAATGCCACTAGGTAGTAACTAGATTCATTAAAATCGGGAGACTGATAGGTAGCGTAAACTAAGCAAGAAAAACTTCTAGTCAAATTCAACATTACCTACCTTAAAAAAGTGTTTTATTTAAAGAGAAATGGATTTTTAAATGTTAAGTAAATAAACACATTTTAATCTCCTCTTGGAAACTGAGGTTTATTTATTAGAATTTTTAATAAACTTTTCTAAAAACTCATATAATTTAAGTAGAGAACAATTCTATTTGAAAAATGCAGTAAACATCTTAAAGCATTTACTGTTTTAATCAGCTTTTAAATAATTATGTCAGGGAACCTAGAAAAATAATGACTATAACACTTATCCAACTGAAAAAAGGCAGCCCAACAATGAAATACCTTACTAATGTGATGGTATACCAGGTAATTTTTGAGTGAAATTCAAACTGTGAACAGACTCACTTTTCTCTCATACTTACTTTTAAAGGCTTCCAAGGCCTGCTGAAATGTATACATGCTATTTTCTCAACTAACAAGTGACATGAAATTTTTGGAGCCATCTTATTCTTTCCAACAACCTAGCTAAATAGGAAACAACAGAATCTTCAAAATGTTTGACCCACAACTATACAGCTCTCACTCAAGATAGAAAGGAAAAAAGGACGCAACATGTCTACTTTTACACATATGCCTAAGCAGTTACATCAACCACAGCTTGGCTTACAGTAGGCATGCACACCTGTATCAAAGGCAATGACCACCCAGTAGAATAAGCCTTTTATGGATGATGTGACTATCACATTTTGAGAGATAGAATCTCAGCCTCAAATAATGCCATTATACTCTCGCAGCATAGGAGTGTGCTGAGTGCTATGTGACTTGGGGGAAAAAAAAGTATATTTTGCATTCATGTGAAAAGGAATAAAATTTGTACAGATGGCTCAGAAACAGGTGAAAATTAGGTACTTCATAGACTAATATCTATGGTCGTTCCAGCTCTAAAATTATTGTTTCTATTCTCACTAGTACTATTCAGTTAAAGATTCTCTTCAATCATTCCAACAGAATTGCTGCCAGAATTTTGGATGATTTCCAAAAGAAAAGTCAAGGATTCCAACCTTCTGCATTACTGGGAGACATTCACTTCACAATAATACATTATTTAATTTAAACTTAACAACTAAATAACTGAAAGCCTTCATTTTGGATAAAGAAATTTTGGCCTTGGGATGTTAAATAATTCAATTCAAACAATAAAACACTTATTGATCATGTATATAGAAAGCCTACTATATACTGGGTATACAATAATGGCTAAGACACAATTACTTTACTCAAGGAATGCTTAGTACAGTTATTATCTTATTAAAAATGAAGCTAGAACAACCAACCACCCCACCAACAAAAAAATGAAGCTAGAAAGAAGCCACTTGGTTAAAATCTTTCACGTAACAAATCAAATTGTGCTTTCTTCCATCAGCATGGATTCCTAAAGATGGGTTAACAATACTCTCCTTCTTATAGGAAATGAAAAATTGTCTTCCCTAGCCTTTATTCCAACACAGTAAATTTGAAAATGCAGTTGTTATATGTGGTATCATTATGCGGGAGTAATACTCACAGATGCGAAGAAACCAACAGGCAAAATAAAGATTTACTAACTTAAACTAGTGATATTCGAATAAAATGTTTTCATTTATTTAAAGTTTGAGGGAGTAGCGATAAAGCTGCCACCTACTGGATGTTCACTGAACTACATGAGCTAGGACTGCTATCAGTACCTCCCAGTCATCAAGAGAACAGTTTTTAATAAAATCTATTTAAAAAATCAAGACACAAAACCTCTGTTAACGATATACTTTACTATAATTAAATTATTAACCGCAATACAGTACTCTGGACCTATAGCCACTTCTAAAACAGTCATCCTTCTTTTAAAATGACTTCAAAATCCTGAAATGAAACTGAAACTTCTCCTTGTAGGTTTTAACTGTATACACTTTATTATACACTCATTTATCATTCATATGACATAGATATGCCTGCAATGTAAGGCCGTTACGGTAACAATACCATTACAGCAGAATATATAATAAAAGTTGCACATGCATACAACAGTAGGGACTGTATTTCAATTCTGTATAAACATCAGGATCAACAAATACACAAATATACACATAAACATAGATGGTGCCATGTACAAGAAATATGGCAAAACACTGTAATTCAGAGTTATCTGTTAGGCAAATATGATACCAGATACTTTCATTTTAAAGAGGTCTCCATTTCAGGGTAGAAAAATTAAAAATTGTACCACCTCGTCAATGAGCAGTTTACTGACAGGTTAAGGACCAAGAGTAGAGTATTCATACCATGGCATTTCTCTAATTCACCGCAGTGTTTTACAAAGTTTTTCTCAACCCCAGAAGTCCCAGTTTCGCAGACATCAAGGCCCTATGAACACAGCCTATGACAATGAAAGCCTGCCAACCTTCACATAAAGGACAGGTTATTATTAACACCACCATCCTCTATGAAGGCGTGCCTAGGCTTGAAGAACCTCCTTCATTTTTGCACTAGGTGGTAGCAGTGCCTGTGCGACAATCAGATCCGCTTCATTCTGGCCGCCTTTGCCTAGGACCCCGGTTCTGAGGTCGCCCGGAACGACCTCAAGCCCCCGCAGCGACCCGGCTGCCTACAGAGATTCCCTGGAAATGGCCTAACTCTTGGGGGCAGCGCTAACGGAGACCTAAGGGCCTACGCCGGGCCGAAAGCCAAGGCGGAGCCCGGGACGCCCTTGGAGGTTAATCCGCTGGATACGAAGGGCTGCGAGAAGCTGAGGGGCGGCAATGAGGTGGGGCATGGAAGGGCGGCGGGGTGACCTTTCCCACTCAGCTCCCCGGACCCGAGCCAGTCCCTAAAGGACCTCAGCGGGACCCTTCGCCCGTCCCACGACGCCCCGCGGAAACCCGCTACTCACCCCCCGGGCAGAACAGCGGCCGCAAGAGGCCCTAGGAGCCTCATACAGGAAGGAAACGCCGCCTGGGAAAGAACTCTTCCGGGGGGAGTCGCGGCCCGCCCCCTCGCACGGAGCATGCGCCACCGCGGCTGAGGCCTGGAGGGGCGCGTTTCCGGGTTTTGGAAGTGGTGTGGCGGTATTCGGCGTTAGTGAGGTCACGCTCCAGATTCCTAACCTGCTATCTGCTGGGCGGAACCTCTGAGTTTAGCTGAGTCTCGGAGATGGAATTGGGGCAGGCGCTTGTCACATAAAGTCCATGCCCTGCTCGCGGGCTCCTGTCGCAACACTGACAAATCCGGGAGGCTTCGTGAGAGTGAAAAGTGTGTTCTGTGTTCCCCGCAAAGAAGTTCTTCCTTCACTTCTGCTTGATCCTTACCTACACCCTTCGCCCGCCCCTCCAACCCTGGCTGCAAACCCGCACGCTGCTGTTCTGTCCTTTAGCCAAAGCTCTGACGCGCATGGCCAACCCCCCACGCCTCACCATCTGTCTTTCAGTTTTTAGGGTGAGCTCACCCTCCTCTCCCTTGTCTGCTCCGACGAACACCTGGGGGTGGCGCCTGAAAATCTTTTTGCGGAACGATTCTGCAGCCTACCCGGGCAGGCCTGGTAGTAGGGACAAAAGAGGACATCTGGTAACAGGTTTTGCACTTCGGTGACTTCCCTTTTTCTTTTACCCCTTTCTTTCCCTTTGCAGAATGAGAGATGAGGCACCAGAGGTCCCCAGGGAGCAAATCTGAAAGCTAGCGCCTCCTGAGCACAGGCTGCCAGGGACGAGACGACATTAGACATTGTCCCCAGATATAAGAAGCATCACTTCCTTCAGACAGAGGTGGTGAGACTATGAAGTAATGGGACAGTTCCTCTTACTACGCTCCTCGGGAAGGCAGTTTGTGCCTCTCTGCTTTAGGCGTCATCCTTGATGGCTAAAATTCTGCAGCCTGATTGTTGAATGTAGTGAATGCTACCCTTGTTACAAGCTTGTGATACTGTAGTGATGATAATAGCTACAGTTTACTGAATGTCTACTAGGTGTCAGGCAATATGCTTCTTCGTGCTTCACATCCATAACCTGAATTCCTCAAAAAACCCAATCCTCTAAAATAGCCATAATTTTAAAGCTTAGAGCAATAAACTTTTTTAAGTTAATGCACCTAAGAAGTGGCAAAATTTCATTGGGACCTAGATCTGATTCAAATCCTACACTTTACATTCTCTCTTTGAAATAGTAATTTGATACCAGTTAAATTTTAAAATCTAGGTGAAAGAGGTAAGACCATGAAATGACAAAATCTTAAGGCTTTAAAGCATAAGGATGGGATGACAGGAATGCACGAATGTTTAAAAACTGTGATTGGGTTTATTGACAAGAATCAGAATGGAATCTAATACGGTAAGTGGTTCTTGTTTTGCATCCATGCCTTTTTGTCTATTTTTGTGTGTCCACAACCATAAAATAAATTCTAAAAAAATTGATATGAAGCTAGGTTTGGGAGTGCTAGTCTGATTATTCATCTCAGAATGATTATGAGACCAGGATAATATTTACAAGTAAACACAAGCCATGTGTTCTGCAGCCTTAGAAGAGACTCTCCACTGGGTCCCAGTGATTATCCTCAATCTGAGTCATTGCTTGGGATGCTCGTGGGACTATGTACGCCTTGACAGAGCTAAAAGGTAGAGGTTATTGAAGGAAAGAACTTTAGGTTTTGTGGCTCGTGAGGATAATCATACCCACTGGTAAGGAAAATGAGCTGAGAAATTCAAGATGGTAATGGATTTCCATCATCCACTGAGTGAAGCTGGGTCAACTAAGAGCCTCACCTGCTTAACTCTAAGGGCCAGGATAACCAACCTACCCAGTTTGTCTGACATTAAGGGGATTTCTAGGACATAGGACTTCAAACGCCAATACAGGGAACGTCTCAGGCAAGCCATGAGGAGTTGGTCACCCTACTAGGGACATCCTAAATGAACTCTAGAATCAGGTGGAGCTCTCAGTATGGTTGCATCTAGACTCAATTCATCTGCTTAATATCTGCGGTATGATTGCACAGGAAAGGAAATTGTGGATAAAGTAATCAAGATTGACCATAAAGAGTCTACATGCCCCCAAATAAATATTGCTGCTCATTCCTTTTCCAGTGGTTTGGCTATAAACTGAGTACCTACATCTATACTTTTTGGACCTAATTTTCATTTAGCAAATCCTTAGGAAGCCTCCTATGTCTGGGCCCTAAGACATCAAATGACTGTCTTCCCATATACCATGCACATTCATTTCCAGCAATCACTAAATCAGCTAGATTCTTCCAGAATAGAGCTGAGTGAACATATGCTTTTCATCCCAGGATACCTTTATATAATCCCTGGCAGCACAACACACCATATTTGGCCCACAGTAGGGGCTCAATAAATAATTCATTATGTGTAATAATAATCAGGAAATTATTACAACAGATTTTTGGTAGACCTTCTGAGCCTTCCCTCCGTGATGTCAGAATCAAGATATTAAAAATAGTTATATTTACTGTAGAAAGTTTTTGTTTGTTTTTAAATTAATACCTCTTAAGGCAGTTAATGGCAGTTCTCTCCTCAGGGAAGTGAATTTTCCTTTGTTTTTGTTAGTTGGATGGAGGTGTGATAAGTTTGCTCTGTAGCCAAGGTCAATCATTGCACTGGACCCTTGAAGGGGAAAGGATGCCTTAGATGAGGAGCTGTAGAATTTCACTGTGAGTCTATTCACTTGGACAATTTGGCAAAATGCAGGTTCCCAGGTCCCAGCATTAAAGGCTCCCATTTAACTGCTCTGGGTTTTGGCCCAGGTATTTGCATTTTGAATAAGCATCTGAGATGATCTGGATATAGGTAGTTTGGGACCACACTTTGACAAACTCTGCCCTAGTCAGTGATAATTTTAGATGTATTTTTGCAAAAATCTCTTCTGCCCCAGCCCCAAAAGCCTATCTGGTTAGCTGAACCATTAAGCCAGCTGGGATACATCAAGAAATCAAGACAAGGAAGCCTCATGACAAGATTCAGAATAAAATGTCTTTGGAAGGAAAAACAAATCTGAAATCTTTGGATAAATAAACATGGTAAACCTGATCCTTTTCATTGCGCATGAGAAATGATTCACTTGACAGTGATTTAGAAAGAGCAGAACTTCAACAAATAGATAAAATTATATAGCAGTAATTTCGCCAGTATAAGAGTCACTTGGTAACCTTGGTTCTTTTAAAAATATTTCATTGGAAAAAATAATCTTATTATTTTGATAAGTTAAATAATAGAATGGGTGGGGAAAGAAGAGTAAAGCAAGAATATGAAGCTGTATCTAAAGCCATGAAAGCACTGAGAAAGGCTAAGATTAGGTGCTTGAAGCTCCAGCAGAAAGAGTAAGATGGAATCAAGGCAAAAATAATGGAAAATTAAAATTTCAACAGATTGGAAGGAGTGGAAAGATGAATTGATAGCTTCATTCTATAAAAAGCACAAGAGCTAAAAAGACTCAACAGCAAAGTTCAAAGAACATATTGTTGTAAATCTACCTTTCATGCTTTTATGTTTTTAAACTTTGTACATAATTTAAAATTAGTGTATATAGAAATTAGTGTATATGTAATTTTCTCATATTATCAGGGTAGCACTAATCCACAGTCTTACATTGCTTCATAATCCTTTTTCTCAAGCACTACTGCCAGTTGTACATTTTTTACAGTTTATGCTACCAAGAAACATTTTCTAGAACTTAGATATTTCTTTTAAATCTGTAATATTTTGTTGTTTAGCTTTAATACAGTACTGAAAATAGACTATTCAGGTGATACTATCTGTGGAAAGTCAGGATGGATCAGACCAGGGAATTGCTTGGGAAGATGTCTAACCTTACTGTAACCTTACATTAGCAAGAGCTTTAAGGCATAAATGAAAGAGTAAGCTCCCTAGGATTTGTTTGGGCCCTTCCTAAATGCCCTTCCATATGATTTTTTTTTTTAATGGGAGAGGAGTTGGGAGAGATTGGGTAAGAATAACAAAGATATGAATTCATCAGTCAAAATAGAAGAAACAGTAGTTGAAACATTAATTCTCAATTCCTGTAACAGCAGATTGATAGATGAAGCATAAAACAAGACCAGATGCTGTGGTTTCCAGGATGCACTTGGCTTCCCATCCTTTATAACCTGGAGCATTTTTTTTTTTTTGCATTTGCCGTAAGTAGGTCATTTGCTTGCTCTCATTTACCTGATTCTAGGAAAATGCCCTTGAAAGTATTTGTAAAATAATACTTTTTGTTAAGCTTGTGCTTAACATTTTAAAAGTTAAGATTGCATAAAACCTCCCTCACCCCCTTTTCTCTATTAGCCAGAATAACTTGTAACCTTGTAGCATAAGTGAAACTAAAATGGACAAGAAGAATCCAAGATGTTTTATTTTCTAAGGACTAAAATTTGTGTCCATAGCACTGGCATAGTACATCTCACAGAATTATAATTGGGGTTTAAGTTTCTGTATTCTCCTATCAGATGTGCAGTTCTTGAAAAAAGAGGATGCCTAGGACATAGGAGGGGCTTAACAAATGTTTTAATTAACTGATTCCCCCCACCAATCTGACATATTGAATGAAGCTTTTCAGGCACCATTCTAATAGATTTACGGTGACCAGGGAGGGAAAAAGAGGAAAGAAAGGCAAATGGTCCAAAGATAAGGACATGTGCAATCAAAGCATTTTACTGACCATAATTATATTATTGTCCTGTCATCACAGGTCTGTGTCTGATGTGTCCACCAGAGACCAGTCCCATCAGGTGTCCATAGGGTTTAAGAACGTGGATATTGCAGCCCAAGAGACTTGGCTTTAGATGTAAGATCTGTTATTTACTAGCTCTGTGACTTTGGGCAAGTTATTAAGCTCTCTAAGCCTCAGGTTCCTCACCCTTAATACAGGGACAAAAGCGGTACTCACACCATGGAGTTGCACTGAGAATTAAATGAGACAGTGCATGGCAACTGCTGAGCTCTATGCCTGGCACTTAGCAAGTGCTCAATAAACATGCCATTGTAATACCTCAGATGTTATTTTCATTATACTATGAAGTGATATTCTCTCATTTCCAGAAGCCCTGTATGGACAAAGATTCCTTCATATCTCCTTAGTGTTTGCATGAGGACTTCACCTCTCAAGTTGTCAACTGTGGCATCTTGTCTGGGAATGTTTATCTTCTCTGACTTATGAAGAGGCCATGCCTCTGTCTCTTTGACCTCTTAGTTCTCTCATTCTCAGTTTTAATACACCCCTCTGAGTGAGTCTTACTGATTAGTATTCTATAAACCATTAATGATAGTTATATAAAACCTGTAAGATTCCATCCTTGTGACCCCCCCAGACAAATAAGTTTAAAATATTGGTCAATCCATGAAAATGACATCTGGATATTTCTCAGTTCACTGAAGACCATCATTAATATTGGCCGTCCCCATCTGTCTAATAACAACCATTTATTGAGCTTACAGTACTTGCTCTCGTGGAGTTCTGAAGACTCAAATGTCTTGTGAAAATGCAAGTCTTCATAGCACTACTGATTTTTTTTTAAGCTAGAGGTTTAACCTATCTTTCATCTCTATTCATTATTTGTTTTGGGGAAACTTCCTTACTTAGATTGCCGAGTGACTTTTGCACAGAAAAAAGAAATTAGTTCAACGGATGAAAGTGAGATGCTGAACCAGATTTGAGATTTTAGAGGTCAATCCTTTGCATGTCTTATCATTTCTTTGCAAACTATAACCTTTTTGTTACCCTTGAGGACTATCATAACATCAGAGCTGCTATTCTTCATACAATATTTAATTCGTTTGAACATAACATGTTTTTAAAAAAATATTTACTATGTGCAACTCATGGAAATGCTCCTAAAATTGAGGGAGTTCTACTGAGCAAAAGAAATGGAATATCCTGTTTAGAGACTGAGTGCATGGCTTCCAAAGGCAAGGGCAAAACTTGCTAATTTTAGATGTTTAGGGATGAAATATCTACTAGACCTTGTTTCATCTTAGAGAGGCCCAACGGTAGCGTACTAGCAAGCTAATGTTGAATTTGCCCTCCCCACCTATTTATTGCCAGTGTTTCTGGAAACAGAAAAACAAAACAAAGGGGTAAGGAAAAAAAACAGCAAAGTCTGTATGTAACTTGAGTTAGAGAAGTGCAGGAAACAAATCAAGTATACTAAGTTAGCAGTGCTCAAAGTCCCATTCAACTTCAGAATAGTATACCTGGTAGAGTTTCACAAACCTTTCTCCTTTCTAGCCTGCTGCTTATTAAGTTTAAATGCCAGAACCATTCTGAGAGCTTTGAATGCCCATATAAGGCCTGGAGCCAGAGACATGCCCCACACCCATTTCTTTATATTTTCTGAATTCCCAAGTAAACGAGAGATCAGAAAAAGGGACAGTAAAGGAAAGGAGACAAAGAGGTCGACTCCCCAACAGTGTTTTCTTCCCCTTTGGTGTTTTGCAAAAAGCTGAAGAGATGCTAATGATTCTTTAACCAACTGAAAGCAGCGTTAGAATTCTGTCTAGATATTCTTGAACCTCTGGGCAGTGTTCCACCTTCCACACTCCAATCCATCCATCATTCAATACTACTTATGCTAGATAAACTGGCTTGCCATAGTTTATTATCATGTTGTCCTCACAGACTAGTATTCAAGGAGCCTCCCCTGACCACTTCCTTGGGACTCTTGGAAGTAAACAGAGAAACAGTTTAAATGAATGGTAAAAACCCATGAAATACAGTGATTGTTTTTTTAGGGGTGGGGGGAGAGTAAATAATCATATGTCTTCAGTTGAGAGAATCATAAGGATTTCTAGCACATGAATACACATTCACAGCCCAAAAACAGAAGACAACTAAAAAATCTCAGCAGAGGGACGTTTCCTCCTCATTCCATAGGAGGGTGGGGATCTATGGCACTCCATTTTAATGATCATCCCCAAATTCCATTTCTGTGCCCAACACAGTAAAGCATTTCCAAGTACAGAGTGTCAGACAGGTGAACAACAACAAACAGCCTCTGTCAAAATAGTTTGAAGCATGCAAGATGTAGATTATTGAGTACAGTACTTGAAAAATTCTAAATTATGACAGTCCTCAATGACAGCTCTGTGACCTGTCTCATGTTAGGTACCTTTCTGGGTTTCTGCCCCTGAAATTGAAATAGTTCTACCAACTTCATAATTCCGTGATTCTGTGATTCGATCATTCTGACCTGTATGTGGGAGAACTTGTTTAAATTTTCTCCCCTTTAGAATCCAACAAATGAATGCTAAATTTGAACTCTAGGTTTCAGAGTATACTTTAACATATTAAGAAATTATAACGATTTCTAACAAGACTTGTGTACTACCTTGTCAACTACCATTTTGCCTGTCATAGTTTTGTCACGATGTGGTTTTCTATTTGCTTAAATTTTACAATCTGTGATCTCTATGTATGTATGGTTGAGTTTAGTTCCTTGAAACCAAAGCGTTAAATATCAGTAAGGGCTATATCAAGAACTTTAAAAAAAAGAAGTGTGGTTAATATAAATTCCATCTTCCACAGAAGATCATGACTTTCAGAATATGAACTCGTGAACAACCGAGGGAAAAGATTCTTTTCTGCTTTATAACTAACTTTATTATTTTATTCTCTTGAGAATTCCCTATCGAACTTGCCAATGAGGGTTTTATCTAACATGGCACTTTTCTGGAATGTAATCATCACTGCCCCCAGTTAGTGAGAGATTACTATAACAAATAGTGAAAACACTCACATAGATTCTCATGAATCATGTTTTAATTGAGAGCTAGCCAAAGAGGAAGGGTGGAGAGGTAAGGACATAGATTTATCTCTGCTTGTGTGTTCATTTGTACTTTTATTAAGAGAAAAAACATTTTCCTCTTTTTTAAATAAAATCTCATCCTCTAGGAAGTAAATTCAGGAGTAAGACGCTCCACACCTGTTTTGCATAGTCCAATTGATTGCTAATTTCATTGTCTTTTGACATGCTGGGAGGTATGTTAATTTGGAACACATCTCTCTCATAGAAGTAACAATTAACAAAGGTAAGATGCATCTTTTACCTTGATAAAGACACCTGCTCCAGTGTTATAGAAATAGTTAGGGAAGGTCGAGATATATATATCTAGAAAGATATAATTTCAAGGAATCATGCTGTCTCAGGATTGAAAGGAATATTAAAGTCAGTGAATGTTCAACTGAAGGCGGTGTGGAACTGTAGAAAGAATGTATGCTATGGGATTAGAGGACCTGGATCAAATCACAGCTTTGCAACTTAGTAGCTGTGTGTTTGGGGTAGTTTATTTAACCTCTCTGAGCCTCGGTTTTCTCACCTATAAAATGGGGATAGTGACTACATTACGGAGTTGGTGAAAGGATTGAAGATAATGTATGTGAAGGACCTGGGACAGACATAATAAGCATTTAGTAAATGATTGTGGTGGTTGTGATCATAAATGTCCCACCAACTGCTCATTAAGCTTATTTGAACATTCCCAGTGACATGGAATTCACCAGCTGTTCAGGTAGCCCATCTCATGTTTGGAGAACTCTTCAGTGTTAGTTCTTCCTTTTACTGAGCCTAGAACTTTTTCTATGGTTCTGATTCTTGCCGTTGGGGCTGCACAGATTAAGTGTGTAAATCAATTAAGCATGTAATCTAGAACGGTATATATGCTTTAAGAGTGGTGTGACCAGTGTGGATACTAGAGATTTATCAACACAGTTTAGGATCAAACTAGCTTCCTTTTCCTGAAACCCACCCTTTTAATACCTATTGAATTTGCTATTAATTAAAGCCTGTTTGTCTTTTGTACTAGAGCTGGAGTCAAAGCTTGAGTCCTGCATGCTGTACCTATCACAGTTTTGAGGGAGAGACTTAAGTGCAGAACCTTACAATTAAATCTTTATCATATTAATTAATAAACTGGTAAAATTCCATTTGAGTCATACAAATATAATTTGAGTATTAAATCATATATAATGTGGCATACCTGTAAGGTCATATAGTTATAAATGGACAAGAACATAGTGCACTTTATTTAACAAACACCGATACGGTATTTAATATGTGCCAAGCACTGTTCTAAGTGCTTTTCATATATTAACTCATTTAATTCTCAGTCATAATAGCCCTATGTGGTAAGTATTATTATCTTCAGATAAGGAAACTGAGGCACAGAGAGATTAAGTAATTTATCCAGGTCAAATAGCTAGTAAGTAGCAGAGCTAGAATTTGAACCAGCATGTTTAGTTCGAGAACCTGTGTTCATACTCATGCCCTGTTCCTAAATTTGTTAAAATTTAGAAAAATTGTTACATGGATTGTTAGGGCCCCTTAAAAGCAAGAAAAACATGACAAATTAACACTGCTGGATTTACGACCTACTTTATAAAAGCATTATTAGAGAATATCTTTTGAGTGCTATGGATTTGATTTATGAGAATATAAAATGTTGACTAGAAGCAATATCTAGCTCCATTCTAAGCAGGACTAGGCTTCTAATGGTTCATTTTATATTTCAACTATATAATTGAGAAGGAATTGATGAATGCCTCTGAATTTTTATCTTCTCATATGTACTTTTTCTGATAAAAATTGTTTTCAAATGTTAAGACAGCAGTACATCATATTACAGTTTTATTTTTAAATTAACATACAGTAAAGTTGATTGTGTGTGCGTACCTGCATGTGTGTACAGTTCTATGAATTTAATACGATAGATTCATATAACCACAGTCAAGATATATAACAGTTCCATTATCCTAAGAAACTTCCTTGTATTACCCCTTTGTAGTTACCTCCTCAACCCTTGGCAACCATGGATCTAATCTCCATCACTGTAGTTTTATCTTTATGAGAATATCATATATAAGTTAAATCCTACAGTATATAACTTTTTGAGACTGGCTTCTTTTACTTAACATGCCTTTGAGATTCATCTGAGATTTGCATATGTCAGTAGTTCATTCATTTTCATTGCTGAGTAGTATTCCATTGTAGAGATGTACCACAGTTTGTCCATTCATTTGTTGAAGGACGTTTAAGTTGTTTCCAGTTTTTGGTAATTGTGAATAGAGCTGCTATAAACATTTGTGTGTAGGTTTTTGTGTGAACAGAAGTTTTCATTTCCTTAAAGTAAATACCCAGGAGTAGGATTGCTAGGTCATATGATTAGAGTATTTTTAACTTTTTGGGAGACTGCCAAACAGTTTTCCCCAATGGCTATACCATTTTGCATTCCATGAGAATGTATGAGCATTAAATTTGTTTTGTATCCTCACCAGAACTTGTTATTATCAGTATTTTTTATTTTAGGTATTCTAATAGGTATCTCATTATTGCCTTAATTGACATTTCCCTAATGATCGACAATATTAGTATCTTTTTTAACAGCTTATTTGCCATCTATTTATCCACTTCGGTGAAACGTCTGTTCGAGTCCTTTGCTTATTTTTAAATTGGGTTGTTTGTTTTCTTACTGTTGAGTTTTGAGAATTCTTCATATATTCTAGATATAAGGCCTTTGTCAGTGTGTGATTTGCAAATATTTTCTTCTGCTCTGTAACTTATCTTTTTATTCTTTTACCAGTGTCTTTTATAAAGTTTTAAATGTTAAGTCCAGCTTATCATTTTTTCTTTTATGGATCATGTTTTTGGTATCATGTGTAAGAACTCTTTGCTTAACCCCAGGTTATGAAGATTTTCTCTAAAGGTTTCTTCTAAAAGTTTTATAGTTTTATATTTTACATTTAGATCTATGATACATTTTGAGTTAATTTTTGTACAAAGTGTGAGATTAAGGTTGAGGTTCATTTTTAAGTATATGAATGTCCAATTGGTCCAATATCATTTGTTGAAAACACAATCCTTTGGGCCTTTGTCGAAAATCATTTGGCTATATCTGCATGGATATGAGCATGGATCTGTTTCTGGGCTGTCTATTCCACTGATCTAAGTGACTGTCCCTTCACCAGTACCACACTGTCTTGGTTAATCTAGCTTTATAGTACAACTTAAAAATCTGGTAATATGATTTCTCCAACTTTATTCTTTTTCTTCAAACTTATTTTGGTTTTTCTAGTGCCTTTGAATTTCTATATGAATTTTAGAATCAGCTTGCCTATATCTCGAAAAATTCTGCTGGGATAGTTCATGAAATTGAGTTAAATCTGTACACCAAACTGGGGAGTTGAGTCTTCCTGTCCCTAAACATGCTATGTCTTTCCATTTATTTAGGTCTTTGATTTCTTTCATTTATGTTTTCTAGTTTTCAGCATACAGATACTGTTCTGTCAATGTTTTGTTAAATTTATTCCTAGGTATTTCAATATTTTTGGAGCTATTGTAAATGGTATTGTTTTTTAAATATCAGTTTAAATTGTTCACTGCTGGTATACAGGTATATAATTATTATTGTGTTTTTAACTTATGTCCTGTGACTGTACTTAACTCAGTGTTAGGAGTTTTTTGGGTTTTGTTGTTTTTTGGTCACTTCTTCTGGTTTCAATCATGTCATCTGCAAATAAGAGCATTTTAATTTCTTCCCTTTCAATCTGTATGCCTTTATCTCTTATTCTTGCCTTTTTATACTGGTTAAGAATTCTAGTATAATGTCAAATAACAGCAGTGAGAGAGGACATCCTTGCCTTGTTCCTGATCTTGAGGGAAAGCATTCAGTATTTTACCACGAAGTGTGACATTAGATGTTGGCTTTTTGTACATGAGGTGAAGAAGTTCCCTTCTATCTCAGTAAGCTGAGAATTTTAAAAATCTTGAATGGATGTTGAATTTTTTCCAATGCTATTTCTGTATCAGTTGATATGATTATGTATATAGTTTTTCTTCTTTAATCTGCTAATATAGTGGATTACACTGACTGATTTTTCAAATATTGAAGCAGCCTTGCCTTTTCAGGATAAGTGCCACTTGTTTGTAGTATATAATTTAAAAAAAATACTTCTGGACTCAGTGTGCTCAGTGTGTTTGACTTTCATATCAATGTTTATGAGAGATATTAATGCTGGTTTTATAAACGTGAGTTGGGAAGTGTTCCCTCCTCTTCTGTTTTCTGGAAGAGTTTGTGTAGTATCATTTCATCTTTAAATGTTTAATAGAATTCTACATTTAGGCCAGGAAAATTTTTTTGAAAGCCTTTTAACTATGAATTCAATTTCTCTGTAGTTATAGGATTCTTCAGGTTATCTATTTTCTCTTTGATAAGTTTTCATAGTTTGTTGTCAAGGAATTAGTCTATTTCACCTTGATTGTCATATTTATGCATGTATTCCCTTATCCTTGTAATGTCTACAGGGTCTGTGGTGATATCCTTTATCATTCCTGATATTGATAGTTTGTGTCTTCTGTTTATGAATTTCATTGAGTTTTATGGATTTCATTGATCTCAAAGAACCAGTTTTTTATTTTATGGATTTTTCTCTATTTTGTTTTCATTTTTATTCATTTCTGCCCTTATCTTTATTTCCTTCCTTCTGCTTTATTTGGTTTTTTTTTTTAAAAAACTTTTGAAAAGATCAGTGATTTGAGACCTTTTTTCTTTTTTTATATAAGCAATTAATGCTGTAAATTTCCCTCTTTGGTTTAGCTGACTCCCACAATTTTTGCTATGTTGTACTTTCATTTCTATTTAATTAAAAATATTTTTACATTTCCCTTTTGACTTCCTCTTTGACCCACAGATTATTTAGAAGTGTGTTGTTTACAAATGTTTGGAGATTTTCTTTATTTTCTATTACTTAAATCTAATATAATCCTATTATTATTAGAAGCATACTGTGTATGATTTCAATTCTTTCACATTTTTTTAGGCTGGTATTATGATCCAGATATTGTCTGTCTTGGTGATTGTTCCATGTTCATTTAAAATAATATGTATTTTGCCTAGTGTTGAGTGAACTAATCAATAAATATCTGTTGGGTTCACTTGGGTTGGTGGTATTTTTCATTTCTTCTATATCCTTGCTGATTTTCTGTTTACAGGTTCTATCCATTGCTGAGAGAGGAGTGTTGAAGTTTCCAAACAAAATTGTGGATTTGTCTGTTTCTCCTTTCAGTTCTATCAGTTTTTAATTCATGTGTTTTTTTTTTTAAATAATTTTTCTTGGAGTATAGTTGATTTACAATGCTGTGTTAGTTTCTGCTGTACAGCATAGTGAATCTGTTATACACATACATATATCCACTCTTTTTTTAGATTCTTTTCCCATTATAGGCCATTACAGAGTATTGAATAGAGTTCCCTGTGCTATATAATTTTTGTGATGTCCTTATTAATCTCTGGTAATTTTCTCTGCTCTGAAATCTACTTTGTCTGATATTAATATAGCTTCTCCCACTTGGTTTTGATTAGTGTTCACATGTCATATATTCTTTCACCCCTTTATTTTTAACATACCTATATCAATATATTTTAATTTCTTTTTTGTAGACAATACATAGCTGGGTCATGTTCTTTGTATCCATTCTACCAATCTGTATGTTTAACTGGTATATTTAGACCATTTCCATTTAATGTAATTATTGATATATTTGGATATAGATCAGCCATTTTATTTGTTTTCTCTTGGTTTCCTTTTTTTTCTTTCATTTCTCTGTTTTCCCTTTCCAGCCTTATTTTGAGGTAGTTGGACATTTTTTAGTACAGTTGACCCTTAAACAACGTGAAGGTTAGGGGTGCTGCCCCTTCATGCAGTTGAAAATCTTCATGTAACTTATAGCCGACCCTCTGTATACACAGTTCCTCCATGTCCAGTTCCTCCGTATCTGCAGTTCCACATCTGCAGATTATGTAATATTGTAGTATTTACTATTGTAAAAAATCTGTGTATAAGTGGACCCATGCAGTTCAAACTCCTGTTGTTCAAGGGTCAGCTGTATTCAGTTTTATCTATTGTGTTTTTGACTATATGTCTTTGTAAAAGAAATGTTAATGATTGTTTTTGGGATTAAAATATAAATATTTAATTATCCACAGTTTGCTTAGAATCAATATATTTTACCACTTCAAGTGGATGTAGAAATCTTTGCATCGTTTATATCCCTTTACACTCTCTTCTTTATGTTGTAGTTGTGTATTGCATTTACAAACACTGAAAACATACACTGGAAATCAAGAATAGTCTGTTATATTTACCTAGAGATTTACCATTTCTATTCCTGATGTTCCAGGTTTCCTTCTGGTATACTTTCCCTTCTGTCTAAAGATATTCCTTTAGTAATTCTTTAGAGCAGGTCTGCTGGCAATGAATTCTCTTTGTTTTCCTTCTCTGAGAATGTGTTTATTTGAACTTCATTCATGAAGGAATTTTTGCTGGATTTAGAATTCTGGGTTGAGGAGGTTGTTGTTTTTATTCCCTAGCACCTCAAGTTGTTCCACTTAATTCTACCCTCCATGGTTTCTGATAAGGAATTTGCAATCATTTGAATTGTTGTTTCCCTGTAAGTAATTCGTCATTTTTTTGTAGCTACTTTCAAGATTTTTTTTTTTGTCTTCAATTTTCACCAGTTTGATTTTGATGTACTTGGGCACGGATTTCTTTGGGTTTATCCTGTCTAGGGTTCACTGAGCTTTCTTGAACCTGTAAGTTTATGTTTTTCACCAAATTTGGGAACTTTTCGGTCATTTTTTTCAAATATTTTTTACTGCATTGTATTTTTTCTCCTCTTCTTCTGGACCTCCAATGACAAATATTAGATCTTTTGGTTTCATCCCACTAGTCTCTGAGGTGCTGTTCATTTTTTTCCCACCCCCTATTTTTTCTCATTGTTCAGATTGAATAATTTCTGCTGAGTTATCTTCAAATTCACTGACTGTTTCCCCTGTCATCTCCATTCTATGATTGAGTCCATCCAATGAGTTCTTTATTTTAGTTATTGTATTTTTCAGTTCTACAATTTCAGTTTAGTTCTTCATATCTTCTATTTCTTTGCATTCCTTTCTCTTGCTTCCTGGTATGCTTTTATAATAACTGCTTTAAAGCTTTCGTTAGCTAATTTCAGCATCTATGTCATCTCAATGTTGGCCCCTGAATTGTCTTTTTCCATGTGAGTTTAGATTTTCCTTGTTATTTTGTATGCTGAATAATTTTAATTATATCCCAGACATTTAAAATATTATAAGACTCTGCATGTGCCACACTGTTCATTGCAGAATTATTTACAATAGCCAGGACATGGAAGCAACTTAAGTGTCCATCGACAGATGAATGGATAAAGAAGATGTAGCACATATATACAAGGGAATATTACTCAGCCATAAAAAGAAACGAACTTGAGTTATTTGTAGTGAGGAGGATGGACCTAGAGTCTGTCATACAGAGTGAAGTAAGTCAGAAAGAGAAAAACAAATACCGTATGCTAACACATATGTATGGAATCTAAAAAAAAAAAAAAGGTTCTGAAGAACCTAGGGCCAGGACAGGAATAAAGATGCAGACGTAGAGAATGGACGTGAGGACACAGGGAGGGGGAAGGGTAAGCAGGGACGAAGTGAGAGAGTGGCATGGACATATATACACTACCAAATGTAAAATAAATAGCTAGTGGGAAGCAGCTGCATAGCACAGGGAGATCAGCTTGGTGCTTTGTGACCACCTAGAGGGGTGGGATAGGGAGGGTGGGAGGGAGACACAAGAGGGAGGGGATATGGGGATATATGTATATGTATAGCTGACTCACTTTGTTATACAGCAGAAACTAACACACCATTGTAAAGCAATTATACTCCAATAAAGATGCTAAAACTAAATAAATAGATAAAAAATAAAAAAATAAAATATGGGCAACATAAAAGCAAACTTTTTGGCCAAATGAGCTTTAAACAAAAATTCAACTTCTAGAAATTCTATTAAAAAAATAATATAAGACTCTGGCTTTTGTTTAAATCCTATGGAGAATATTGATATTTTTTGTTTTAGCAGGCAATAGAGCTGGTTGTATTCAGGCCACAAATTTCAACCAAACTCCTGTAGGTTCTAGTTTCAACGTCAATTTTGTTTTCAAAATATTTGCGGTACTGTTCAGATCTATCTACTATGTGTGCCACGCTCAGTGATCAGTCTGGGACATGTGCAGTGGTATATCCTTCAAAGTCTTTGGTATGCTGTTTAGGATCAGATCCACCCTTGTGCAGCTTGAAGGTGAGCCTAGGTGTTTATAATCAACTTTGTTACTTTCCTGAGCTCCTCTGTCTCCATGATCTCTGGTACTTTCTGGTTTCCTAGACTTCCTCTTTTAGCCTTACAGCCAGAAAGCTAGTGCTTCAGTGATCCTGCGCTGCTGCATACTCGCTGGGACTGTGCCATGTCCAGGGCCAGTCAGTAGATGGACAGAAAAAAAAAGCAACCAGCATTCTGCCCATTCTCCTGAAACCACAGCTTCTCCTTAGAGGAAGGTTCCCCTCTCTCAGAGATTTTGGTGCCCATTGTAGTCATTGCCACTGCTGGGCTGGCAGGATTTCCTGGGGCCTGGGGCACTAGAGGACAGAGACAGGAACAAAAAATGGCAGATTTCTCCTAGTCTTTCTGAGCATTAGGAAATGCTTTTCCTGCTCTTTAAGCCAGAACTGAAGGGCTTCTCCCAAAACCAGACTAGTAGCTCTAGAGAACCAACTAAGTTTTTATTGTTTAGTTATAACATACCTCAAATATATATTTTGATAATTTTGATATGCCTATGTTTTGGATTAATATACTGCTTGATTATTTGGTCCCTGGTCTCCTTGACTAAATTTGCTTAATGTTTCACTATAAATAATCTCAAGGCTGAGTGACCTAGGTCCTGTTTGGGCCAATTTTTATGTCTTTGAGAAGCTTACTTCAAAGACATATGGTTAGAAGCCAAAAGTTCATTTCTTTCACTTACAGTGTGGGAAAAAATGAGAAATGAGAGTAGTGCTGAATAAATATATGTAATTGAGTAGAAGGAAGGTAAAGGAGTTTGCTTATCTTTTGCAAATAATAGTTTTAAATAAATTCATATAAGAAAATAAACAAAACACTAATAATTCTTACCCATCATAAAAGAAGGACAAGGCCTCATAATTGGAGTGGAACTAGGCAAGAACTAGGTGTCTGTCTCAAGTGGGCTGAAGACTCTAGAATAGATCAGTGAGCTTTGGTACCTAAGGTAATTTCATGTTATGTTCTATTGCTCTCCACCAGATGGACTTCTTTCTTTTCTTTTTGTCCCCCACTGATCTTTTCCATCTTATCTGTTCCCTTGTCTTCTTCCTTTCTTCACAATTTTTTTTTCCATCTGTGAACTTGGTTAATCAGTAGAGCAGGGTTTAAAGAAGAAGCTGATCCTTGAAGGGAGCACCTTTCCATTATCCACCTTCATCCCCCCATCTTTTCCTTGTACTCTTGTTCCATTCCCATTCCTATTCTGCCCTTCCATGTTGTCCTCCCCAGGGCTGTGCTTTAGCTCTGCCACTGTTGGCCAGAAGACATGGCTTAACTCTGCTTGGGTCACTTGAAAATAAAAAGGTTATTACTTATTCTAGAATAAGAATACTATAGTTTTCCCGTCTCACACTAGAGTTTTAATAAAGCACTACATTGTTCCAGGGTTGGTAAGGATAATTTGTGAACTCAAACTCAGTTGTGATTTGGCCACTTCCATCTTAGAGACATTCAACGAGAAACGTTAGAAAATGATAATTTCATCAGAACTTGTTTGAAAGAGAAAAGTTAGCCTCCTGCATAAAAGTAGGAGTCCACATTCCCGGGAATTTTGGTTATTTATGCTGCAACTGAGGAAAAGGTACATTACTATGTTTGCTTTGTGATTAAAAAGGCCTCATAGACCTTTTTTTCCCTCTTCAGGGCACAGATTATTAACTAAGTCTGACATTTGCTCTGTTGATGTTCCCTCTGGGAAACAAAAAATGGAAATAGTGATTAAAGTCTTTGCAGATAATATCCTATACCAAAGTATAGAAAGAAAGGTTTATATAACATGATATGGTAACAAAATATAATATATGGATATTATTATCTGAGGATTATGTTATATTCAGTTGATAAGTTATATTTGTATGTTTAAGTATATATTTGAAACAGTGTGCAGTCTTCTAGTCATTGAGTTTATAAATACTTACTGAGTGTCTATCTGATATGTAAAAAAACTGTGCTAGGCATTGTGAGAAGTACAGAGGTTTACACCTTTGTACAAAGAATTATTTTTTAACCTCCAAGAAACTTAATGGGAAGTGGGACTAGCTACACTGAAGCAAAGACTGAGATGTAGTTAGGAGTTGGCAGGGTTTAAACTAGAGAGTCTAGAGGTACTGTACCTTCTGACAACTGTGAGTGAGGCTGGTTCTTGGGAAGCCCGTTGCTAGTTTGCTCTTTGTATAGTTCAGCTGGAACTATCATCCTTCTAGTTTGTAGGAGACATTATTCAGGAAGCTATCTAGTCCATGGAGGAGGTGACATCTCCTGAACCTGGCCCCCACAGGGAATTTTGAATGGGTGGAAAAGGAGATTGTATGCATTCTTGCTTATGTCATAATGTTGGACATGTGACTTAAAAATGTGGCAGGTCACTGTGATTGGACTATTTCATTATCATACTTTGATTCAGAGGCAAATGTGGCTTATTTCAACTCTTAACTGAAACATTGGTATGACGTAAGATTATAACAATAAAAGACATAAAATGACTGTTTATTGGGGACATCTTGAAGGACCAGGGGAATCCTTGTTTTCTTATCACCTCCCATCTTGCACTTGCTGATAGCTATTCATCATTCATTCGGCATTTACTGAAAGTTTACCATATCTCAAATAATATGCAAGGTGTCAGAGGTGGCAATAAGGAGAATACAACTGAGTAAGATACAGTATCTGCACTCAATAAAACCAGCTAACAACGAGCACTTATATAGTGTTTACTATGTGCCAGACTTGTTCTAGGTAATATAATATATATATCCTCACCCAATCCTCATAACAACCCTGTGAGGTAGGTACTATTATTATCCCCATTTTACAGACAAGGATACTGGGATACAAGAGATTATGTAACTCGCCAAAGATCTCACAACTGTTAAGTGGCAGAGCAATATTTGAAAGCAGACAGTCTGGCTCCAGAAATGATGCTTCTAGCCTCTGTGCTAAATAGCCTCTCAAGGAATTTATGATTTCAGTATACATAGTTAAGTACCTCACCTTTCAGGGTAAGGCAGTGGGGAATGGTGTATAAAGAAGCAAAAAGTGACTCAGATTAAGTGTTTCCGTAAACTAACACCAAGGGTGTCTGACTCAAGCAATGCTTCAGTTTGTGCTCCAGAGAGAAGAATGGAGTAACAAGAAAGTATTAAATGCAGCAAAATGTTGGATATATTTACCAGTGGATAGCCATCCAGTTTAATTTTATGTCCAAAACTACAATCCTGCATCTTCCTTTCATATATACAGTATAAGGATTAATGATTACAATCAATCTGATAACATTTCTTTTCTCCCTTTGTCTCTCCTTTGGTAGAGGTACTTGTATGAAGGCTGCTTCACTATGGAGGTTTGGTTCTGTATAGGCATGTCTGGTGAACTGATGGGATGGGTCTGCTGGGATAGTACTTACAGAATACTGGAAACCTTAGGGAGAAAATTCCTGGGGTGGAGAATTGCAGAAATGATAATAAAGCCTCAGTTATTTCAGGAGAGGAATGATTTCAATACTTGTGATACAGAAGCAGTATAGAGTCAAATTATAAGAAAAACATGAGATGTATTTCTGTAGATCTGCCTGTAGACCATTTAGTAGTAATATGTAGTCAATAAATATTCATTATTATTTGTATCACAGTGCTTACCCCAGGCTGTCCTTATAAAAACATATTTGCAGAGACCTAAGAGAGAAAATGTAAACATGCCAGGGGGCTTCTTAAGACTTTACATGTGCCCTTTAATGACCCTATACATTTCTAAATGTTATCAACAAATGTTAGTTATAATAAAATATTGGTAGTAATTATCATTATTACTCTTATTATGTCCTCATTTCATGTTATCACTAATTTTACCTTGGGGTTAGTGAGAAAATAGGATTTAATTTTCGAAATATTCAAATATTTTAGTAGATTTCTTTTTATTTATTTATTTATTTATTTATGGCTGTGTTGGGTCTTCGTTTCTGTGCGAGGGCTTTCTCTAGTTGTGGCAAGTGGGGGCCACTCTTCATCGCGGTGCACGGGCCTCTCATTATCGCGGCCTCTCTTGTTGCGGAGCACAGGCTCCAGACGCACAGGCTCAGTAATTGTGGCTCACGGGCCTAGTTGCTCCGCGGTATGTGGGATCTTCCCAGACCAGGTCTCGAACCCATGTCCCCTGCATTGGCAGGCAGATTCTCAACCACTGCGCCACCAGGGAAGCCCCTAGATTTGTCTAAACAGAAAGAAAAGGATGAAATTTATACATATAGACAATTAACTTAATTGTCATTCCTGCGCCTTATGGATTTTGCTTTCCTACAGAAATGAACTCCTGAACTATGATTTTATTACCATAGAATTAATTTCTTGCTAAGAGGCGCTTTCTGCTTATCTCACCTTTGGATATTTGCTAGATCACTAATATTGCCTCTATCCATCCTAAATAAATAAATAAATGAGTAAATAAATACCTTACTTCCTCTTTCCAGGCAAGTAGAAATTTCAAAAAGATGATGAAGAAATTCTTTTTCTTCTAATTGGTTCTTTGGCCGTTTTAATCTCCCCTCCACTCCCAGCAAGGGGTAGTCATTAAAATGCCTCAGAAAACTGTGGAGCCTTCATGATAATAACTATGATATGATCATGTTACACACCCATTCAAAGTCCTCTGCTTCAGGACCAAGGTTTGGGTGATACCACATAGCCTGTGGACTTCCTGCTTCCTGGAACGGCTTCACTGTTGTGAGGACAGGAAATGAGAGAAAGACGAGCCTACTGTAATTCTGAGGATCAGATTTAACTAGGGTCAGGTAAATCTTGAGATATTTCCATGTTGATAAATTTATCTAATGTATTCCTTTTAACCTAGTGTGTAATAATTCTGTCATCTGAAAATATCACATTTTATTTATCCATATTGATGGATATTTATTTAGGTTCTTCCTAACTTTTTGCTATTTCAAATAATATTGCCATGAAAATCCCTACATGTTTTCTTATGCACACGTATGAAAGTTTTTCTAGAGTAAGGAATTTTTAAACTATTTTGCTAGCTTATCCCACAAACAATTTGGACAAACTTTTCTTCCTTACACATTTTAGAATTGGAATGAAACTTTTCATTATGAGTTTAAGTAGTTACAAAGGAAATAATTTCCTTGTAATGTAAACATTAACGTTTAAAAGTAGAATTATTAAATGTATCTAATGGAATATAAATGCCGTAGTGATTTGATATATTCATCATTATCCATCAAAACATTAACAACATGGACAAGTGCTTCTCTTATAGTGGGAAATTTTACATCACTTCATTTTCTCTTTGCACTTGAATTTTCTTTCCACTCCTGCCACAGATTTTTATCTGAACGTAATATACATTATGTGTGAATATCTTTAATGATCACTCTATCGTACTTTTCTGTAACAAATTTTATACATAAATTTAAATTAAATTATGTTAAATTCCTTTGACCATAATACTTCTAAGTGTTAAATTATTCTGAATTATCATTAATTATTTTTAGTTCATAATTTATCAATTAAATACTTTAAAATGTTGTAACTATTAAACATAAAAAAGAAATCAATAGGGCTTTAAAAAATTATATATCATAAGTGAATTTTACTTATTTCCAGAAGGAGACAGGTTCACACATCGGTTTATTTCTAGTGTTTGCTTTTATATTATGAACACTGAGGAATATTGTTTACATAGATATGTGATTGGAAGGAATTGTTTTAGTGATGTCACATTTATTGGAAAGCTTTCCAAGTTGTATGCCACACATCACTTAGTGATCTTATCTTTAATAATTTTTCAGTGGACAATATAAATAGGTCTTCCTTCAATTTACTAGAAAACATGTATTGTTAAACAATCTAACTTTCAAAAGGGTTTGTTAGTCAGTAAAATCATTTAGCCTCTCAACACCAGTATCATTATTTCAGAATGTCTCTTCAGGTCCTTGCAGGTTTTTACACTTTGGAGCAGTACACCACTTTAGCATTTAGGTAGGGGTATGCCTTTCTCTTTTAAAGTGGGAGAAAGGGCCAGTGTGAAAAAGGAGGTGGGGCTAGGAACCACAAGGGCCACTTAACTACACTGGTTCTCAGGAAGATCAGATTTGGGAGGAAGTATATATTGAAGTTAAAGATCTGGAATTGATCGCCTTAAAACTATCTGAGTGTCTCAGTTCCCTAGTTTGAAGACCACTACTCTGAGAATTATACCCAGAAGTGAAATTACTACTGTTGGAGTCTCCTAAGCTATATGACTGTTTCACTGAACCCTCATCACTGAGGACATTGCTATGCCTCTCAAGGACTTGGGAGAAGTCCCTCCAAAGTTCCCTGTATGTGAGTCATAGGAATTTTCTAATTTGGGGAAAATCCCATGGTCACTTTATTTAAATAACTGGTGACCAATGTGTAGTAACCCACCAGGGCTCTATGAGACACTTTATTTCTTTCTATAATTTGCTTTGTGACAACCTCTGGAAGTATGTATTTTTTAAGATTTTTTTGATGTGGCCCATTTTCAAAGTCTTTATTGGATTTGTTACAACATTGCTTCTGTTTTATGTTTTTGGTTTTTTGGCCGTGAGACATGTGGGATCTTAGCTCCCTGACCAGGGATCGAACCCACACCCCCTGCGTTGGAAGGTGAAGTCTTAACCACTGGACCGCCAGGGAAGATCCCCTCTGGAAATATTTTTATCCATGATTTTCTTTCTTTAAAGGGCATCCTTAGTCTACGTGAACAAGGATGGTAGAAAGATAGCAATATAGTTGGTTTGCATTCTGTGCCCTGAAGCAGAAATGTCTTTAAGGCCTCCTTTACCCTCTGTTAACTGCAAAATAAACAGATGTCTAGTAGAAAAGGCTATTAGCAATATTCTGTGCAGTTTGGGAGAACAAGAAGTTGGGATCGCTTGACCTAGCTTCCAACAGCAAACTCAGGCCAAGTAAACTACCAAGCTAAGTATACTACCAAAGTAGCTTACTCTTAGGGCAAAATTTTTCTGGTTTACAAGTTTCTGGATGTAGTTGAAAAGGATAGTGCATTTCAAAAATAGAATAATGGCCATTCTCAGTCAGGGACCAGTTTAATTCTACTTAAAGACTGAGAACACTTAATGTGCCAAATTCAATTCATAAGAAAAAGTTGACCAGTTAATAGGACAAATGCCTCAACAGTATAAAATAAACAGAATATGAAATGCAGACAGTCCTATTTTACAGCTACAAGTTATTTTAAAAATCATTATAAAGACTATAATAATAAAATATAATATTTTACAGTTAGTAAGTCCACAAGAACACATTAATAATAAGACACATCTCAATTAAGGGTTCCTTTGTACTTGCTTCAACAGGTAATTTAGGAAAAAGGTGGTCTCATGAGCTTTAGCAGCCAATGGCCTGGGGCTGCACCTTGGGAGGCATCCAAGACAAAGGTATTATGTCCAGGAAAATTTCAGATAAAACTTAGGGCTCAGAGCTAGGTAAATGAGAGTTTTGTTTTGTTTTTCTCAGAAAATAGACTGTTTCTATCCATTAGCTTTCTCTCATTTTCCCAGCTTCATGAAATTTATGTTAAGGACCTGAAATATTCCCAAATTAATTTTTAAGTACCATGACCTTTGCTTACAGACCTCCTTTTCCTCGAGAGTTTCCTGAAATATAAAACCTGTACATCCTTTAAGAAATGCAGTACATTCAAGTACAATTAATTAGGAAAAATTCACAGAAGAGAATTGTTCATCTATTGTATTTAGAATAGGTAAAATTTTCCATCTAAGTTAGGTCTGACAACATTAGATTTTTCTGTGGTTTCTTTCTGAAGTTCTGCAAGGTAGAAAAATCTAAATCACAATGAGAGTACCTTTGGAACTTATTTTATTAATCCTAAGAAATTGTTAATAAGAAACTGATAACTGGGTAAGGTCCAGAACTGCTTTATTTTATCATTAAATGGAAACACGGAATTAACCAGTGGCCTACCGTTGGGCCGCTAAGGTTAGGTTTTAAACAATTAAATATAAACTAAAGATACTACATTCATGCGGTTGAAAAATCAAAAAGCAAGACGTAACAGCATCCCATACAATGTGGATTGGGGCCCTTGGAGCTGTGTAACTTGGCAGTCCTGTAAATGTCACCTTCCCACCTGGTCTCCTAGCCATATCAGTTTCTTGTACATTAATAAAGAGAATCTAGGAACATAGAGGTTAGGAGGAGGAAAATGGGATAGGAAGAAAGAGAATGGTAAGAAAGAGGGCAGGAGAAAAGAGAGCGGAAGGATGCTGGAAAGAGGGTGTCTTAGTCTGTTCAGGCTGCTATAGCAAAATGCCACAGACTGGGTGGCGTACAAAGAACAGAAATTTATTTCTCAGTTTTGGAGGCTGAATGTCCAAGATCAGCGTGCCCACATGATCAGGTCTGTGTCTAGCAAGGGCCTGCTTCCCGATTCATAAATGCTCTCTTCTAGATGTAACCTCACCTGGCATGGCAGAAGGGGAAGGGAGCTCTGTCAGACCTTTTTTATAAGGGCACTAATCCCATTGGTGAGGGCTCTGCTTTTGTGATCTAATCACCTCACAAAGGCCCTACCTCTTAATACCCTCACCTTGGGGTTGGGTTTTAATGTAAAAATTTGGAGAGGGCACACTCAGACCATAGCAGAGGGGAAAGGCTAAGTCTTTATATAAAGGATCAGCAACTTTCTCCCAGCCCTCTCTTGGAATTGTCCTTTGTGTGTATATTTGTATGTGAATATTAGAGGAAGAGTAAAAAGGAAAAAAAAAAAAGACAGTCTGGGGAATGGTAGTAGTGAGCCACTGGGAATTTTTAACCCTGTGCATATGTTATATGAATAAACTTCTTTGTATTGCTTTTTCCTCTCAGATCACTTTTATCTTGTCTCAACCAAGTATATTTAATTATTTTGAGATTTAGGTTTTGGGAAAAAATTCAGAGCTAATAGGCATAAATATTCTTGGAAGAAAGGGAAGCAGGGATGCAGGCCTCTACCATCCTCACAGTAGAGACAAGCTGACCTTTCTCTACTACAGATTGGCCTGATGAAATCCAGAACTAAACTTTCTCTCTGCACTCACCTGCTCAGACTGCAAGTAGATTCATTAACTGATTTTTAAAAATTAAAAAAAAATTTTAAACATCTTTATTGGAGTATAATTGCTTTACAACGGTGTATTAGTTTCTGCTGTATAACAAAGTGAATCAGCTATACACATACATATATCCCCATATCTCCTCCCTCTTGCGTCTCCCTCCCACCCTCCCTATCCCACCCCTCTTAGGTGGACACAAAGCACCGAGCTGATCTCCCTGTGCTATGTGGCTGCTTCCCACTAGCTATCTATTTTACATTTGGTAGTGTATATATGTCCATGACACTCTCTCACTTCGTCCCAGCTTACCCTTCCCCCTCCCTGTGTCCTCAAGTCCATTCTCTACGTCTGCATCTTTATTCCTGTCCTGCCCCTAGGTTCTTCAGAACCTTTTTTTTTTTTAGATTCCATATATATGTGTTAGCATATGGTATTTTTGAGCCCTGCAGGAGATGCTCCCTCTAACCATGCCTGGCACCACTTTCATTGACTCCAACTCTTCAGCAGGTGGCAGTGTTTCCCTCTATTCCCGGAAGCTTTTGGCATTTCCTTCCTTTCAAAAGAGCACAGTCCCTTTTCTTTTTCTCAATCCACGTATAACAGTTGCCTCCTTTCCATCCTTGTTTGGAAGGTATTCTCCCAATGATCTTAGGAACTGAGGAGGAGAAGCAGAATTGTAACATGCAGCAATTCATGTTTGATCTTTAAGGCCCTAATTCTCATGGTTCAATTTCAGGACACTTTAGGACAGAGAGTAAGCGTCAGTCACCATCTTTCCCTATTCCAAACCCTATTTACTGTTTCTGGTTAGGTAGTCTTCTTGTTGCCTTCATTCTCCCCTGTACAAGCTTGAAAATACCACTAACAGCCTTCTCCAGTGAAATTTCTAATTAAGTCTCTAAAAGCAAGGTTTTCTTCCCATCTTTATTCACTGATGGGAATTTATTCAAGAAATTTCCCAAACTCCAATCCAGTATCCCTCATTGAGTAGCTATGTAATCTGGGCATATAAACTCCTTGGGCTTCAGTTTCTTCCTTTGTAAAATGGGATTGGTGAACTAAGGGACCTTTGAGATTTCTTGGATCATAAAGTAATCTGCCACTGCTTTGAATGGTGGTATTGCTGTGGTACCAGATGATTATTTCTGGAGCATATTTTCTTTGAGCAGCAAAAGTCATTAGATAGTACAAAGAGTGAAGAGTAGATCTAGTAGAGATGGTTGATCTAGGGAGAGAGGGTACTCAGGGTAAGATATAGCCTGTCTACTATACAGCATCTCTACTGGACAGCACTTATAGCAGTTATTCTCATGTATTTCTGTTGGGCAGCAGACATCAAACAGACCTTTAGGCTTAAATGCTGGGAATTCCTTAGTGAGCTCATTTATTTAAAAATGAAATTACAGTTGAGCTCTTTCCTTGGTTGATTTGATATTCTTTTGATAATAGGTATTTGTTTATTTTTAGTCTTAATTCTATTTGATGAAATAACTTTTTCATAATAATAAATTATCATTGTAAAGAACCTTCAAATCATATAAAAATCAATAAATGAAAAGAGAAATTCCTCTCCCTCTGAGGCCCTCCCTCCCCATCCTAACCTCAGAGATAACCAGTGTTATCTTCTCTCTGGTTTATTCTTCCATATATTTTCCATGTAATTATGTGAACATATATATGTATACATGTATTATCACTTTTTTTATTTTACTGAATTTTAATGAACACTTTTGTGAAATAAATTAATCCTAGAGTAGAATTATGCATGTGAAATAGATGAGTGAGGAAATGAAAAGATTACATGATTAAGGAACAAAATAGGTAACAAACTGAAAACATTCAGTTGCTAATCAAATTGTCAGCTGATAGTGGTGATTCTTAAATGATAGAGTCTAGGCAGAATTGACCATGGAAAACTGTCTGATTTGAAGAGTCATTTATAAGGAAGAGAGGGCTTCCCTGTTGGCTCAGTGGTTAAGAATCCTCCTGCCAGTGCAGGGGACATGGGTTCGAGCCCTGGTCCGGGAAGATCTCACATGCCGCAGAGCAACTAAACCCGTGCACCACAACTACTGAGCCTGTGCTCTAGAGCCAACGAGCCACAACTACTGAGCCTGCATGCCACAACTACTGAAGCCCATGTGCCTAGAGCCCGTGCTCTGCAACAAGAGAAGCCACCGCAATGAGAAGCCCGCGCACCACAACAAAGAGTAGCCCCCACTTGCTGCAACTAGAGAAAGCCCGCGGGCAGCAACAAAGACCCAACGCAGCCAAAATTAAATTAATTAATTAATTAATTAATTAAAAAAATTTTTTTAAAATAAGGAAGAGAGCTAGGGTCACAGTGGTAGATGACCATCAACAATTCCTCCATCTCTCTACAAGCTTACCACCAAGAGGCAAAGTCTTTTTCCCCAGTCTTGAATCTTGATGGGTCTGGTACTTGCTTTGGTCAATGGAATGAGGCAAAAATGATGCTACTATAGTTCTGGGCCTAGACCTGGCAACTTTAGTTTTTGCTCTCTTGGAAAATAATAACCACGTGAAGAAGTCTGACTACCTTGCTGAAGAGAATGGCCTCGTGGAGGCAGTGTGCCTCTTTTTTAGAGGATAAGAGAGTAAGGAGGGAGTTAGGTCCAGCCAGCTCCTAGCTATCCCAGCCACTCCAGCTAAGGCATTAGACATGTAATTGAATCCATCTTGGATCCTCCAGCCCAAATCAAGCCACCCCAAACAACATTACACGACGGAGAGACAAGCTGTCACCATCATCCTGTCCATATTGCAGAATGGTGAGCAAAAAAATGGTTGTTGCTATTTTGAGCTGCTACATTTATTTAAAATGCTCATTTATTTAAAAATGAAATTAGGGGTAGTGTGTTATGCACAACAGATAATAGAAATTGATGTTTGAAAGTTGGACCCTGGCATAACAAAAATCTAAAACATGTGGCATTGATTTTGGGACCCAGCATTAGGTGGAGGTTGCAAAGGTGATGAGGGAACTCTAACTCCTAAAATTTTTGTTTTAATTTAGTTTTAAAAAATTTATTCTGAAGCAATTTAAACTTACAGAAAAGTTGCAAAATGGTACAGAGTTCATGTATATTCTTTGCTCAGCTGCCCTAATATAATAGATTACATAGCCATAGAATAATTATCAAAATCAGGAAATTAACATAAGGTACAGACCTTATATGAACTTTACCAGTTTTTCCAGTGATGTTCTTTTTCTGTTCCAGGATCCAATCCAGGATCCCACATTGGCATTTAGTTGATATGTCTCCTTAGTCTGGGCAGGGGCTCTTTTTTCTTTCTTTTTTTAAAATTGAGGTGTAATTGACATATAACATTATACTACTTTCAGGTGTACAACATAATGATTCGATATACACTGAGAAATAATCACCACAATAAGTCTAGTTAACATCTGTCACCATAAATAGTTACAAAAATTTTTTTCTTTTTTTCTCCTGATGATGACTTTTATGATGTATTCTTTTAGCAACTTTCAAATATGCAATACAGTATTATTAACTACAGTCGCCATGCTGTACATTACATCCCCAGGATTTATTTATTTTATAGCTGAAACTTTGTACCTTTTAACTTCTTCACCCATTTTACCCACTCCCACCTCTCCCCTTCCCTCCAGCAACCACCAATCTGTTAATCTGTTCTCTGTATCTATGAGCTTGTTTTTTTTATTATTATTATTGTTTGTTTTATTTTTTAGATTCCACATATAAGTGAGATCATACAGTATTTGTCTTTCTCTGTCTGACTTATTAATATTTCACTTAGCATAATGCCCTCAGGGTCCATTCCTGTTGCTGCCAATGGCAAAATTTCATTCTTTTTTATGGCTGAATAGTATTCCATTGTGTGTGTGTGTGTGTGTGTGTGTGTGTGTATTTATATACATATACTACATCTTCTTTATCCATTCATCCATCAATGAACATTTAGGTTGTTTCATATGTTGGCTATTGGAAGTAATGCTGCAACGAACATAGGGGTGCACATATCCTTTCAAATGACTATTTTTGCTTTCTTCAGATAAATACTCAGAAGTGGAATTGCTGAAT
This sequence comes from Balaenoptera musculus, assembly GCF_009873245.2. Lineage (NCBI taxonomy): Eukaryota > Metazoa > Chordata > Mammalia > Artiodactyla > Balaenopteridae > Balaenoptera > Balaenoptera musculus. The sequence goes on along the minus strand of NC_045800.1, from coordinate 38,752,111 downwards.
CATGTTGTTCTATTTTTAATTTTGGGGCGGACCTCCACATTGTTTTACAAAGTGGCTTTACCAATTAACATTCCCACCAACAGTGCACAAGTGTTCCCTTTTCTCCACACCCTCACCAACACTTGTTATTTCTTCTTTTTTATAATAGCCATTCAAATAGCCAACAGATTTGAGGTGATATCCAATTGTGGCTTTGATTTGCATTTCCCTGATGATTAATGATGCTTAGCATCTTTTCATGTGCCTGTTGGCTATCTGTATGTCTTCTTTGGAAAAACATTTATTCAGATCTTCTGTCCATTTTTTAATTGGATTAGTTTTTTTGTTTGTTTGTTTTGCTACTGAGTTGTATGAATTCTTTATATATTTTGGATATTAACCTTGTATCAGATATATGATTTGCAAATATTTTCTCCCATTTAGTAAGTTGCCATTTCATTTTGTTGATTTCCTTTGAAGAGCAAAATCTTTTTAGTTTGATATAGTCCTGCTGTTCATTTTTGCTTTTGTTGCCTTTGCTTTTGGAGTCAGACGTAAAAAATCATTGCCAAGATCAATGTCAAGGAGCCTACCACGGGTGTTTTCTTCTAGGACTTTTGTTGTTTCAGGTCTTACTACATACAAGTCTTTAATCCATTTCAAGTTAATTTTTGTGTATGGTGTTAGATAGTAGTCTAGTTTCATTGTTTTGCATGTGGCTGTACAGTTTTCCCAACAACATTTGTTGAAGAGATTGTCCTTTCCCCATTGTATGTTTTTGCCTCTTTTGTAGTAAATTAATTGACCACATATGCATGGATGTATTTCTGGGCTGTCTCTATTCTGTCACATTGCTCTATGTGTCTGTTTTTATGCCAGTACCATACTGTTTTAATTACTATAGCTTTGTAAGATAGCTTGAAATCAGGGAGTTTGATGCCTGTAGCTTTGTTCTTCTTTCTCAAGATTGCTTTGGCTATTCGGGGTCTTTTGTGGTTCCATACAAATTTTAGGATTGTGTGTTCTATTTCTGTGAAAAATGCCTTTGGAATTTTGATAGAAATTGCATTGAATCTGTAGATTGCTTTGGATAGTATGGTCATTTTAACAATATTAATTCTTCTAATCCAAGAGCACAGATTATCTTTCCATTTGTTTGTGTCTTCTTTGATTTCTTTCATCAGTGTTTTATAGTTTTCAGTGTACAGGTCTTTCACCTCCTTGGTTACATTTATTCCTAAGTATTTTATTCTTTTTGATGCAATTGTAAATGGAATTGTTTTCTTAATCTCTCTTTCTGATAGTTCATTGTTAGTGTAAGAAATGCAACTGATTTTTTAAAATTTATTTATTTTTATTGATTGATTGATTGATTGCTATGTTGGGTCTTCGTTTCTGTGCTAGGGCTCCCTCTAGTTGCGGCAAGCAGGGGCCACTCTTCATCGCGGTGCGTGGGCCTCTCACTATTGCGGCCTCTCTTGTTGCGGAGCACAGCCTCCAGACGTGCAGGCTCAGTAGCTGTGGCTCATGGGCCCAGTTGCTCCACGGCATGTGGGATCCTCCCAGACCAGGGCTCGAACCCGTGTCCCCTGCACCGGCAGGCAGATTCCCAACCACTGTGCCACCAGGGAAGCCCCCTGCAACTGATTTTTGTATATTGATTTTTAAAAAAAATTTTAAATACATTTATTTATTTATTTATTTATTTATTTAGGCTGCATTGGGTCTTCGTTGCTGCGTGTGGGCTTTCTGTAGTTGTGGCAAGCAGGGGCTACTCTTCATTGCAGTGTGTGGGCTTCTCATTGCAGTGGCTTCTCTTGTTGCGGAGCACGGGTTTTAGGTGTGTGGGCTTCAGTAGTTGTGGAACACAGGCTCAGTAGTTGTGGCACACGGGCTTAGCTGCTCCATGGCATGTGGGATCTTCCTGGATGAACCCGTGTCCCCTGCATTGGCAGGCAGATTCTTAACCACTGCACCACCAGGGAAGTCCCTGTATATTGATTTTATATCTTGCAACTTTACTGAATGTGTTTATTAGTTCTACCAGTTTTTTGGTGGAGTCTTTAGGGTTTTCTATATATAATCTCATGTCATTTGTAAATAGTGACAGTTTTACTTGTTCCTTTTTGATTTGGATGCCCTTTATTTCCTTTGCTTGCATAAATGCTTTGGCTAGAACTTCCAATACTGTGTTGAATAGAAGTGGTGAAAGTGAGCATCCTTGTCTTGTTCCTGATCTTAGAAGAAAAACTTTCAGCGTTTTGCTGTTGAGTATGTTAGCTGTGGGATTGTCATATATGGTCTTTATTATGTTGATGTACGTTCTCATTATACCCACTTTGTTGAGATTTTTTTAATCATAAATGGATGTTGAATTTTGTCAAATGCTTTTATTGTATTTATTGAGATGATCATATGATTTTTATCCTTCATTTTGTTAATGTGGTATATATCATGTTGATTTATTTGTAGATGTTGAACCATCCTTGCATCCCTGGAAAAAATCCCAATTGATCATGGTGTATGATCCTTTTAACGTATTGTTGAATTTGGTTTGCTAATATTTGTTGAGGGATCTCAATGGAAGCTATAAGAGTAGTGAGGAAATTGCTATTGGAGGCTGGCTAAGTGGTGTTATGTAGTGGCAAAATGTTTGGAAACATTTGCACTTGTGTGCAGTAAAACATAGAAAATGTACCTAATGAACTTGTAGACCTAGCGAAGATTTTCAATGTGAATGTTCAAAGTGTCAGTTGGCTTCTTTTAGTGATGTGTCATGTATCACAAGAGAGAAATGTGTCAAAAAAAAAAAAAGAACTATTCAGTTTTTAAGCAGAATGTAGAAATATACAGGGCCTAGGAGAGTCTTTATAGTCAGCAAAAGGTCTCAAATTAAGAAATGGCCTTAGGGACTGCCTATAAAATGTGACCTCAAGGAAAAGATTTAATCAAAACTCTGTTGAGACCTCTAAAAAATTTAAGACATTGCTTCATAGACCCTCTCATCTAGACAAAAAGGGCTTCTAAGAATCTTAAGGGTGGTCCAACAGCAGTCACCTAGATAAAGGCCCAATGTAGACAGAGGTTTGTTTTTGAAAGAATTCTGGATGTTGCTTTGTGGTCAAGGAGTGAACTCCAATTAGAGTCATAGAAAACCCACACACTTTTAAAAAGAATTTTATTGATAAAAGCACCAGGAGCTTGGACCAAAGAAGCAGGAGACAGTTCAAAATGAAAAAAAGCCTCTGGGCCCCCAACTTTCTATGGTCAAGAAGCAGGCTGAGAGAGTTATTCAACTGTAAAGGGCAGGCAGTTTTAGTTTATGAAAAAGGAAGATTGACTCAGAGGTCAACTAGACCCCAGAGCAGGGAGCCAAGAACAGTGGATTAGGAAACTACTCCCAGGGAGAAGAACCAGGCCTAATGGAGAACTAGATCCTTAGAGTCAGGATGACAGCGCTTGGCTGGCTTTCAGAATTGCTACAGACTAATGACTGCTATGCGCCTTCCATTTCCCCCTGCCGACCTTTGAAAAGAAGTATCTATTGCAGTTATTCTATCCCTGTTTCAGCATTGTATGTTGTGTATTGTAACTTGTCGTTTTAGTTCATGGATCTCCAGATGAAGAGGAGCAGCATCTGAAATGCCTCATTCACATCTGGGCTTAGTGTGTATTACCAGATCCCAGACCTTAGAGCCAATGCTATACAGAATGATAATTTGGGGGGGAGGACGTAAGTGTCTTTTGCATGTCTGTGTGTGGGTGTGTATGTGTGAACACTTGTGGCCAGAGGGTGGATTATGGTAGAGTGCTTCCAAATATGACTGCCAATAATTCCTCTCATCCCAGCCACTCCTTCCATTAAGAAGTGAGACTCCTCTCCCCTTGGATCTGGGCTGGCCTTGTGACTTGCTTTGGCCAAGAGAATAGAATGAAAGTGAGATTCTGGGACTTCTGAACCATGCCTTTGAGAGGCCTTGAAGCCTCCGCTTTCTTCCTCTTGGGATTCAGTCACTGTGCAAAGATGCTTGGGCTGGACCACTGAATGATGAACGATCACATGAAGAGAGGGAGGCCCCCAGGCACTTCAGGTGCTCCAGCTGAGGTGCCAGACATGTGGGGAATGTCACAGACATTCCAGCCCTAGCCAAAGTCATAGCTGAACGTAACCACATGTCTGACCCAGCTGACATCATGGGGGAGCTGAAGAACTGTGAAGCTGTGATCTTCCCAAATTGCAAAATTGTGAGAAAATAAATGGTGGTTGTTCTTTTAAGCCACCAAGTTTACAGTGGTTTGTTATGCAGCAATAGATAATTGAAACAGTTATCAAATATTAGGGTATTTTCTACAGCTTTAACTTTACTCCTAGACTGTGAAGAGGTTGCAACAGTGTCAGACAAAGAAGCCAAGTTTTCAAGGAGACTAAATTTCATAAAGGCTGGACCCTCTATGCTATAGTCATTGCTCTGTCCACAAAGCTTAGCATTATTAGTACTGGCACATAAGACTCCCACATATTTGTTGATTGAATCATTAAATGACTGAATGGAGTTAAGACCCTGTACCATCAACACAGACAAAAAAGCTACCTTAAATAGAGTTGTTTTTTTTTTAATTTTTAAATTTTTATTTATTCGGCTGTGTCAGATCTTAGTTGCGGCATGTGGGATCTTCATTGTAGCATGTGGGATCTTTCGTTGTGGCGTGGGCTCTTTGTTGTGGCACACAGGCTTCTCTCTAGTTGTGGCGGGCAGGCTCCAGAGTGCACAGGCTCAGTAGTTGCGGTGTGTGGGTTTAGTTGCCCCCTGGCATGTAGGATTTTAGTTCCCCAACCAGGGATCGAACCCACGTCCCCTGCATTGGAAGGCGGATTCTCAACCACTGGACCACCAGGGAAGTCCCTTAGATAGAGTTTTAACCATGCATTTTCTCTTTCAAAAAGGTTTTTTGTTGCTTTTTGTTACCAGAAAAAGTGATACCTCAGAAGCCAGAAGGATGTTCTGAAGGGAAAGATTTGTAGGAGTGAGGCAATAGTTAACTTTGACTCCTTCTCAGTGTCCCTCCTATACCTGGACAAACGAGGGCTACTCTGTGAAGCACCAGGTAAATGCCCCAATATCTGCTGGTAACATAAAAATTATTATCTTTTTCTATTATCGGAAGAGCTAAAAGGCAAAAAATGTGTTCCTAGGGCTAGAGTTAGTATTAAGGGGACCAAAGTGGAATATCCAATAGCCAGTGTTAGATCGGAGACTAAAACAATCAAAGCTGTCTTGTCATGTTAGGTCTTTCTTTTCTATCACTCTCTAGTTCAAGTCACAATTTCTAAATGCCACTTGGACATAGTGAGTGCCTAGTCTGCTCTGTGGTTCTCCCAGAAGCACCCAGCCCAGCCCTTATTTCCCTTTGTGTGATATTTCATACAGCACACCTCTCTACTGAGATGTGAAAGGAGACACAAGTGCCATCTGAAATAGCTCCAGGAGATTAGGGCATGAAGAACTTGTAGGCAACAATGGAAAATTCTCTTTTAGGATGTGGTTGCTTGTATGATCCATACTGGTACCTTCTGGAGAAATGTTGTAAGCAAAATGTCTTTATTGAAAACAACAGGAGGGCTTCCCTGGTGGTGCAGTGGTTGAGAATCTGCCTGCTAATGCAGGGGACACGGGTTCGCGCCCTGGTCTGGGAAGATCCCACATGCCGCGGAGCAACTGGGCCCGTGAGCCACAACTACTGAGCCTGCGCGTCTGGAGCCTGTGCTCCGCAACAAGAGAGGCCACGATAGTGAGAGGCCCGCGCACCGCGATGAAGAGTGGCCCCCGCTTGCCGCAACTAGAGAAAGCCCTAGCACAGAAACGAAGACCCAACATAGCAATCAATCAATCAATCAATCAATCTTTAAAAAAAAAAACAAAAAAAACCAACAGGAACATTTGTAATTAGGATAACTGAAATAAGGGAAAAGTCTTCACACCATTGGAAGAATGGGATGGTTTAAATTAAAATATATAATTATTATATACTTTTTACTCTGTATTATTTAGAAAACAGTGGTTAAGCAGATAAAAATAGAGAAGATTACTTAAAAATTGAAGCCATTGCTTTAGATCTCTATTTGAAAGGTCAGTGTGTGGGAGATGAGAAAGGTACTATAGCAATCAGTGTTCAACAAAAGACATTTTAGCAGCAGGACCTACAAAGAGCACATCAACTATTTATATCATCCCCATTGAGTTGCTGGTCATTTCACTTATCAAAGAAAATAAGAAAGGAATTTTCTTTAGATATTCTCTGGGTGCAGTAGCAATACAGTTTTGGAATCAGCTGTTAGAAACTATAATTAAAGCTGGTTTTTCCTGTTCACTAATTATTCTGTATGGTTAGTCTCCCTGAAGCTTTATATAATTCTCCCTTTGTTACCAGCTTCTGTTTCTCCCCAGGGCAGTCTGAATCCAGACAGGTAAATAACTGAAGTGTTTAGAAACCAATGTATTGTAATATCTGTACAGCCAAGCAGATATTTGCAACTGAACTTGAAAAAAAAATTAAAAAATCTTTCTGTACATTAGATAGGGTCAGCTATTTAAAGGTTTCAGCTCTACCACCTGGGTATGGAGACCTCTTGGGTAGGAGGACAAAGTGAAGAAAAACCAAAATTAAAAAAGGATTTCCTTCGGGAACCCACTTAACACTGGGAAGGGGAGGAAATTTTTTACCCAGCAACTTCTAAGAACCACCTGATATTGCTGTCAGGCTGGTCAAATATCTGCCAACACTGGTGGTCCTTTCACTCACCATGGAGATAAGTAGAGGGACCTGATGTTTAGAGTAGCAGCAAAACTCATTTTCCAGTTTCTTCTTTCAGCAGATGGAAGTGCTTGTGGGCCAGTCTCCTATTCCAGCATGTTAGTGCTGGTGACGCACACCCTCTCTGCTCCAGAATAACTCTGTGCCACGGGAACTGAAAAGGATTCTCTCTCCTCATGCCTAACACCAAAACACCAACAGGGCAGGAATGAATCCACTTTCTTCGTAGGAAGTGGATTTCAGAACTTCTCAGATACTGTGAGACTAATCTTCACATGGAGTGGGGGGAGAGGGGTGGGCAAAGTAGGGCAGTGCTAATAACAGGAACTCTGGGGACAAGATCAGCAACTGGAAAAACAAATGTGGGACATTTTACCCCTCCCTAATCACTTGCCTTCATTTAACTTTATCTTCATTTTCCCTTTCCTCACCAAGCAGTAGTTGATAATCAATTGAGTGTAGTTCTCAGGTTCTTGCCATGCAATCTAGTGGAACACCTAGAAATCAGGGACTTATCCTTGGTTATTTATAAAATAAAGAAATCTCTAGGGCTTCCTTGGTGGCGCAGTGGCTGAGAATCCGCCTGCCAATGCAGGGGACACAGGTTCGAGTCCTGGTCTGGGAAGATCCCACATGCCACGGAGCAACTAAGCCCGTGTGCCACAACTACTGAAGCCCGTGCCACAATGAGAAGCCCGTGCACTGCAACAAAGAGTAGCCCCTGTTCACAGCAACTAGAGAAAGCCCATGACCCAACACAGCCAAAAATAAATAAATAAATAAATTTATTAAAAAAAAAAATCTCTAGCTTATCTAGGCTGTGTGGTCAGGACTTTCATCTTTGGAAACCAAATGGAGGCCTTTCTCCTACTCTTTCTAGGTTGCTCTCCATTTCTTTTTCCACTTGTGGCCCCTCCTTCCCCCAAGCTGACCAGGACCATGCACAAAACCAGGCTCCAATAAATATCAAGACTGAAGATTCAGCAGGTGGCTAACTCCTGCAGAGCTATCTTAAAAGGATGTTGCATATAAATTCAAAGTTTTATGAAGCCTCAGAGATCTCTAAGAACAGTGTAAATATCCCTGGTTTAATTAGTAAGTAGTCCTGGAGTTAGGTAATGGTCTGTGGCTTCTAAGGTAGCTCTCTTGAGGTTTCTAGTCTTCAGGGGCTGCCTGCAACTATGATGTGTTCTTTCTCATACACTGAATAAATCCTCTTTTAGACCTTCCTAGGCATCTATTCACAATAACTGCAACACACATGCAAATTGATCCCATTCTCTCAGTTCTAAAAAACGACCAGCGCCTCAGTCTAGGTATCAACTTAAATACTTTTGGACTCAAATTCTCCTTGAGTTCTACTTCCCAGGGGAAAGAAAGAATTCCTACGCTGGTACTGATGCCCACTCTCTCCAAGCAGACGGTGGACCACTCACTTTGCAGCCGATCGATGTCAGGGTAAATGCGCTCTAGTTTTCAGCATTTCCGAACCAGATCTTTCGCGGTTTAGGTCAAACAATCCGAGCTCTAAGCAGACTTGACAAGTTTGTTCTGGGCTGAAGGCCATGGACTAGGTTCTCCGACCAGATAAGTCACTAGGCTGAGTCTACAGTAGGTGGGGCGCGCTCACCAGCTCAGAGGTAGTGACTGAAAGTTTGTCGCAACATCGTTGAATTCAATCACCGGGCTGCTGCAGGAGATACCCTTTGCACCGCGAGTACAGCACCAGAAAGGTTCGTCCTAGGGGGCAGGGCACTAGCAAGGAAGATGCGCCAGACCCCCGGGGCCCAGCCCCTTCTCCCACGGTTTGGAAGGCGCGGTGGTAGCGGATCCAGAGCTCGGAGTTTCAGGTCTCCGTCCTCTAGCTTGCTCTGTGGGTAGCAGGAAAGGGTGCGACCAGCTTGGGAACTCTTGCTCCGAGATCTGCAAGAATCAGCGGCGGCAGCCAAGGTGAGGGGAGGCGGGGGCACGTGCTTGGATGTGGGTGCTTGTGTAACCAGCTCCTCAGGCGCCAGCACCGACAGCGCTCCGGCGGGAGGATCGTCTGAGCCTATTCTTCCGCCGAAACCGGGGAGGCTCCGGGGTTCAGCTACCCGTACATGGCGGGAGCACACTGGGCAGAGGAAGCGAAGCACTTGCCTCTAGAGCTATCAAATGGGAGTGGGAATTTGGAAAGTTCCCCAACTAGGAACACACGTGACCTCCTCCTGAAAGTAGTTCCGACTGTGGCCCGTGTATCCCTCCACCTCCTTTTGAACCCTCCTAGGTCTCCTCGGCTCCGCCCACTCGCTGGGGCTGCAGAGTCCTACCGTCCCGTAATTCATACTCCCGCCCTGCAACCCCGGTCTCTAGCGTGCACTGACCCGCTAGAGGAGCGCGGAACCTGGCCCCGGGGCGATCCACCCAGCCGGGTTTTCACTGCGGCCCAAAAGGGGCGGGGCGAGGAGCCGCTAAGGGTCGAGCTTGAGTTCGAAGCGGTGAACCCAACTGGAACCCCGAGGGGAGAGATGCTCGGCTCTCCGGGGGAAATGCAGGGGACTGCAGCGTGCATACCATCCTCGGGGATCCGCTTTCAGTTCACCTGGACAGTTGCCCTTTGGGATCTAGAAATTCAGGGGCGATGTGCTCACACTCAGCGCGCTCTGCTGGGAGCTTTCATTTTTAGGGCAAATGAACCGAGTACCGGGGAAGCGGGAGGTGGGGCGGTGAAAGGGAGCCGGATGAGGTGATACACACTGGAGACACAATAGGGGGTTATTCTTTGTACTAAGACTGACACCTTGAGGACACGGGTGGGGATGGGGGGAGAGGTGGGATTTCTCGGCAAGGGCTGCTGCAGTCACATCCCTGCGAACGATTGTGATCCGACATCCGTGCAAAAGGAGAAGGAGGCTGAAGGCCGTGCCGGGGAAATCTGGAGGTGGAGGCAGGGGGAGGGGTGTCCTCGCTGCAGGGATCTTCCCTGCGTTTTCCTGTACCCCGACCATAGCAGTCACCTGGTCTTTTCCACCTGTTCACAGGTAACCTCAGACTCAAGTCAGTGACACTGCTCAACGAACCGGCCACAGCCTTCACCTTCGCTCCCCCTCTCCCCCTCGCAACAGCCTACTCTGCCTGTGGCTGGGTTTTTCGGCCGTGGCTCAGCTCGTTCCCCCCACCCCGGGCTGCTGCAGAAGCAGCCGCGGCAAGTGCAGCTACAGGCGGGCGCCTCGAAACAAGCCCGAGCGAGCTCCAGGCAGTCATACTGGGCATGCTCAGTGCGCCTGCCCGTTGGGGACTCGGCGCTCGCACCCGGAGCTGCTGCTTCTGCCCCCTCCCTACAGCCCCTGCCCTGCCCTTCCCTCCCCCGGCGCGGTCCGTCCGCCTCCCGCCTCCCCTCGGGCTCCGAGGCGCCTGGGCTCCCGGCGCGGCGGCGCAGGGGGCGGGCAGGCCGGCGGGCGGTGATGTGGCGGGACTCTTTGTGCACTGCGGCAGGATACACGTTCGGGTGCCGGGACGCGGCTGCGCTCAGTTCTCTCCTCTCGGAAGCTGCAGCCATGATGGAAGTTTGAGAGTTGAGCCGCTGTGAGGCGAGGCCGGGCTCAGGCGAAGGAGATGAGAGACGGCGGCGGCCGCGGCCCAGAGCCCCTCTCAGCGCCTGTAAGCAGCCGCGGGGGCAGCGCCCTCGGGGAGCCGGCCGGCCGGCGGCGGCGGCAGCGGCGGCGTTTCTCGCCTCCTCTTCGTCTTCTTTTCTAACCGTGCAGCCTCTTCCTCGGCTTCTCCTGAAAGGGAAGGTGGAAGCTGTGGACTCGGGCGGGAGCCGGCTGAGGCGCGGCGGCTGCACCTCCCGCTCCTGGAGCGGGGGGGAGAAGCGGCGGCGGCGGCGGCGGCTGCAGCTCCGGGGAGGGGGTCGGAGTCGCCTGTCACCATTTCCAGGGCTGGGAACGCCGGAGAGTTGGTCTCTCCCCTTCTACTGCCTCCAACACGGCGGCGGCGGCGGCGGCACATCCAGGGACCCGGGCCGGTTTTAAACCTCCCCTCCGCCGCCGCCGCACCCCTCCTGGCCCGGGCTCCGGAGGCCGCCGGAGGAGGCAGCCGTTCCGAGGATTATTCTTCTCCCCATTCCGCTGCCGCCGCTGCCAGACCTCTGGCTGCTGAGGAGAAGCAGGCCCAGTCGCTGCAACCATCCAGCAGCCGCCGCAGCAGCCATTACCCGGCTTCTGTCCAGAACCAAGCGGCAGCAGAGCGAGGGGCATCAGCCACCGCCAAGTCCAGAGCCATTTCCATCCTGCAGAAGAAGCCCCGCCACCAGCAGCTTCTGCCATCTCTCTCCTCCTTTTTCTTCAGCCACAGGCTCCCAGACATGACAGCCATCATCAAAGAGATCGTTAGCAGAAACAAAAGGAGATATCAAGAGGATGGATTCGACTTAGACTTGACCTGTATCCATTTCTGTGGCTGCCGCTCCTCTTTGCCTTTCTGTCACTCTCTCTTATAACGTGGGAGTAGACGGATGCGAAAAATGTCCATAGTTTGGGTGACTATGACATTTAACCCTGGTCGGATTTCTAGATCATGTATATTTTGTGCCTCTTTTGAATGCATTCACCCTAGGGTGTGTTCGGCTATTCGGAACTCTTGCCTGGATGCAAGTGTCAAGGCACTGATGGGTTTCTTAGTCTGTCTGTGGGGACTCTCCCTAAGGGCTATTGTCCGTTAATAAAGAATACAGTACACTGCTAGTGGATTAGTGAGCTCGGTAATCCGGTCTGCTAAATGAACAGAAAAGTAGATGCTTTGAGGTTGAGCATATTTCGATTAAATCTTGGCTTTAGGCCCTAGATCAAGGGTATAGATCAGATTAAAATGAAAATTAGTGTTGCGCGTACGCATATTGCATCAGAATCTTGCAGTGATTGCTTTTAGTTTCCTGAGTTGCATTGATAGATTCTTTTAAAATGTGAGTTGTGAACCGAACTGATTTGCATAACTTTAGAGAGAGAATCATTTTAGCATATATGGTGCTCATTTGAAGGCAAAAGTAGGTTTGTGTGTTAAAACTAAGTTAATTACAACTTTGAATCGCATTTAGAAGTTTTGTAGCTTGAAATCAATAGTACCGTGTTACATCTCAAAGGCGCTCTTACTAGATCTTTGTTAAATTTGCTTTTTTTGTCTCGTGTTGGGGTGAAGTGGGATAGGGCATGAAATTTGCAGTTCAGTAGCACTGTATATTCAGTACTCTTGTGACACATAATAGAATGGAGATTGAGTGGTTTTTGATCCCAGATGATAATGTTGTGTAGGTTCAAGGGTATTGTGTGTAGCAAATGGTGATTGCAGAGATTAAACTTCAGTTTCACTTGAAATTTAAGTATTATTGTGATACCAGAATTAACACTCACCTTATTTAGGTTTCAGGTCCTGTGACACCTTTGGGTATCCATTAACTTTACTCTGGCTTGTGTAGAATATCAGTATAAGTATAATTTACCAGCTAATAACCAGAAATGCTGGCAAGAGTGGATTACTCCAGTTTCGGATTATAGGTGTGTTTGCTTTTTTCATATGGTGTATTAAATTTACTGAGTCAGCTTGTTGGATAAGACAGAAACCCAAGAGTTTCAGTGGTATATAATTGGTTGCCTAAAAGTTAGGCCTTTATATTTCAACAGATAGTGGTTATCGAAAGGCATGAGTCTTTGCAGTTTCAGGTATAATAAACCGGTTTTGATCAAGGATGGCGATAGAGCCCTCCTTTTTTGCAGAATGGAAAGTATCGTAGGAATTGAGAGTCACTGGTAGGCCAGTGTAAGGCATGAAGAACAGGATTAAGTTATTGGTCTGAGGTGACTGAAGCATTTTATTAAGGCCTCTATTTAAGATAAAAAATTTGGTGCTGTGAGTTGTAGCAGTGGACAATACTTAGTTAAAACTACATAATTGCATAGGTGTTAATAGTCTTAATAAAAATGGTTTCTTAGCAAGTATCAGTAAACATTTTGCCTAAAGGTAGAGTGACACTCAGTGTCTATACGTCCAGGTAAAAACTGTGGGGAAGATTTTTTTGAAGAAAATGTTACATATCTGAAGAGGTTTTATTCCTTTGGATTATGTGCCCACACATAAATGTGCACAGCTAATTTTGCCCCAGTTTTTGATATGAAATGAAGATAAAAGTTACTGAAGAAGTAGCTTTACAACACACACAACGTAAGTTTTCTGTTAGGTTAAAAAATGATATTTTAAAAGAATATTTGGAAATTTTGGAGTTGCATTAATTGAAAAACTTTACTAAATCTGAACTTGACCCGCTTGCCCAGAAGATAATTAACTATGAAAAAACTCTACTGATTTGTAACCTATTTCAAAAATAGTCTACTATTGGTGTGACTTGACAGTCATCTAGATGTATAGGAACAAATTAATTAAATGTTTAACTTTTTAAAATAAACCCCCATTCAAAAAATTTTCTAGAATGCTGTTTGATGGGCAGATTGCTTTTAGTATTCAGAATATGTTTATGCTATTTTTGCTTTACCCATTCGATTTAAAATTATCAGAGTTATAAGACTACCATTATTCTACCAGGTTCTTATATGTGAGCAGTGAGGTGATTAGCCATTTCTCCTTTGATTTCAGAGTGTGTGTGCCTCTATGTATGAAATTTATGTGACTTACAACTTTCTCTAAAACTGTCCTTTTAGTTATGGTATGCATAGAAAGCATTATCATATATTGCATCAAATGACTAATAACACTTAATTTCTAGAGTTGTGGTTTTATTGAGCCAAATGTTTATATGAAAAAAAATCACTTAGGGAAGTCAGTAAAGGGTTTACTTTTTTGGTAGTTGCACTTCCAATAATTTTGAAATACCAAAGCACTTTGGTTTGCTTGGTTTCACTTTAGTGTTTATTGTGGTGGGGGGAAAATTAAAATGGCCATTGAAGGCTTTGTCTCTAGCAGGTTGTAGTATCTATTTCAACAGCTAGCCTGTTCAAAGTTAAATTCTTTTATGAAAATAGTGATTGGAGTATTTTTATAAAGATCAATAATGAAGTGATTTCCTCAGAGGAAAATTGAGGACCATCATTTAGTTAATTTTTTTTGCAGCATTGAATTATTCTAAAAATAATTTGTTGGTGGGGTTTTATCCTTAATGTTAGTCTGGAAAGTAGTATTAAACATGAGACTATAAAAAATTCATTGTCTTTAGATTTCATGGAAACTTTAGGCTTCTATTGTATTTTAATTGATAAGTTTGTGTCTTCATAGGGAATACTTTTTAATTCGTAGAGAGTACAGGGACTATTGAAGTTAGCTGTATTATCTTTTAAGATTAGTGATTACTGAAATGACTGTATTGTGAGGTTTTTTTAAAAAAAGATTCTACTCACAATTTTTATTTTACACTGTTTTGTATCTGTTAAGTTGTATTTCTTTCCTGTGCAACATAATTGGGCCACCTAATTGCTATACAATAATTTATAAACTTCATTTTCATAAAGCGTATTAAAGAGTAAAGCGCATCTGAGAGGAATTTACAGTTTATGTAACTCTTAATATAAGGAAAAAGGAATTTTATTGCTGTTCATTGTAAAAGTTTGCACAGTGGTACAGTCATCAGTGCAGATTTAACATTGCTTATGATACACTAAATAAATACTAAGTAAATATAAAGTGTGGTGAGGTATAACCACCTTAATTTTAAATAGTTTTAGAAAGATAGTAGAGAAAGGTGCATTTGTGTGTATTACCTTTCAGAATTTTATTTTAACAATATTCAGGGTAGCTGGTGATATTTTAATTCTTGTGTGGAACAGTATAGTATCTGCTTTTTCCCATTAACCACACACACAATAATATAAAACTCTTAATGTTACAAAATTTCTTACTTTTTGGAAGTCTTTAGTACCGATTTTCAAAGGTCCTCATTTTGAGATTTGCCCCATTTGCTATTTGTTCATTTGATGATAGCTTAATACTTTTTAATAATTCCTAAGCAACTTAAGAAGTAATCACTTCAGTGACTTTTTAATGTAGGAGTATTTATTATGGGAAAATCACTTCACAAAGTTTCTACATTAAATCACTCTCAGTAAACATTTTATTTTTAAATTTTTCCCTTAGCATTTTTAGTAAGACAGCAGTGTAGGAAATGTTTTTATATTAATATTGTATGTGAAATTTGAGTTTGTGAAAAGAAATTTAGAAGTTTGCATGCATATGACAGTTTTTCACTTACTTGAAATGTTAGGCCTTGGCTGTACTATAAGAATTTAGCTTCCAGAAACATACGTTATTAATGATGGTGTAAGAAATTTATTTGGTGTGTTTTTTTTCCTGTAGCCACTATTAGTTCTGAAGTTTTATTTCTATTTCATAGAACCGTCACTCTTACCTTTTCTCCTGTCTCTTTTTTTGTTAGATAAACTTGATTTTAAGTAAAATCAGTATTCTTTTGTGGTATGAATTCATTAAGAAAAGGTGTTAGGATTTGTTCTAAGGATAGTGACTTAAGACATTTGTATCAGCTTGTGAGATTGAGGTCAGAAATGATTTCAGTAAATATTCAGTTTTATGATATTAAATATTCTGTTTTACAGTTGCTTTCTATGTGGTAGCTTTGAGGTTAACACAGTTGCTATCAGAAATACCAATAATGTTAGACTGAACAACCCTAAGTTGTTAAGGATTTGCTGAGCAAACTGATGTCCTTAATTCCTTTATTTAGGCCATATTAGTGCCACATGCATTCTTTGCTAGGTGGTCAAAAGTGTTTTGGTCTGTGATTCTCTAAGTATTGAATATATATATGCATTTACTAATGTAAAGTACTTTCGTTTGTCAGGAAAGGTGAAATTAGTATATTGGATTTGACTATTCACATATCCCCAAATTTTTGGAATTTTTTCATGGGTTACAGAAAAGCTATTGGCAATTTGGTTCTTTTAAAATAATTTGCACTGGCATTAAAAAAGGCTGTTAGAAAAATATTAGTATAAGAAGAATAAACATAATTTAAGGGTGAATTAATTTTGTATGGAAAGTCTTAATTTAGTTCAGTATAGTTAAGGCAAAGTCACTTCATTTGCAACAGTTTGCATTAAGAGATGAGTGGGCATCTTCAGGGTATTAGGTATACACTTGTTGGTAGTGTTGAGAATATTGAGAGATTTGGATACTGTGGTGCACCTTACAGCAAAAGAATATTCTTAACCTGTATATAGTGTGGAAAAAAAGACTGTTTATGTATTATATTTTATGTGGTTATACACTTAATTATTATCAGTAGTCATCACTTCAGATATGGACAGTGAATCTAACTTATAAGGGTTTGAATACTCTGTGTATATATGTAAATAAAGGCAGAATGAGGAAACTCTAGTAATATTTCTAAAAACTGAACTTTCTTCTCTTTAGAGATCACCTTGTGGATGTGGTTTTATAATTTTTAAATAAGGTTAAATCTATTTTAAATTACATTAAAATATTGAGTATTAGTTTTATCTACACACTGTTTGTACATTGTTTCATTTTAGATTTTAGGGTGGCAGTGTAGGCTCTGGAACCAACACTGCCTGTGTTGGAATCCTGACTCTGCCACTTAGTAGCTGGATGGCTTTGTGTAGGTTACTTTTCTCAATCTGTTTTATCTGTAAAATGAGGATGATGGTACCAACCCACATAAAGTTTATTTTGAAGAATAAATGAGATAATGTAAGTAATTCACTTAGCATAGCACCTACCACATTGTAAATACTTAAATGGTAACAGCTGCTCTTAAAAATTATAATTTCAGATTACCCATGTATGAGAAATTGTTTGTCTTTTCATTTATGGGAGGAGCAGTGATTTTAACTGAATTTCCTCAGTTTTGGATATGTTAGCATGTTAATTGGTTCAGGCTATGACTATTTTTTAAAATAGGGGTATTCCTTTAGGAGTTGTGAGTGTAACATGTCTGTGATTTTGCTGTTTCATTGCAAATAATTTGAAGCTCTGCTCCCTCATACTATGGAGCAAAGAAGAGTTAATCATACTAATTGAAGAGTATTTGCTTTAAAATACTAAGGTATGATGAAAACTTTCTCTGTTATGGCTTAATGCAGTAGAAGTTTTAAAATAAAAATTTGCTATAATATTAAATTTTCTTTAGTGTTAAAGATAGGTCAGCTAAAATATCATGTAGTTTTATTCACAGAGTAATCGCCATCTCAAAACTTTCAATATATGATATAACAGTTATATAAACTGTCTATCAGTAAAGGTATCTTAGCATTTCTTTTTAAGTTCAGATTTTTGGAGGAGTCATGCAACTTTGAATGCCAAGTTACATTTATTACAGTAACATTTACACTTAATATAATTTGGCAGTGCATTAATATAGGAATTTTATTTAGGTTAAACCTTTGTATTGTTGTTTCCCATTTTTGCTTTTGATCAAGATTCTCATTGTAGGCCCTAGAAATGGGAAGAAGAGCTAAAGGATTTCTTTCTTCATTTATTCTTACCAGGTATGGGGAAGGATGGGATAAGCTTGAGACCTGCCTATTAAAGGCCATTACTTGTACATAGGGATCAATCTTTTTTCTCCTTTCCCTGTGCTGGTCTCCCAGCTGTGTCACAGTACTCTCAGTAGTGAAGCACTTGATTTCCAGTGAGTTTTTTTGTACATATTTGTTTTGTATTGCAGAATGAATTGTGCTGTCTAATTTTGTATGCAGTTATCTGATTATATGATTTTTATGTGTTTTGTTATGTGTTGGATAAACTAGCTGTATTTTTGGTCCAAGTCTAGGTTGTAGAATTGAACTGTTCATTTTGACAACTTTTAGGAAAATTTAGTTATCTAAAATTCCCTCTCTTTCTCTCTTTCTCTCTAATGCTTCATGCTCCTGTATTTTGTTTTATATTACTACCCAAAACTTAGTTGATTTAGTGTTATTAAAACACTTCTGAATAGTTTTAAATTTTATTTATTTTGATTTTTGTAGGTTCTCAGGCTAAATATAATAAGGTTCTATCTTCTTTAGTAGTAATTGCAGGGATTGCATTCTGCTAATTTTATATGTTTAATATTTCTGATCTTTTAAGGAGGATGTAATTATTTAAGGTATTATGAAATGGGTTGTGATCTGATTATTTAAGTCATATGTATTCCTAAAGTGATTTATAAATATAGCATACATGTTCAGAGTTGCAAACAACTTGTTTTAAAATGTGTGCAATTTTTTTTTTCCATTTAAAATTCTTTTGCTCTCATGAATTTAGTGAGACTCTTCTTTTTGAGTGTTGTAGTTACTCGGAATTTACTGGAGATTAAATAAATAGAATTGAAATCTTTTCTCTACTTTTAAAATGAAGTTTGGGTACCTGTTTGGATATGAAACAGTGTTATTCCTTTTTTGGGGGATGGGGGATGGACAGTGCTGGATATTCTCTGTTTGCCCATCAAGATCCATTTTCCGCCTTTCTCCACCCTTCTTTGAGGCCTGGTAGACTGACATCCTTAGATGGCTCATTCAGGCTCCCTTATCCTCTGGCTTCCATTTGGATTCAGCCCCCAGGAGGCTCTAGCAGAATATTGGAGGGAAGAGGGCGAGTTGGCAGGGGGTGCTGTTGGGCACTAAGACTATAGCTCCTTTATGATGGCTCCTCTTCTATGGCTCTTTATTTCGATAATGGCTGCCTTCCATTGTCCCTTTAGGCCTAGGGGTGAAAATGGTTTACAAGGCTTACCACCATTGCTAAATTCTGTGATGCTTCAGTATTCCTTATTGGTTACCTTGCCTTTAAGCAGTCCTTGCATTAAACTCTCTTCAAATCAAAAAAAAAAAAAAAAAGTTTGGGGAATGTTACCAAGCTTGATATTTAGGTGTAATGTATTTATTAATTACTTTACTCTGAGTCTATCAGAGTTAAAGTGGAATGCCTGGACTTTTTTTTCTTTTGTAATGTGAAAACAGTACTTTGCCAGGCTTAACTTAGCCTTGTAAAATTTAACATTTTAACTTACTCGTTTATGAAATATGAAAGATGAAAAAGTGAGGACTTAAGTCAGAAGGTTTTTTTTCAATTAATAGAATGAGCTAACATATACCTTAACAGTGTCTTATATTTGTTTAGTATTTTTTCATTAACAAAGCCTTTTCTTAATCATTAGCTCATTTGATTTTGCAAAGAAAAAAGGAGCAACCTAAGAGATGGTACAAGCATTACTTTCCTCATTTTTTGTGGTATAGGAATCGTAGCTCCAAAAAAAAAAAAAAATCAGTAACTTGTTAAAGGCTACCTGAAGATTGAGTCCAAAGAAGGATGCAGGGTTTTTAGGTACCTCGTGCAGTATTTTTCCCATTATGTTACATCGGTGGTTCTCAAACTTTAGATGGCATTCGAATAACTTGCAGGGCTTAAGTCATAGATTACTTGCCCCACCTCCAGAGTTTCTGATTCATTAGGTCTGCGTTGGGGCCTGAGAATTCGTTGTTTTTTTTTAAATTACTTAATTAATTTTTGGCTGCGTTGGGTCTTCGTTGCTGTGCGTGGGTTTTCTCTAGTTGCAGCGAGCGGGGGCTACCCTTTCGTTGCGGTGCGCAGGCTTCTCATTGCGGTGGCTTCTCTTGTTGCGGAGCACGGGCTCTAGGCGCACGGGCTTCCGTAGTTGTGGCACGCAGCCTCAGTAGTTGGCTCGTGGGCTCTAGAGCGCAGCTCAGTAGTTGTGGCGCACAGGCTTAGTTGCTCCGCGGCACGTGGGATCTTCCTGGACCAGGGCTCGAACCCGTGTCCCCTGCATTGGCAGGCGGATTCTTAACCACTGCGCCACCAGGGAAGCCCCAGAATTTGTATTCCTAACAAGTTCCCAGGTGGTGCTGATGATGGTAGTCTGGGGATCACACTTTGTGAATCACTGTGTTATATTATATCCTGTCAAGCAAATCCTTAATGTCTTATCTCTTTTAGTTTAATAGAATTTACACATACATTATATCATTTGATTTGTAAACCCTAAGTAGCTCAGCATGGCAAATGTTACCCTGATTTGTGTGGACGAGGCAATGAGTTTAGAAAAGCAGCATAGTGTAATGGAAGGAGCATAGATTTGGGAGTCAGCTAGACCTAAAGTGTAGCTTAAATCCTTGCTCAGCTACTTATCAGTTATGTAATAAAAGATAAACTCCTTAACCTTAGTGAACCTTAGTTTTCACATCTCTAACATGGTCAAAACCCTTAACTTGTAGGGTGCTTTTTTAGGTTTGTTAGAAGGATATATTTTCAGAATATTGTTTGCCAACTGGGGGTGATCTCCTTCCGCCTTGTCTGGGTATTTGGCAATGTCTGGAGACATTTTTGGTGGTCACAGCCCCGGGGGCGGGGGGGGCGGTCAAAGGGCGGAAGCTGTTGGCATTTGTCTCAGAGTAGAGGCCGGGAATGCTGCTCAACGTCCTGCAGTGCACAGAGCAGCCTCATCCACAGCAAATAATTGCCTGGCCCAGACTGCCAACACTGCCGAGGCTGAGAAACTCTGGTTTAGAGGTGTAAGTGTCTGGTATGTAATAAGTATAATATTTGATAAGTCAGTACCTTTGTCCTTAGGTTGTGGTATTTAAGGTGAAATTGCTAATAAATGATAGAGCTAGGCTTTTAACATCTACTTTTTCTGACTGCTGCTAGGCCAGTATTCTTTATAATAACTTTTTCCACAAAACATATCCCTGGTAACAAAAAAGGGTTTATTTGAAGAAGGCTCATGTGTGACTGACTGATTGTGAAGGTGTTGCTTTGAACTTCTGTCAGAAAAGGCTGAAGATGTTTTCAATAAACGTGTAAGTATATTGCAGTATATGAGGTATTCAGAAGGGTGTTACATAGAACTCTAACAGGATGGAGATGCTTTATTAAAGCATTTTTCTTTTCATTTTTATATTGCCGTTAGTTTTAAAAGTAATTCTTAGCTTGCTTCCTTTAGTTATGTAATTAAGAGGTACTTTGCTCACAGGATACTTGTTTTGTGCTGTTTAATTCATTCTTTAATCTTCTGCTTTTTTTTTCTAAAGCTGTTTTTTTTACAGTCAGATGTGGTGAAGTTAAATCTGCTTATGTAAAATGGCAAATTTCTGACAAGTTATAAGAACTTCTCATATCTTTCCAGATGAAGTAGGGCCAACTGTAAGGTTCTCTGATGCATGTGTTACATTCTTTTCTAGACCCTAAATTTGCTATGTCAGCCTGTTGAATTAAAGTGCTTTATTTATCTACATTAAAAACTTGCGTTAGTGTGTGAGATTTTTAGAAAAAAATTGGGATGGAGTTTTAGACTAGTCCAGAGATGAGAAGATGCCAAGGGGGTAGCTTAGTGGATTCTGAATTTTGTTTTGTTTTTAGGGCAGACAAACATAATTACGAAAGTGTTCTAGCAATTGATTGTTTGCTATGATTTTTTTCTGTTCACTTGATATTACAATTTACTTTGCTTCTCAACTTTGCACAGGCAGATTAAAATGTCAAGGCCTATTTTAAAAATCCTTATGAAATTTAAGTTTTGACTGTTATGATTCTTTGTGAAATTACGGGAGATAGAGATACTAATATTTTAAAACCAGGACTGCTAATCATGTGATAGCTTCACATTTATTAAGAAAAACAAGTAGCATTTATTATTGTAATTTAATTGAATAAATATGGTATTTATTTCAGTATATGAATAAAACACTCCAATTGCTTTACTGTACTTAAGAATATTTCTTTTATAAAAATTAAAAAATTTTAAAAATTACTCATTGTCCTACTTCTCTGAAACTTCATATATCCATGTTAGCTTCTACTTTTTGTTCATATGCATTTATTTTAAAATATAATTCATCATAGTGAACTTAAAGGTGTGTGTGTGTTTTCACAATTTCCAAAGCACCTCATAATTACCTTAATTATTTTAAATGGCAAAGTCATCAGAAATATTTGTTTCTCTGTAGTTATACATTAAACATCTATCCAATATTTGGCCAATTTTTTTTTTTCTGCCCTTTTCAGATTTTCTTTAGTGTGGATTTAAGCTGACCTAAATATTAGAAAAGGTTTTCATGATTTTGATTCACAAAATCAGTCTGTTACAGAAAAAAATAGCTGAAGTTTGAAGTCTAGAAGCTTTTTTTTTTCCTTATTTACTTACAGGACAGTTATTGCATATTTAAAATTTTAAGCATATTTTAATTATGTAAAAGTGAGGCGAAATAAAATGTATCTAAACACTTTTGATCTGTCAAATTTTCTTTTGCTATTGTAGGAATAGTAATTCTGTTGTGTTGAAATTAAAGTGGATATAGAAGTAATTTGAATAAACTGTCACATCACTTTATACTAAAGTTGTTATAACCACGTTGCTGTCCTCTCTTTAATCAGAAAGGGTATGACTTGTCATGATGTTACTGTTCCTTAGAGCATATTTTGAATGATACAGTTTATATTTGCTTAGTTGCCTTGGTGATAGTAATTGGTGATAGTGATTGATGCAGGTTTGATGTGCATTTGCATTTATAATCAATATTAATTTTTGTGGTAAAAAATTGCATTTGTTAGTCTATATCAAATTTTAATTTTAAGTGTCAGTTACTACAACATGGAAATAATTTTAACCTTATTAGCTAAATGGTAATTCTCAATGAACTTATTCATGTAGTTAGAAAAAAAAATATTGCGGAAGAAACGAACTTTTCTCTTTTTTAAACACAGTTACTTGTTAGAGTAACATTTTTCCAAATGAGATAAAATTGTTTCAATTCTTAAACATAAGGAAATTTTAATCTAGGTGTGGTGTACCTTCTTGGGTGTTCATGAAAACATAATGAAGGCAAAATGTTTTGTTTGTAAGTAAATATATGTATTTTTTTTAAAACTCAAGAAGAAATCTAATATATGAATAGTTTTCATGGACTAGTGGTAGGAAATCTAAATAAAATAAA
This sequence comes from Balaenoptera musculus, assembly GCF_009873245.2. Lineage (NCBI taxonomy): Eukaryota > Metazoa > Chordata > Mammalia > Artiodactyla > Balaenopteridae > Balaenoptera > Balaenoptera musculus. Next base: position 38,729,378 of record NC_045800.1, on the reverse strand, counting down.
TAACTTAGTATACTGAAAGTATACAATTTTTCATATCTAGGTTCTGTCCAGTGTGATCAAGTTTATATCTAATACTGTAAAATACACTAAGGTACTGGTTATTAAGGCTAGTTGGATTCTTTTTGATAATGAAAAGGTCACACAGATTGTGATTTTTGTATAGTGTCCAAAAAGTAAGGTTTGCCATCTGTTACACAAATATAGGAAAAAGTTAAGATAATCTAGTGATATAAGTGGTTTTGACACTTCTCTTTTTGGAATCATCTATTAATTACAATTTTTAAAAACTAATAGCAAATTTTAAGCTTTTGCAAAAATAAAACTTAATGGTTATGCCAGTGTTGATACTTTTCTACTAAAATACAAAGATAGCAGTTGGGAACTAAAGATTATGTAATGAAAGTCTGGCTTTTAGTCATTTACTTTTAGAAGATTGTTTGGATATTTAAGTGGAAACATCATGTTTTAACTTGAGGTATTAAGTTATACAAGATTTTGATACTGTAGTTATACAAGATTTTTAAACTGTAGTTTTCCTAAGAGTTGATATATAGGAATTCATTATTACAGAACTTAATCAGGGACCTGATTGAATAAGTATTCCTTAAAGATTTGCTTAAATATTTTTCAAGTTCTCTTCTTTCTTCTCCCATAACTCACTTCTTGTCTGTATGCTAGTAAATGAGTTTCCCCTAAAATTTTGCTATTGCATTTTGAACCACTTCAGTAGTTGTTTCTATAACTTAATTTCTTTTCACCCCCAAGAATTTAATCTTGCCGAGTTGCATAGAAGTCTTTAAAATTGCATATGGGGCTTAATAGGATCTGATTAATTTTAATCTACTTTGTTTTATTTATTATGTTGACATTGTTTTTTATTGAGAAGTTTGTTATCATGCCAGGTGATTAATATGATCAGATATAATATTTCAGTTTAGATACCATTTTGAATTTATGTTTTCAAATTCAACTTTGTGTCCGGAGTTTCTATTTTCTGTGTAAGAAACGTCTTGCCAATTTCAAATTAATGTCTGATGAAAGTAGATTGTTTTACTATCATCAGTTTATAGATTTTGTTCATTCCTGAATTGTAGGCCATGAACAGAATGATGCCTTTGTGTATCTTTTTGGATAGATGGTGTGTACATAAATTATATCTCTTACATGAAGTGTGGTGCATGTGTAGGTGAGTTTTTTTTATCCAAATACTAAAAGTGTAAAAGTCTTCACCTGTTCTGTTTACTTAATAGTATTTAAACGGTGTGAGGTGTTAAGAGCTCCTTTCCCCTCTTTTCATTTCTGTCCCTCCTAACTTGGTATTTTTGTTTTTCTGTATGTTAAACGTTATGTTTTTAAAAGTTTATTTACTGGTTGAAAAAGTTAGTAACCTTAAGTTAGTTTTTTCTTTAATGTTTCAGTCTAATTAGTTTCCAAGATTTTTACTGTGTTCTCCTTTGAATACGAAGATTCCACAGCTAACCATGATCAGTAATTGTGTCTTCTCCCCCATTTGCAATATTGGATTCATACTAATAATGGTATCCCTTGAGGAACATGCTGTCTAAAATTGTGTTATCAGTTCAAAGCAAGCAATGTACCTTATTCTCATAGCTGTTAGTATATTCTAAAATTGCATATTATTAAATCTTAAGATGAATTTTGACTAGTATTTTAGTATATGTAATTTCAGATTTTTTGGATAATATACTTATTCAAGCAGTTATAAATTGATATAATGATTAAATACCATCAGTGGGAATATGAATCATATTATACAGTAGTATTAGAACAGGCACTTATCATAAAATCAGTAATATGATTCTTACCAATAGAGTAATGAATGCCAGTATGTGTGCCTTCATATTTTAAAATCTGTATGAATTTCTAGTTTATATTGTTCTTATCCAGATTAAAATACTGCACTTAGGCAAAACTTTTTGCTAATTGGGGAAAAAAGTAAGTCATTTCCAGATGATTTTCTGACTTAAGATATGGAATAAAGAGATTTGATTTTATAATATTAAAGTAAAAAAAGATATGGAATAAAGAGATTTGATTTTATAATATTAAAGTCAAATATAAAATGAAACAGTACACACTTGTTTGGAGCTTTTCTCCTTTAAAATGTTTCAAATTAACAGGACTTTCTTTGAAAAGTAAATTTGATTGTTAGAAGTAAATTTAAAAATCTTGCAGTTTTGGCTTAATTAATAGGAAAAAGAAAATCCACTTGGAGACACATTTGTATTAGAACTTTGTTTTTTTAGTACCTTGTGTGTGTGTGGTAGTTTTTGAATGTTAGGAAATTTGTTCATGATTGTATCTAAAAGATCAATTCATTTACAAATCTTGGAATCTTTTTGTTCCTTCCAGAATGCAGTTTGCTAATAATTGAGTGAATTGGCACTAAACGTTACTAGGCCTTTGTTGTCAAACTACTGACAAATCCCTTGGCATCTTGTACCTTTAACTCTTTGAATGTCTTTTTTCTGTAAAAGTTAATGGCCTTTTATTTTTCTGCATAGCTATAGAGTAGCCAAAACTAATGTTTTAGGTAGTCACTTCTATTAAAATAAATGATAAAAGAATGGCTTTTATAATAGAATGATATTACAGAAGTAATTTATAAATCTAACATTGAATATGAATATTAGAGCATAAAAGACACCCTCTTATGTACTTCACAGTAATGATGGATTGATATAATTTTAACTTTTACAGTCTTTAATATGCTTTATTAAGATTTTATGGTAGAAAATTAATTAGAATTAACATTTGGCTTGGTTCGAGTATATAATGTGGATAAGTATATCTAGTGCATGTTGTTGAACTGATAATCTTTTTGAAAGTTATGTGTTACAGCCATAATTTGTTCGATTTGTCATTGGTAGTCAATCTTAGATGTTTTTTAGTGGGAGCAGCACTGTAGGGGGGTGTGTGTGTGTATTTTAACAGCAGCAGAGTTCCGAAACAGGAAATCAGTCTTATCGTATTCATCCAGAGACCTAGGAAGAAGGTAATTGTTTGGTATACTCGTTAAAACCAGTTAGTTGGGCAACTTAAATTTTTAGAGGTTCACAGATGTAGGCTTGAACAGTTGTGGATATATTATTTCATAATTAACAACTACTCCGGAGAAAAATTGATTCAGTTAGTTGAGGGGACTAATAATCCCTCAGCTAATACACTAAAAAATTGTACTTTGGATTTTAGACTATTGCTTGCATTATCAGTGACTTGATATTTTTCCATGGTTCTAATTTGATTAAATTTAAATAAATTTCAGTGCCTTGATTATTCCTTTAAAAAGATTTTTTTTTAACTCAGTGGAATCAATATATCTAGCTTGAAATGTTTTCAAAATGATTCTTAAATTTGAACAATTTAATAGAAAAAAAATTACTTCTGTTTCAGATATTTGTCACTGGAAATTATCTTTCCCTGTTTGTTAATGTACATATGAACATAATTAGATCCTTGTAATCAGTGTTTTCATACTGTTCTGTGTTCTCTTTTATCACAAACTTTTATCTGTCAATGGGTACTTATTTTAAAAGCTATATAGGTAATATTTCATCAGGCTAAATATCATGGTTTGCTGAAACAGCACTAATGTAGATAGCTTTGTATAGTTTACTTTTTTTTCCTTGGTTTGTTTTTTTAGATTATATTGTTAGAGTGGGATTGTTGGAATAAAAGATACAGCAGTTTCATGGCTCTGTAGGTTGCAGATTTCTTTTTTTTTTTTTTTAAGATGCTCATTCCTTTATTTATTTATTTTATTTATTTTTTTGGCTGCATTGGGTCTTCGTTGCTGCACACAGGCTTTCTCTAGTTGCAGCGAGTGGGGGCTACTCTTCGTTGCGGTGCGTGGGCTTCTCATTGAGGTGGCTTCTTGTTGCGGAACACGGGCTCTAGGCACGTGGGCTTCAGTAGTTGTGGCACGCGGGCTCAGTAGTTGTGGCGCACGGGCTTAGTTGCTCTGCGGCATGTGGGGTCTTCCCGGATCAGGGCTGGAACCCGTGTCCCCTGCACTGGCAGGCGGATTCTTAACCACTGCGCCACCAGGGAAGTAACATGATTGCAGGTTTCTTGCCAAACGAACCAGTTTATAGTATTGCTTCTAAGTGGAAGAATTACTAGCAATTCTTGATATTACCTTTGAAGAATGTAATTTTTCATTTAGAAAGTGAGATATAAACTTGTGTAAACTTTTCAGTCAAGAAGAGTTGGTATAATATAAAAACATCAAAGAAAGTTGTGAGGTTCAAATTGCTTGGAGAAGTAGAAAACTTTAGTAGAGTTCCTCAGTTATTTGCCAGTCAGTTTTCCTTTCTGGTTTGGCACTGCTAGCAGATAATTAAAAAGTGTTAAAAGGAACCTAAAATTTATGCTAAAGTGAATTTAAGTTAATATATTGGAATTCCTTTTATAATTTGTTTATGAAAACTGTCTTGAGTTGCCTTGTAATGAGACATTTAAACTAAAAAATAACAGGACATTTCTAACTTACGCAACCTCAAATAATAACAACCCCTTATTTACAATTGTAGACCCCTTTGCAATTTTACAGATTTAAAGATATTTCCGATATCGCATTTGATCTTTGAAACAACCAGTGAAGAAGTTACAGCAAGTGTTATTATTTTACAGAAAAACAAAAATATTTGAGGCTCAGAGATTAACTTAATCTGAAGCCTAGGCTTTTAAGTTGCAAAGCTAAGAATGGAATTCTGGTTTTCTATATTAAATGACAGTATGCATTAAGTACTTAGTACAGGACCTGTCATCTAGTAAATATTTCAGAGTTCCTGTGTCCTGTGTTGTTCCTGGACATTTCTTCTGTATTCTTAAAATTCCCATCTTTTTGAGCATTCTTTCTCTTAATATTTCTGTAGTTCATGCTTTTGTATCTATGTACCCTTTTCACTTTAGAAAATAAAATTTTAGGCTGCATTAATTTGGTCTGTACAGGGATGATTATATGATGTATATTAGGGCAGATGTTCTTAAATACTGAACAGTTAACACTTTATCAACTGGGGAATTCAAGGAACTCCTATTTCTGCTTTCCTCCCAATAGAATCATCAGAAACCAGATCCAAACATTTAACACACTTATTAGGGAAAAATAAAATCTAGTTAAGAAATATAAAATCTTTTATTAAATGAGAAAGTCATAGAAGTCTATGAGCATGGGTGGTATTTAAAACATAATTTGATTATAAAAGTTGATAACGTGGATTAACTGTGACATACTTGGAAAGTCTTTGTTAAATTTAAACCTGTTAAAATTTGTTGAAAGAAATGTAAAGCTGATGTAGCTAATGAATCAGTGGCTGAATTTCTTTTCCTCTCACCTGAGCCTTAAGTGTCTGTGAGTTGAAAGCACTGACAGAAATCAAGGAAAAAGCTCCAGAAAATTCCTCGAAAATGAAATTAAATTGTGACCTCCTGGTATTTGCTAACGTGCTTTTGATTCTTGTTGTCTTCTCTTGTTAGTCTGACTTTATTCCTTTACTCCTGCTGCCAGTTTAGCTCAGTGTTCCTCTTGTGAGCCAGACAACTTGAGATTTGCTTTTGAAACTTTTTGATCACTACCTCTCTAAAATCTGTATGTCACTTTTTATTTGACCTGTCGTGTTCCACGTATGCTATAGCTTCACATTGTATGACTTTCAGTTAACTAGAATTCTAAAAATAGCTTTTATGTGGTCTGTGGAAATAATTTTCCTTAAAATAATTTTGGCAGGAAAAATAAGTTATTGGTTTGTATACGAGCACTGCACTTCAGTTTATAAGTTAAGGGATAAGTATATCTATATACTATACAGAGTACTACAGAGAAACTTTTCAGAACTGCTTTACTGTTAGTAATTATATTTATTTATTTTTAATTAATTAATTAATTTTTGGCTGTGTTGGGTCTTTGTTGCTGTGCGTGGGCTTTCTCTAGTTGTGGTGAGTGGGCTTCTCATTGTCGTGGCTTCTCTTGTTGCGGAGCACAGGCTCTAGGCGCGCAGGCTTCAGTAGTTGTGGCACGTGGGCTCAGTAGTTGTGGCTTGTGGGCTCTAGAGCTCAGGCTCAGTAGTTGTGACGCACGGGCTTAGTTGCGCCGCGGCATGTGGGATCTGCCCGGGCCAGGGCTCGAACCCGTGTCCCTTGCATTGGCAGGCAGATTCTTAACCACTGCACCATCAGGGAAGCCCCCAGTAATTATCATATTTAAAATAAGATTCAGTCTGTGTCAGGAACACATTATAAAATAAAGCTTAAGGAGCTATTTTTTCCCTCCCTTGTCATTTTAATAAAATGTGCAATAGAATGGAAAGTAGTAAAACAAAGTATCTTAGGGAGCTATTTTTGGTTGTTATCCTCTATTTGAAAATTCAAGGTAAATTTATAGTTTAAACCCCATTAATTTAGGCTCAAATAAATTTCTGAGGTAAGGTAGACTCATGAGATCTCAAGTCACAAGTTTTTTGAAAGATGTTTTGTTAATTAGAGGTAACTTGGAACATGTTTTTAGTGTTTTATGTTATGCTTGGATGCTTAGAACAGCCAATAAAAAATTATTTAACTCATAGTAGCCACATTATTTTATAATAGGTCATTTATATTATGGGTTGAATCAACTTCTGTGCACAGATTTTAAAACTTAACTATTATTTATTCATTATTTTCTTTGGGACAGTGTTCTGTGGTGTGAGAAGGGATTGTTGTAGCGCTTGAGTCAAACATGATATACTGTATATAATTATCAGAACTCATAAACCAGTCACTTAAGATCTGTGTATTTAATTGTATGTAAATTATACCTCAATTAAAGGAAAACAAAACACATTTTAACATGTTTACTTGAAGGAGGGGGAGTGGGGAAAGACTGTCCAGTGTATATCAGATCTCCTGTAGCTATGGTGGCATCCGACCTAGGCAAGATAGTACCATGTATGCATTTCTTACTCTCTCCTTATTGCATGTGCAGGAGCCACTGATGTGGGGAAAGAGGCTTTTTTTTCCTTTTGGAGTTATATTTTACATATGTTCTTAAGTTAAATAGAAAGGCAAATTGATATAGTAAAGATTTTAAAGAGTTAAAGATTCTGTTGGGTTTTGATGTTCCTTAGAAGGGTTAGGTTATTCAACAAGTCATTGTCATTGAAAACCAACCAAATAGCGGTGGGCTCTTAAGATCTAGGGTTATACCATTTGTTCAGTTCATAGACATCACTGTGTTCTAGGCATTGTTCATATATTAAATCATTTAATCTTTATAACAACCCTATATGATAGGTACTTTTATTAGCCCACTCTACTTATTATTCAAAATAGTATCCAGTAAGTGCAAGTTAAGTCTATTCTGTATTAGAAGTCATATATATATATATATGTATATGTGTGTCTATATATATATATATATATATATATATATATATATATTCCCACCCCCCCAGTTATTCCTATTTGGTTTAAATTGTCTAAAAAAGTATGTCATAAAAATTTTAATGGGAAGCAAAAAAGTCATACGTTAGAAAGGTTTTATTTATTGACATAATTCTTGGCATGAGAAATGTTTGCCTCAAAATTGAGCATTCATAAGTTGCTGACATCAGTTTTGGAAATACCAGTAGATTTTTGTATTGTCTTTTAGAAGTTTTTTAGTTTTAATGTGTGATTAGTAAATTACTTTCATTTGAATCTGCTTCCTTTGAAAATTTTATGTTTTTATTATTGATTTGGAAGTATAGAAAATCTTAATCTTTTGAGGCAGAATGGTACAAAAAGCTTGGGCTTTAGAGTTACGTACATAATGGGTTTGAATTGTAACTAACTACTTGCTGGCTTTGGGACCAATCTTTTTGACCCTCAATTTCATCATCTGTGAAGTGGTAATGTTACTTCATAAGATTGTTAGGATTAAATGAGAATGTATTTGGTGTACTGTCTGGGACGTGTTCTCTGTTTTTCTAATTTATTTATTTATTTATTTATTTATTTATTTATTTATTTATTTAAGAAATTCACGTTCTTTTATTTATTTATTTATTTATTTATGACTGTGTTGAGTCTTCGTTTCTGTGCGAGGGCCTTCTCTAGTTGCGGCAAGTGGGGACCGCTCTTCATCGCGGTGCGCGGGCCTCTCACCATCGCGGCCTCTCTTGTTGCGGAGCACAGGCTCCAGACGCGCAGGCTCAGTAGTTGTGGCTCACGGGCCCAGTTGCTCCGCGGCATGTGGGATCTTCCCAGAGCAGGGCTCGAACCCGTGTCCCCTGCATTGGCAGGCAGATTCTCAACCACTGCGCCACCAGGGAAGCCCTGTTTTTCTAATTTATGATGGATGCCAAAGTGTTGGGTAAAATCTCAAACTGTATGAATAAGGAAGTTGGGAGTCTGACGAAAAATGAAACCTTAAGAAGGCTAAATTCCTAGATTCTGTTTAAAGGAAAGATTGGATTGTTGCTCTGCAGAAACTCATGATTGTTGCATGTTGATCCTGGCCTTTGACTCCTTATCTGTCTGATTGAATTGAACTTCCTGTCACAGCATCCTTAAAACCAGACCTAATCTTCTGTCAGTCCTGCCACCTTCTCCATAAAGATTTGTGTGTGAGCTATACTGGACTGCTCGCTTTTTCTGAATATTTTATGTATTTCCATGTATCTGCTCTAACCTCTGAAATGTTGTAATTGTTCTTGTTTCTTCTTCTGTTTACTGGTGTATGACCTATTTCTTAAGGATTATCTAACATACTACCTACTTTGTGAAGCTGTATCTCTGCCTCTACAGAATTAATCCCTCTTTCTCTAGCTCTTAAAATATCTTGATCTTATGTATATATAATGGGGCCTTTGGCATAGTTGTATGTCTGTGTGTCTGTCTTCCCTGATAGAATAGGAACTCCTAGAGTGCTGTAATCTTTGCTTACTTAGTCTTATGTTCTCAGTGCCCCTTGCACAATGTTCAATGTGTTTTTGAATGTTCAAAATGTGTTTGGACATTATTATTAGTTGCTGACATCAGTTTTGGAATTCTGTAAATTCAGTCGGCCTCCTCCTAATTAAGTAAATAAAGGAGGGGGCTGACTGAATTTACTTTAATGAGTATATAACATCCCCAGTTATGTGTAGTTACTGATAAGTAGTTTTCTTAAGTAAGTTAACCAAGCCCTTTGCAACCTTATTTACTTTATTAGTTAGTATTCATAGTACAAGGATAAATTTGAGTTTAGTCCTTGTTAAAATGACTGCATTTCAAGGGGCTTTATATTTCTATGCTTTTCTTTCTTTCTTTCTTTCTTTTTTAATTTATTGAAGTATAGTTGGTTTACAGCGTTTCAGGAGTACAGCAGAGTGATTTGGTTTTATATATATATGATTATAAGAATATATATATTCTTTTCCATTATAGGTTATTCAAGGTATTGAATATGATTCCCTGTGCTGTGCAGTAGGTCCTTGTTGTTTATCTATTTTATATATAGTAGTGTGTATCTGTTAATCCCAAATTCCTAATTTATCCCTCCCCCCACTTCCATGCTTTTCTATAAGGCTAGAATCTTACTAGCATTCTCACAGAAATTAATGGTTAGGTAAGTTAGTAGTAATAAACTTGTTTTTACATAAAAAATTTTCTGTTGCATTGCTCAGAAAAACTTGGCATTATTTCAATTTATATTTTTTACTAAAATGTATTTATAATTTTTTAGGTAGGAATTCCAGATATGTGGTAGCTGCCACTGCTTTGGGTTCCCTACTGCTGCCTCATTTTTTTCTGACTGTTATTTCCCATTTTCTTATGTTTCTACTCTATAAGACAGAGTTTAAAAGTAAAGATGATTCATTTTCAGGAATTGTACTGCTTTAGGCTTGATTTGAGCCTCTGTTCCGGTTTTTGTGTGTGTGTGTGTGAGTGGATACAATATGCTAAAACATTTTGATAATTGAATAAGAGCTACATTTTTAAGTGGCGCTACTTTCTTATGTGAGAATAATAGATGACAGCTAATATTCGTGATGTTAAAAATGTTAATCCTAACGGTTTTCTTTGGGAGTCTTTATAGTAGAAGAACCCTTTGAGGTTGAGGGTGAATTTATGTATTCTTAAAGTGACAAAAATTGTTCCTGGCCCATAGTAAAAGCTATTTAAGTCTTAGATACTTTTATTATTATACTTTTTTTTTAAAAGAAATTCAGCATTTAAAAAAACTACATACAAAGCTGATTGTTAAGTCATATAGGGCAAGACAATATTTTGCCAAGACACTTAGTAAATAGATTTGGAGGTAATTATAAAGCAAACATAATTTTTAAAACCCGTTATAGAAATAGTACAGGTGCATCATACCAAAAATAGAGAACACAAAACAAGCAAAAATGAGAAAAAATATATACTCCTACCATCTAGAGATTATTACTTTTAGTACTTTAGTTTGTAATCTTTTTGTCTACATATTTTAATTTAATTAAGTATACAGGTATACTGTATATGTTTTCTTTTATCAAAATGGTGTCACACTGTACCTTCTCTCTTGAAACCTTTTTTTCAGTCAATAATGTCTACTATTCCATTTCTGTAAATTTTCATCTCAGCCAATCCTCGGATCATATTAAAATTTCTAAAAATGTCCTTAATGGCTGGTTTGTCTAAAACAGTAACCAGAACAGGATTGTACCAGTGAACTTGACTGTTAGAACCCTTATGTCTTTCTAAATCAAGGATAGCTACCCATCCCTCCCCTCCTCACCTTTTACAATGATATTTGACTTTTTAAAAAGATAATTTGAAAGAGACTGCATCATGTCCTGCAGACCTTTTGAATTTGTCCAGTTTATGCTCATAATGTCATTTAGCTTGTTCTATCTCATATAGTGTCTGTAAGTTAAAATTTATATCTCTAAGTGCTTGGTGGATTCGCAGGTTGAAGATGATTTGGCTATCATAGATGATGCTGTGTTCTTCATATTGCAGCACATCAAAAGTTATGTGATCTCTACTTAACTTTCTTGGTAATGCTGAGATTGACCACTGAAATTGGGTGATGACAGTCTTTTCTGCCCATTATTAAATTATATTTGTCTTCTTACATTAGAAGATACTTTGTGTGGTGTTACTTTGGCTCTGTACGAAAGTTCAGTTCCTCATTATCCACTCACCTATTGGTTTAGCACCATTTGTTGATCCTTGCCTAAATCAATACTTTTATTAGGGCTTGCAAAGTTTGATTTTTCTAATTCTGTCTTTTTATGTTTATTAACTGGTGTTTTCTGTTGCGTTTGCTTTATGAAATGGAGTTATTTGCTTGCCCTGAAATAGAGTTCCTACAGGAAAAGTAGGATAAATCCTTAATCTCCCCCTTCACCAATTTCAAAGTAAAGAACTATTCCAATAGCCACTTTTATCAAAAGTTATAAATGAAAATAATTTTTTGTTTAGTTGCTCTAACTTTTTCTGTTTTGAGTATCTTTATAGACTCACGGATTTTCATTTTATTCAGGATTCTTTAATTTACTACCATTTAAATTTTTTCTTTGATACTCAGTTTGTCACACATTTAGCCATTGTGATATCCTTCATGCTAGCTTCTATGTCTGTTTGATATAGACCACTAATCTCTGTATGCCTTCCTGCTTTTTGGCACAGAAAGATATCCCAGGCTTACCTTGTACCTTCCCTGCCCCAGATCTGACATCAACCAGTTTTCCAAGGAGTTGGTACCTTTTCGTGTATTATGATATTAGGGATGAAATCGGATTCTAGAAGTGTTTACTACTGCTAAGGTGACATACTTTTAGGCCATTTTTTTGAAAAGACCTAAACGATATAGAGTTCTACAAACATGAGTTCACATTAATATTTTCAGTTATTACTTGAGTTCTTGATTTTATAATGGTATCTCTTTTCTCTTACAGTAATAATCATGAATCTTCAAGTCATTAACATAACTTCATTGTTTTTTCCTATAATATAAGGAAAAAATTTGAAGATATCAATACTGATATTATTAGAAATAAACTATTGGAAGAAGTTTAAAATTTCTTTGTAGCTCTCTTCCTTCTTAGAATACTTCCTGCCCAGAAGTACAGTAAAATTAGTGTCCAAATAACCCTTGAAATAAATCCTTTCTCCTGGTTACCAATTTGATATTTAATCAGATTTATTTGTTTCAATGTGTGCTTCCCTCTTTCCCCTCCCCTTCTCTATGAAGCAGCCATTTTTGTTTCTCAGTTATCAGTGTGTGTGTGTGTGTGTGTGTGTGTGTGTGTGTGTTGGAGGGTTCAAATTCAAACAAAAATATGTGTAAATAATTATTTCTTTTATAAAATATTCCTTTTATACAAAAGGTAACATACTATATACTCTGTTATGCACATTTTTTTCTTAAAATATTCTGTAGATCTGTCCAAGCAGTACTAGTAATCATAAAGGTAGAACATATAATAATATAATCTTTTCTTAAATTATAATGATATATCAAAATGAAAGCTTTTAGTAATTTAATAGTTATTTTTAGATTGAAAATAATACTGAAATAAGCTCGGTAGTGTGAATGCAGCAGAAATAAAGAAAAAATATCTTTAAAAGGGCACTGGATTTGGTGAATTTTGAATTGTATTTGGAAGATGAATGGGTCCAAGTAGGTGGGCATAGAGCTTTAGAGATGGTCTTGAGTGGCTTAAGGCAGATTAGCTTGGCTGGTTTCTGTGTCAGAAAATCATGAGATTAGAGAGGATTGATAGAGCTCAAGAAATGAGAGCTAGTATGATGGACAAAATGCATAGAAATGTAGATTATTGGTGTTTTTTTATGGTTAATCTGATACAAATTTTTGAGGTGGAAGTTTGTTTTGTGCAACTGTAGTATATAACATAAGTTAATAGAATGGGCATGCTAAATATTGATTACCTTGTTTGGAAATGAGAATAAGTTTCTACCTCAGTTCAACATTATCAAATCATAAATACCAAGGGCTAGAAGAGATCATAGTGGTCTTCTCAGCCTATTGTGTAGAATAGGAAAGGTTGAGTTGTCCAATTTATACAGCTGTTTAGAGGCATAGCCAGTTCTTAAATCTGGCTTTCTAACTCTTAATTGTATCTACTTTTCTCTATACTGTAGTACCTTTTACAACCATGAAAAATGAGAAGTTGTACAGCTGTTTTTTGTTTTGTTTTTATTTTGAGTTGGGTTTTGTCCCGATACTTTAGGACTGTAAATATGGAAGTTACCTTTTACCTTAGGTGCATTCTAAATGTACTGAGTAGAAGGATTTAAAAATTGTTTTGTCATATAATTGTTTTGAGGATCTTTTTTGGGGTCAATGTATTTACCTGTATTTCTTAATTACACATGGTGGCTTATAAGTAAATACATTTGACAATCTTTTATTAGCATAGCTTGTAGTGGGGAAAGCTTCTTTTTATAATCAGCTAATGTTTTAAAACATGTACATGTAGTTTGCATTGTTGTGTATTTCAATCAGCTAATGTTTTAAAATGTGTACATGTAATTTGCATTGTTGCATATTTCCTTAACTTAAGTACTCAGATATTTATCCAAACATTATTGCTATGGGGTTTCCTGCAGAAAGACTTGAAGGCGTATACAGGAACAATATTGATGATGTAGTAAGGTAAGAACTCTTTAATTTTCTGTTTCAAATATTGATGTATATTCGTGTTGTATTTTCATTTAGAAAAGATTTCTAAACCACAGAAAAAGATGTACCTTGTGATGTAAACTTTATTTTTATTATGTTGGTGACCTATAACTGCTTTTTTCTTGCTTCACGTACCTACTCGGCCTCAATGTGATAAAACTCATTTGATAAGAACTGACCTTTTACATAATCAGGTGTATGTGATATGATTTCATGGACTCCATAAAATGCCCCTCACCAGTTTAATGTCTGGATTCCATTACAGTATGATTTTTGTCTTTTATTTCACAATTGGGTATTATCCTTAAAATCTTGAGTGGATTTATTCACTTAAATTTATTTATGCTAAGGTGTAGGTACCTGGTACCATGTAATTTTACATAGAGCAGTTTATAATGGGGCATAAGTGTACCAAGGAATTGAAGAAGTATTTGGTACAGGGGATCTAGAAAGGAGTTGCTGGGCATACCAAAGCCTAAGTGTTTGCTTTACAATTTTGCATAATTCTCTAAGTGTAATTATCATTCAGTTCTGAACAGTAGTTCTCAAGGCTCATTTAAATAATTTTAAATACATTTATGACCTAAGAGTACATAATATATTTTATGAGAGAAGGAATTTTTGTCTGCTGTGTAAATAGTCAATATGTTTTCTAATTTCAGAGCAAAAAATATGTGTATAAATAAATTAACTGTAAAATGTCAGTAGGAACTTTAATTGGCTTTTAAAAGTTAAAATTTTGGATTATTCCCTGTACTCTCAGAAGTATCTTTTTTGGAGACTTTCAATTTAAATATTTGGTGGTTATGAGAATTAAATGTTATAATGTGCAGGAAAACACTTTTTAAAGCTTTTTGCAGATGTAGAATCCTTTTTAAATAGTTGTCTTAGTATATAAGACTATCTGTACTCTTACATGAGCTAACCATAGTTGTTTTACTAAGTGGTTAATTTTTAGCAAGTTGCTTTGAGCCAGAGTATATTTACATTTTTGCAGTATTGAGTTGTATCCAATTGGATTTTTGTAATGTTGTGTTCAGAATTAAATTTCAGTATCTACAAAAAACTCCCAGAGTTCTTTGTAGTTTCTGTTACGGTTATAGATGGTACATGAGGCTGTCAGAGGAACTATTTAAGAACTTGAAAATAGGAAATGAATTTGCCTTCTCATAGTTGGGCAGGACACAGTGGAAGACACATTACTATAATTCTGTATTCAACCAAGTCAGATTAATACTTAATACTGAAAAGGAGTATGAGTACTCTGAGCAGAGGACACGTTTTCTCATCTCTGTAAGGATATCCTTGTGATACATTAATCTGGTGTGCTAATTTTTACATTGTTCTCTTCTGAATGTGAATTAGTCTCTTTTGACTGAATTTACTGAGACTGATTGATCATGTTTCAGGTTACTGATAAAGTCCAGTTTCTGGTTCTATACATATGATTATCGGATCTTAGGTTGTAATAACGTCATCAAGCAACTACTGTGCTGGGAAGTATTTTGATCTGTCATCTGACTTCATAACCTCTGCCTTTATGCCTCTGAATTAAGATTCACACATTTAGCTTGTAATCAGGAACAAAGGTTGAAGTTTATTCTATCTTCTTTAAAGTTTATTTTATCTAGCTTTTGACTTTTTCAAATGTCACTCTTGAAAAAAGTTTTATGTGTATGGATTGTTATTTAGCCAGTGGGTACTTTAGCCAACTGATCTTGTCACCCCAGTGATAATGGTAATAGCACATAAAAATGAAAAATTATCAACTGAATATAATAGCTATGCTGTGCTTGTTTTGTTTTTGTTTGTTTGTTTTGGATTGGTGGATAAATGGCCAGTAAGGCTTTGTTGGCCTCAGTTACCCGCCCCCCTTAGTTTATGAGAAAGGATGAACAGTGACCAGGAAGGAAGATGTAGTTTTTCCTATGAAGTAAAATGAAAATAAATAATTCCTAAGTAGATTGTGTGTTAGGATTAACCTCTCCATGGAAATGACTGTCTCTAGTAGCTAAATAATTGATTTCCTTGAATGGCTTACACTATATTGGAGACACTAGTACTAATCAGTAATGATTCCTTTTTGGTTCAAAGATGATAACATCTCAGTGAAAAATGTCTTTATTTTCTTATATCTTTCCTGTTAACAAAAAGAAAACATTGGGATTTAGACATTGGGATGTCTAAAGAATATTTAAAATTACCTTTTCTTATCTAATTCCATATTTTTCCTATGATTTTCCCCCCAAGCAGGAAATATTGTACAGAATTCAGACTTGGTTGTTGCTGTACGTCATTGCTTTGAGTAAAATAAAATCAAATTACAAATATCTTCATGCTTAAATTATTTAACCGTTTAGGGATACGGTTTATTATAGCAACGTGAGATTTTATACTTGAGGTACTCAAAGTAATACTTCTGTGACAAATATTTAACTTCTCCTTTTGAGGTTACCTCCTGGGATCAGGAATTTAATGTAAAAAATAAAAAGAGAGAGGTGAAAAAGTGATCCAAGTTGAAATTTTTTACTATCTTAACTGCAAATGTTTTCTTTAATAAGCGATCAGAATTGACAGGGCAGGACAGGGTCATTTCATAGAAGGGAAGTTGAAGAACTAGCTCTTCCCAGATTTTTTTGTCTTCTTAATACTGCCTTCTCTCCCCTTTTTTTCTTGCCACTAAACTCTTTCTGTGACCAGCTGGTAATATGAAACAATGTTTTATTCAGGTGATTGATTATTCTTTGATATGTATATTAATCTTTTGCGTGTGTGTGTGTGTGTGTGTGTGTGTGTGTGTGTGTGTGTGTGTGTGTATTAATCTTATCCCTCAGGCTAATATTGAAGTTATCTAATTTACATGTTATCTGGTATAAATCTAGGCAATCTTTAACAAATTGAGGCTTCATATGTTTAACCGACATAGCTTGAGAACTGTTCTGTACCTAATAAATCAGGAAAGTTTAGGTTTAATAGAGGTGAACTGGCTTTCTTACTGCAGAACCTTTAATGTGCTATTACTCATTATAAATCTCCCAAGAATGAAATTTTAATATGTTGCTTTCCTTTTTTTTTCTTTTCTTTCCATTTCTCTTCCTCTCCCTCCTTTCCCCCTTCTCTCTCTCTTTTCTTTTGTAGTATAGTAAATAGCATCTCTCTAGTGCTAATAGTGTTCCATGGAGCACAATTTGGGAAATGTTGAAAATGAAAAAAGATGTATATAACAATATTTTCCTCTAGTTTGTCAGTAGGAAATAATTTACTTCCTCCTCTTTTATTGGAAAGATTTTAGATGTGGGAAGATTTCTGTATATATTATGAGGAAATGCTTAGTGCTCAGTCTCCTGATATATAGTGATTTTTGAAAAAAGCCTTTATTCATTGTCTGGGATACTATCAGCTTTTTTACCCATATATAAGCAGCTGTATTATAGATTCAAAAGTCCATCTTCCCCTTTCCTGTTTTATACGTTTTCTTCCCGAAGAAAATTTTCAAATATTCTTCTCTTAATCACATGCTGATCTCTCAATCAACCTTAATTGTATGTTGATTTTCAATAAAAAAGGAGGTGTTTGTCATCTCAACATTACCATTATTGGTTATTCAGTTAAAAAGAGTTGAAAAGAGATTATTTAGAGGAAAGCTTCAAACTGATTTAGAGGAAAGGATATCAATTCCCTCTCCCTTTCCAACAGCTTTCGACTTCTTCCCTCATATTGCCTCTCTGTTTCCTGCTTCCTTTTTTTTATTGAGGTGTAAATCCCATAACGTAAAATTAACCACTTTAAAGTATACAATTCACTTACATTTAGTACCCTCACAATGTTTTGTAACCACCACTTCTGTCAAGTTCCAAAACATTTTTTATCACCCCAGAAGAAAACCCTGTCCCCATTTGCTGCCTCCCATTTCTTTTGTTAGTCTTATTCTTTACAAATAGTGGAGCCATGAAGGATTTGACAATGATTAAATTATCTGCACCAATTCAATTTTTGATATTTTAATAATAGGTAACATTTATTTACATTTATTGTATACATGTGTTACTGTTGTATAAGCAGTTTACATGTGTCATCTTATTAAATTGCTACAGTAAACCAATCCCCATTTCATAGATGGTTTAAAAGAAGCTAACTTCCCCAAGTGCCACAGCTGGTAAGAACTGAGGCTGAGGATTGAGTCCAGGTCTGTCAGATTCCAAAGCTGATTTCCTTAATAACCATAGAATCCTGTATATCAGAGGGCAAAAACTGGAAACTCTTGGGCTCATCTAGCTTGTTGATTTCCTTTGTTTGGCCTAATACAGTGTTGGTCCCCACACAGTGTGGGAAATCATCAAAGAAAATCGTTTCTGGTATTATACCAGACATTTCTTTAGGATTTGAGTCTCCAGATTGAAAAGACCTATATAGTGCCAAGCACAATAAATGAAAACAGGCCAATACCAGGCAAATTATTTTGAAATTAAAAATACCAAGAATAATGAGAATTTCTCAAAAGCTTACAGGATCATTTAGAAAGGATTAGGAATATCAGTGGCATCTAACTTCTCAGCAGTAGAATTAAAGATAGAAGATGGAGGAACAGCACTTCAAATGTTCTGCAGTCAGCCTAGAGTTCCGTATCTAGCCAAACCATCAATCAAGTGCAAGAGTAGGAAAAAAAAGACACTCAAGGACTAAAAAAAATTTGTCCTTGTAACATATCTTAAGAGATTACTAGAAGATGTGCCCTAGCAAAACAGGGAAATAAACCATGAAAGAAAAGAAAAGGGTTTCGATAAACAGGGAATACAACTCAGAAATAACAAAGGAAAGTCCCAGGGTGACAACGGTGCCACAAAGCTGAAGAGCAACCAGTAGTGATTAGAGCAGTAGGACAGAGGGCTTCAGGGAAATAAATTATAGGTGGATATTGAAATATTTGGGAGAAAATATAATAGATTCTTAGGAAATTAGGTGAGTTAGAAACAGGAAGCAATTTAAATTTAATATCTGTTGGTTTATTTAACCCAAAATTGTGATGTTGCCATTTGAAGGGGATTAAGAGAAGTGAAATATTTGTGTTGGGGGTACTACTGGTTTTGTAAGCCTCCTCTAACATGGCAGAAAATATGTAGGTAATTGATAAATCTACAAGAAGCATTATTATGTATATTATATAGAAATGCTGAATTAAATACCAGGAAAAGGAATTCCAGTACTTTAGGGTAGTTGCTTTGGGGGGGAAAATATGGGTTTGAGGATGAAAAGAGATGGAGATGAGTAAGTTTTTTTTATTGTGGTATAATATATATAAGGTAACTTCATTTTAACCATTTTTAAGTGTACAGTTTCAGTAACATTAAGTATATTCACATCCTTGTGCAACTATCACCACTATCCATCTCTAAAACTATTTTATCATTCCATACTGAAATGTTGTACTCTTTAGACAGTAACTCCCCATTCCCCCTACTCCCAGCCCCTGGAAACCACTGTTCTATTTTCTGTTTCTATATGTTTGACCATTCTAGGTACCTTACATAAGTGGAGTCATTTAATATTTATCTTTTTGTGACTCATTTCACTTAGTGTAATGTCTTTAAGGTTAACCCATATTGTGGTATGTGTCATTGTATGTATATACCACAACCTGTTTATCCATTCATCTGTTGATGGACACTTGGGTTGCTTCCACCTTTTGACTATTGTAGATAATGTTGGTATGAACCTGGGTGTACCAGTACGTGTTCAAGTCTCTGCTTTGAATTTGTTTAGCTGTACACCCAGAAGTGGAATTGCTGGGTCAAATGGTCATTCCATGCTTACTTTTTCGAGGAACTATCATATTGTTTCCTACTGTGGCTGTATCATTTTGCATTCCTACCAGCAATGTACAGATGTTCCAATTTCTCCACATCCTCGTTGCCAACACTGATATTTTCTGGGCTTTCTGGGTTTTTTTTGTTTGTTTGGTTGGTTTTTCTGGATGATAGCCATCCTAATGGGTGTAAAGTGGTATCTCATTGTGGTTTTGATTTGCATTTCCTTAATGATAAATGATGTTGAACATCTTTTCATGTGCTTATTGACCATTTGTATATCTTCTTTGGAGATATATCTACTTAAGTCCTATGCCTGTTTATGAATTGGATGGTTTGTTTTTTTGTTGTTGAGTTTTATATATTCTGGATATTAATCCTTTATTAGATATGTGATTTGCAAATATTTTCTTCCATCCTATGGGTTGCCTTTTTACTATGTTGCTTTTGTCCTTTGATACATAAAGTTTCAAATTTTGATGCAGTTCAGTGTATCTATTTTTTGTTGCCTGTGTCTTTGGTGTTGCATCCAAGAAATCATGGCTAAATCCAATGTCATGAGCTTTTCCCCTGTCTTTCCTTTTAAGAGTTTTATAGTTTTAGGTCTTTAATTTAGGTCTTTGATCAATTTTGAGTTAATTTTTGTATATGATGTAAGATAAAAGTCCAACTTAATGCTTTGGCAAGTGGATATCCACTTTTCCCAACACCATTTATTGAAAAGACTCTCCTTTCTCTATTGAATAATTTTGGCACACTAGTCAAAAATCATTTGACCATATATACAAGGTTTTATTTCTGAGCTCTCTATTCTATTCCATTGGTGTATGTCTGTCTTTATGCCAGTACCATACATTGTAGCTTTGTACAAAGTAAATTTTGAAATAGGAATTGTGAGTCCTACAACGTTGTTCTTCTATTTCAAGGTTGTTTTGGCCATTTAGGGTCCTGTGAGAGTCCATATGAATTTTAGGATGGAATTTTCTATTCATGCAAAAGAAAATAGTTGTTGAGATTTTGATAGGAATTGCATTAATCTATAGATTGCATAGTATGATATTGAAATCTTAACGATATCAAGTCTTCCAATCCAGGAACATGCGATATCTTTCTGTTTATTTAGGTCTTCTTTAATTTTTTTTCAACAGTGTTTTGTAGCTTTTTGTGTACAAGTATTTCACCTCCTTGCTTAAGATAATTCCTAGATATTTTATTCTTTTTGATGCTATCGTAAATAGAATTGTTTTCTTAATTTTCCTTTTTGGATTGTTCATTGTTATTGTATAAAAATGCAACTGATTTTTGCATATTAATTTTGTATGCTGCTACTTTGCTGAATTTGTTTATTCTAACAATTTTTTTGTGGCATCTTAAAAAGTTTTCTATATATAAGATCATGTCATCTGCAAACATAATTTTACTTCGTTCTTTCTAATTTGGATGCCTTTTTTTCTTCTTCTTGCCTAATTACTCTGGCTTGAACATTCAGTACTATGTTTGAATGGAAGTGGCGAAAACAGGCCTCCTGCCTTGTTATTTACTTTAGAGGAAAAACTTTGTCTTTTACCATAGCATATCATATTAGCTGTGGAGTGTTGTTTTTTTTTTTTTTAATAGACTTTATTTTTTAGAGCCATATTACATTCGCAGCTATATTGAGCAGAAGGTACAGAGATTTCCCATATACCCCCTGCTGTTCATGCATAGCTTCCTCGTTATCGATGTCCCCAACGAGAGGGGTACATTTGTTAAAATTGATGAACCTACATTGACACATCTTTATCATGCGAAGTCCATAGTTTACATTAGGGCTTCCTCTTGATATTGTACAGTCTGTGGGTATGGACAAATTTATCATTATAAATATATATCCACTATTATAGTATCATACAGGGTAGCTTTACTGCCCTAAAAGTGGTCTGTGCTTTGCCTATTCATCCCTCTTTCTCCCCAGCCTCTGGCAACCACTGATGTTTTTACAGTCTCCACTGTAAAACTTCTGTTTGACTTTTCCAGAATTTAGCATAGGTAGAATTACCCAGTATGTAGCATACAAAAACTCTCTTCCTATTCAATATGGCAGTATATGAAAACTTCACAGCACACTGTGTACAACTACTTTGGGAAGACAGTTGGTGGTTTCTTACAAAACCACACCTACTCCATACAATCAAGCAATGCACCCCTTTGGCTGTTTACCCAAAGGAGTTGAAGACTAATGTTCACACAGAAAGACTTAGTGTTCATCCTTTTCATGGATGTCATACTTCTTAAATGTCTGGCTCCCAGAAGAAGAAAAGGGAAAAAAAAATAGGCTCTGGATCTCTAAATCCCCTGGAAGCCATTTCAGTTGTTGGGGATTGCAGCAATGGCAGCCTGCTTCTGTGTCTGCACATCCATAATCGTAATCAGAAGCAGCAGTCGAGGATCAAGACACAGATCTCTGATATTTGGAGGACAAGTCCCACAAGCTCCATCAGGCTACTCTAAGAATACATCCATGGCTGCCTGCTGGGAGGGAATGAGGGGTGGATAGCTGCTACCACACCAAGAGTTGAAATTGAAATTAATTGTGATTTACTGTCCAGACCTTCTCCTGGAAGCTGCAAGCTTTTGAATAGACTCCAGAGTTCCAAAATAGTTACATCAGACAGATTATGCCAGTACAATTTTTGTCTAGGTGGGGAGATGCATTCCTAGTGCTTTCTATTCTGCCATCTTCCCTCAAGTAATTTTTTATTACAAACTTTTTATATCTTTTGGAATATATATGTTTATATATTATTTTGACAAAAATAATTTAAAAAATTTTGCGCATTGGAAGCTTATTTAGAACTATCTCATAGGAATTCTTTGAGGAAAGGAAAGACTTAAAAAATAAGACAGTGTTTATTCTCACAACTGTCTTTAATGAATTCAGATTTTATATATATCTGAAATTATTTGAAATAAGGTATTGAAATTAGAAAGATTTGAATTCTAGATTTTTTAAGTTTTGAGGGTATTACCTCTCTGCTCTTGTCTAAGTTCTTATTCTCAACTTTCCAAGTATCCACAGTTAAATTTTCCCATTTCCCTTTGGAAAGTGCTGTTTTCTTGCTTTTTTCCGCCTTTCCATTGTATCAAACTTATACGGCAATGAGCCAATTGTGGGCCTGAAATCCTTGGGAGGAGAGAGGAGGAAGTGGGAGGGGCAGTCATGCGGAATGTTTCCCTAAGTAATATTCAGGTTCTTTGAGAGAACTTACCCTCCCTCCTTTAAAAAAAATGCTGTGATGTTTTCTTTTAAATAGATTGTTTATTCTCCTGCCTGTCTCACTGTTGCCCGCAGTGCTAGATAAGAAATTACAGTAAAGTTCAAATATTAAAGGGAGCACACAAAAAAGTATGTGTATGATTTCACCAACCCTCATTAAAAAAATAAATAAATAAACTATAGGAAAATAAAAGAAAGAAGTCAGGGTTCTTGGTTGCACATGACAAAAAGTAACTAATTAGCTTAATTAGAAGACAATTTTTTGAAAAATATTAGATTGCTCATAGCTAGAGAACCAGGCTTTGAAGATTTTCAGAAGCTAAGAGAAGCAGGGCATAGTCAAGAGGTTATAATAAGAGTATCCTATACTGAGGACATTGCTGCTTGGATATTTGCTGTCCCAGATACTGCCAACATGGCTGGATATTGGTGACTGTGCTCATAAACTTTAAGTTCCTCTGGAGATCTCTCTGAATAATCTCTGACTCCTCCGCACCTTGCTCTCACTACCTGGGATTCAGTGTTCAGAACACGAGGACCTAACTGATCTTAGACCTTGTACATGTGATGCGAGAAAGATGGGGAAGGGCGTATTTGCTTCTCATCTCTTGAAATTCTCCAAAATGGAATGGTTTTGGATGCTCAGCAGCCTAGAGATAGCAAATATCCCCTACAGATTTCTCCTATTTTACACGTCCCATCCTCAGACCCTCTTCCCAAAGATATCTACAATTAAAAGTTTCACATATTCTTTAAAAAATTGTTTTCATCTTATACTCACTTCTTAAAGAATTACAAATGAGAACATACTACATATTCTTTTTTCACTTAACATACTTAGGAATTTTCCATATTGGTGGGGAGATATAATTGATTCTTTTATTGGTTGTCTTTTATTCCATTTTATGATCATACCATAATAAACAGCCCACCCAGATACATTTTTTAGGGTATTTCCAGTTATTGCTATTGAAAATAGTGCTCTAATGAAAAGCTTCACACATTTATCTTGGTGTCCTTTTGCAAGTACTTATAATCCTTAAGGTAAATTCTTTGCAGTGGGTCCAGTGGGTCCATGGTTTAAACTAAAAAATGGTATCATTTTATATTCTCACCAACATGTGTGAGTCTTTCCCCTCTCACAATCTTGGTGAACTGAATATTATCAAACTGAAAACTTTTTACTATTTATTGTAATTTGATTTTTGATTGCATTTCTTTTCGAGGTTAAACAACTTGGTGATCTTTATTGGTCTTAACAAATTTTTCCTTGGTTTGTTTGTGTATACTACCCTATTATTATTATTTTTCATAATGATTTTTATGAACTTTTTGAAAATTAGCAAATTAGTGGTACCATTTCTTCAGACCATTTTTATAATGCTATGCCACTCTTGCCATTTGAATTTTACAACTACAAGATTCAGATGAAGCAGTGATAAAGAGCTTGGTGGATTATTTCTGTTTTGAATTATTTATTGTTAACTGTCTGCTCTACTAATATCATGGAATATCAGAGATTTTTGTTGATAGCTGTTTGTTAAGAAATGTTCTTTAAGAGATAGCCTTGCTTAAATTGCAAATAAAAAATGCTTTTAATCCAGAGAAATATCATGCACCCATCAGTCTTGAGTTATTGAATCAGAGCAATATTCTCTTGGACAGAGAAGATAGAAGTGAAAAGGAGATTTAGGAGTTCCTGCTTTTTTTCTACCTCTAGCATTATACAGCTGTCTAACTCACGGAATTCTACCTTATTTATTGTTCTTTTTTTAGTCTAAACATTGCCCCGCACTCCAAGCCTTTTCTTTTGTCTTTACCATTTTTATGTTCCTTTATATATGCTACTCTTTTATATTCATCTATAACTATTTCCCTCCTTTTTTCTGGAGATATGTATTTATTTGTTTGTTTATTTTTAAAATAACGTTGTGGGTAAATTCTCTGCAGCTATGTTTATTGGTTTTAGATAATTTCTGTTTTTCCTCTTTTGTCTGTTTTAAACTAGAGTCATTTGTAATTGTTTATACAGAATTTTAGTTTTTAAAGCCTCTCTATGGTCTTTCCTTTTAGATACTGAGTTATGAATTCATAGCCTGTTATTTAAATGAAGCTTTTGAAATCCGTTTTACTGATCTGTATCATATCTAACTATGCCAGTATTTCCTTCCTTGTCTGACGTAAATTCTAAAATTATATGAACACTTTCTCCCTGCTTCCTGGCATTTCCACTCAAACTTGTTCCTCATTCTTGGTTAGAAATATGTCCAAATTGTACTTCCCTTCTTTATTTTATTAGTCTACTGATAAAAGAAAATTAATTTAAAAAATCAAGAATTTGTTAGAAAATTGCATATAGTTGAAAATATCTTTTTCAGTGGATATTTTGACAGTTGTGAAGTCCCCAGTTATTACTGTATCTTTCTTCTGTTTCAATTTTATTCTCTATCCCAAGAATATACCCATTTCTGTTTCCTTTCTAAGAAGCATGTGCATTGTATTCCAGTGGATTTTTTCATAGATACATCTTTTAGACTTATGCTATCCAATATGGTAGCCACTAGCCACATGTAGCTAATTATGATTAAATTAACATTAATTAAAAGTAAGTTTACTCATTCATTTTCCTTTGCACCAGTCACATTTCAAGTGCTCAGTAGCTACACGTGGCTAGTGTCTACTGTGTTGGACAGCACAGATGTAGAACATTTCCATCATTGTGGAAAGTTCTATTGGACTACTCTTCTAGACAGTGCCATTTTGCTTTTCATTCTAAAAAGTTCTAATTCCTCAAGATGATGTGCTCCTTCTATTGCTATGTCTGCTATTAATCAAAATAAATTTGAGATTTTTTGAGGTGGGTTGCATTTTACAAATTGATGCTTATAATCATATTAGTCTTAAAAACCAATTTTTTAAGGTATAATTTATATGCAACATGTACCTTTTTTAAGTGTACACTTCATTGAGTTTTGACATATATACACCCATGTAAACATCACCACAATCAAGATGTAGAACATTTCTATTACCATAAAAAGTTTCTTAATGCCCCTTTGCAATCAGTCCCCAGCCCTGGTTCCAGGTAATCTCTAAATTTGTCTTCTCTCACTGTAGATAAGTTTTGCCTGTTCTAGAATTTTATATAAATGTAGTCATATAGTATGTACTGTTTTGTGTCTGGCTTCTTTCTTTTAGCATAATAGTTTTGAAGTTCATCCCTGTTGTTAGTAATTTGGTTCTTTTTATTGCTGAGTGGTATTCCATTTTATGGATATGATATAATTTATTTATCCATTCCCCTGTGATGGACATTCGGGTTGTTTTCAGTTTGGGTCTATTATGAACAAAGCTGCTATGAGTATTCATGGACAAGACTTTTGTGGACATATATTTTCATTTCTGTTGGCTACCTATGAGTAGAATTGCTGGGTCATATAATGTAGATGAATGGAACAAAATAGAGATTCCAGAAAAACTCACATATACATTAATTGACAAAGGCTTTATTAACAAATGAAGCTGGAACAACTGTAAGTCAGTATGAAAAGTAAAATGAGCCTTTCTCATCATACAGGCATACCTCGTTTTGTTATGCTTCACTTTATTGCACTTCACAAATACTGCATTTTTTTTTTTTTGCAAATTGAAGGTTTATGGCAGCCCTGAGTTGTCAAGTGATGTTTAGCATTTTTTAGCAATAAGGTATTTTTAAGTTAAGGTAGGTACATTGTTTTTTTAGACATAATGCTGTTGTTGCACACTTAATAGACTATAGTATAGTGCAAACATAACTTTTATATATGCACTGGGATACCAGAAATTTCATGTGATTTGCTTTGTTGCTATATCTGCTTTATTGTAGTCGTCCAGAACCAAACTCAAAAATATCTCTGAGGTATGCCTGTACACATAAATTAACTTAAAATGGATTATAGATGGAAACATAAAAGAAAATGTAAAACTATAAAACTTCTAGATAAAAACACCAAAGAAGAAAATCTTTGTGACTTTTTGTTTAGTCAAAGATTTCTTAGTACATACAAAATTAACCATATAAGAAAAAATTGACAAAGTGAACTTCATCAATATTAAATACTTCTATTTTTTGAAAGACACCATTAGTGAATAAAAAAGCAGCCACAGTCTGGGAGGAATATTTGCAGTGCATATATCTGACAAAGGACTTGAATTCAACACAGTATAAAGATGCTGTTACAAATTCATAAGAGGACAACCCCATAAAGGGCAAAAGATCTGAACAGAAACTTTTTAAAAGAAGATTTATAAATGATCAATAAGCATATGAAAAATTCAAAATCATCAGGAAAATGAAAATTAAAACACAGTGAGATCCTATTTCATATTTACTGGGATGGCTAAAACTTAAAGGGCTAATGGGTAGGCAAGGATGTAGATCAACTGGAACTCTCATCCATGTAAAAGCACAAAACGATACAACTTCAGAGAAATGTTTGGCGGTTTCTTATTCATAATATTTTTAATAGCCTTCTGAATTTTTTTCAGTGGGTTATAGGTTACTTACTACACTGTTTATTTCTTTTCCTTCTAATTTTATACCTCTTTAGATAGAATAGATTTTCTTTAGTTCTGGGGATTACTATCTTTCACCTGAATATAATATAAAGCTCTTATTTTTGCTCTTCTATTTAACTTGAGATAATGTAGGAGAAAGTACTATTGTGCAGGCAGGAGTGAAAAGTACATTTTCAACAAGATACTTACTTTCCTTGTGTCGGATATATGACTGATTTTAATTCTGACAACCTGAAGATGACTAGAAGAAAACAGTCAAGAACTAGAATATTTGCAGTTTGCCTGTGTTAATGGGATTAAGGCAGATATAATTTATGTGTTAAAAAGAAAAACAACAATCCAATTTCATGTTTTAGTAGGAGCAGTAGCAACTGTAGGTATATTAGGGTTCTAAGGGCAAATGTTGATTCAACATGGATACAGCAGATGAATTAAAAATGGTTACCAAATAGTGACTCACCTACAGAAAAATGTAGCAAATAAGTAATTATTTTTCTTTTTAGCCTATTTCTGGATTAGTAAGAGCAATCTAGTGTTCTTAGGCTATTTTCTGAATGGGATACCTTGAAAGGGGGTTTGCTGATGGGTTTTTCTCAAGCTGCTAGAAGCAATTGTTATTACGATTGTGGTTGTTCCTACTTGGAGTTTTGTTACCAGTGTATCCACAGTAGTGCTTGTCACATTGCAGGTGTTCAATAAATATTTGTTGGATGAATTTTTATCAGTTCCCAGCTCTAATAATATAGACTTTAATATCAGTAAGTACTGGCACCAAGCAGAGATATACCAGTTCACCTTTAAAAAACAGAATGACTCTCAGGCCTTACAGTAAGACTTCAATTTAAAGCAGTGGAATATATTTAGTTTGTCAACATAAAGCCTTTCGGTGAAAAGAAGGATTGGTTAGCTATTGAAACGTGGAAAAAGCACTGCCAAGAGAAAGGAAGCCTTAGCCAATGAACTTTAGATATTTTTGGCAAAACCATTCCTTTTGTGGAGATGGAAACATCAGAATATCATAGTCTATTAAAAATTGCTTCATTTAACTAACTTCTCTTGTTTGATTCCACATTTATTCAGCAACATTCTGATTTCAGTTCTCAGGTCTGCTTATGGTGAGATATGGTCATAAAGATATGAATAATTTAGTTCTTATGGCAGTTGGATTTTTCAATAAATTAGTATATTGCCATTATGATCATTATGATATTTATACATCAGTCATATGATATGGGTTTTAATTTGTTCCTGGGGGGGGAAAAAACACCACTCAATATGCTGACAGGATCAAGTCTAAACCTGAAAGGTAGAGGATCAGACTCTGGACCACCAGTAACTTCACCAAAGTAACAACTGAGTTTCTTATGCCTTCTAAGAGTCAGTATAAAGCTTATCTTGCAACCTAGATTCTTTCTCCTCTATTGGAATGAGTTCAGTAGCATGGTGTTAATGTATAGAGCATCTAGATTGAGTTTTGCATTTGATTTATGTAATCTTGTCTTGCTTCTTCAGAGCTGAACATTGCATAGTATATTAATTTGTAGAGTGTGACAACTTGTATAGCAAGTATATGTAAACATTTATATGTACTATATTTCATGAAGAAATATTATGAAGGTCAGTTTTGAACTTGCTTTGTAATCACTGACTTTTTTTTTTTTTTGGCTGAGTTGGGTCTTTGTTGCTGCGTGCAGGCTTTCTCTAGTTGCAGCGAGTGGGGGCTGCTCTTCGTTGCAGTGTGTGGGCTTCTCATTGCGGTGGCTTCTCTTGTTGCGGAGCATGGGCTCTAGGTGCATGGGCTTCAGTAGCTGTGGCTCGCGGGCTCAGTAGTTGTGGCTCACGGGCTCTAGAGCGCAGGCTCAGTTGTTGTGGTGCACGGGCTTAGTTTCTCCGCGGCATGTGGGTTCTTCCCGGACCAGGGATCAAACCCGTGTCCCCTGCACTGGCAGGCGGATTCTTAACAACGAGCCGCCAAGGAAATCTCCAATCACCAACTTGCTTAATTGGAGTGTTTAGTCCATTTATATTTAATATAATGATTAATATGTTTTATTTAAGACTAACATCTTTCTACTTGTGTTTAGTTGTTCATTCCTATTTCACTCTCATTCTCTCCATTCCTCTTTTTCTGTCCTCTTTGGGGTTAATAGAATATTTTCAGGTATTCAATTTAAATTCTTCTATTGACTTTTTATTTGTATGTATAAATATATATATATTTAGAGTTTGTTCTAGGTATTATAGAACACATTCTTAGCTTATTACAGTTCCCATTAAAATATAAGAGCCCTACAACAGTGAAATTCTGCTTGCCTCAATATTTTTGGTATGATTTTATATCTATGTATGTAATAAACCCCATAATACAGTGTTATTTTATTTGCTTTAAACAGTCAGTTGTCTTTCAGTGGAATCAAGAGAAGAAAAAGATGTCCTTTTATATTTATTCGTATATTTACCATTTCTGATGCTTTTTGTTTCTTTCTGTAGACTCACTTTTCATCTGGAATTAGTTCCCTTCAGCCTGTGGGCAAGTCTGCTGGCGACAGATCCTCTCAGCTTCTGTTGATTGTTTTTGAAGGGCATTTTGCTGGATATAGACTTCTGGGATGGCTTTTTTTTTTTTTTTGCTTTTCAGCACTTCATTAGATCTGATGAGAAGTCAGCCATTACTCAGACTGGTATTCTCCTATATATAATGTGTCTTTTTCTTTGACTCCTTTTGTTTTTTTCCTTTTGTCTTTGGTTTTCAGTGGTTTTGATCATGATATGCATAGTGTGGTTCTTTTATATTTGTCTTACTTGAAGTTTATTGAGCTTCTAGTATCTCTAAGTTAATGTTTTACACCATGGGTGGGAAATTTCCGGCCGTGATGTCTTTAAAAATTTTTTTCAGTTTCTTTCTTCTGTTCTTCAGGTTAGATAATTACACTAATCTGTGGTCAAATTCATATCTTTATTTTCCAGCTAATATTTATGCATAACAAACCACCTCTAAACATAAATAGCATAGAACATTTATTTATTTTATACTCACAGATCAAGTGAGTCAGGAATTCAGACAAGGCATGGTGGAGATGGCTTGTTTCTGCTCCAGTGTCTGGGGCCTTAGTTGGGAAGACTCAGTGACTGGAGATGAGTTGGCAGGTTGGGGGCTGAATCATCTGAAGGTGTTTTCACTCACATGTCTGGTAAATGCTGTCTTTATCTGGGTCTTTAGTTGGGCTTTTGGCCAGAACCCCTATACTTGGCCTTTCCATGTAGGCTAGTTTGGGCTTCCTCATAGCATGGCAGCTTGTTAAGAATGAAGTGCATGGGTAGAAGTGCATGGCATTTTTATGACCTAGCCTTAGAAATAGCTTTATGTCACTTCTGCCCATACTGTGTTGGTTGAGGCAGTCACAAAGGTGTGCCCAAGTTCAAGGGGGAGGGACCATAGACCCCATCACTTGATGGGAACAGTGTTAAGGTTATGTTGTATGGAGAGCATGTGGGCTGGGAGATGTAGTCATTCTTAGAAAATACAATCTGCCACATCTTTCTTCTGCAGTCCCCAGTCTTCCGTTAAGACCATGCAAGTAGATCTTTTTCTTTTCAGATACTGTACTTTTGAGACCCAGAATTTCTGTCTTTTGTAGTCTCTGTGTCTTTGCTGAGATTTGTCTTTTCATTTGCTATAATCATTTTCCTTTACATTCCTATATATATTTATAATAGCTGCTTCAAAGTCCGTGTCTGCTAATTCTAACATGTGGTTTGTCTTGGTGTTGGTTTCCACTGACTGCTTTTTTTTTTCTTGGTCATAGGTCATATTTTCCTGCTTTGCATGTCTAATAAGTTTTAATTGTATGATGAATGTTGTGGGTGATATGTTGTAGGGAGTCTGAATGTTAATTTAAGGGTGCTGAGTTTCATTTTGGCAGGCATTTAAATTAATGGTTAATCTTCTTGTATTATCGAGCTTGGTTTTCTTTGTTAAGGCAGGCCTATTTTAGTTTTGTTTTTTGTTCAGGGCATGGTCCTACTCCTAACGTGTGGCCTTTCTGGGTTCTCAGCTGAATACGTGAGTCCCTCAATGAGGTCTCTCCACTCTGGCTGGACCAGAACTCCTTCTCCTAGAGCTGTGCTGTCTCTGGTGTCATCTCCATTATGCTTCCAGATTCTGCACATATGCAGCCCAACCCATGGCCAAGTCCCTGAGGTGAATTTCCATACACACTTCGAAGTCCCTCTGTCTGTTCATCCTCCTTTTTCTGCTACCCTCTTCCACAAACTCTAGCTGCTTTACCACCCAGAACTCCAATCTCTGCCTGTATACCTCAGTGAAACCTTTGTTCCATTTGTTCTACTTCCTTCTGCTGTGTCAGAAAAGAGTCTCCAACCTGAAAACAAGGCAGCCACGGGGTAACCTCATGTTTCTTTTTCCCTAAGGATCATAAGCCTATGCTACCTTTTGTTTAGTGCCTCATACATTTTGCCCAGTTTTACAGTTATTTACAAGAGGAAATCTCCTGTACCAGATACTCTTTAATGGTCAAAAGTACATACATGCTCCTGTAAGAAAAATTTTAAGAGATGGCCCCTTTATATTGAATGCCAGTATAAAAAAAGATTTTTAGGACAAAGTTATTTAAGGCCTATTCATAATAGAACTTTAATCTGGTTACAATAACTTTGCTACTGTATAATAATTTATAACGTTCAAATTTTGCTTTTTACTGAATTTTACCCATAAATTTGTATTGATGTTCTCTAGAAATGGCAAAGTGAAAATTTTTATTTTATTCTCTCTCCCTCACTAATGGCAGATATTCTTTCCCAGTCTCCAACCTGTTTTAATAGCCTTAACATTGCCCCTCAACAAGCCACTACTAGTTTGACACCTATTTACCATCTCTAATGTATTTCCATTTTACTAGGTCAATCAGTATTATTTTGTGGGATATTTAATTTAATGAAAGGTTACCCTAATAGATACTTTTCTTTTCTAGAAGTGAAGTGATTTTATTTTTAAATGTGTGTTATAAGACATCAAATGAGGCTGTTTATTTAGGAAGCCTTTAGTACTTCCTGAATGGAATGTAGAAAAATAAAAGATGGGGAAGCAGAAATTCTTAGCAGTTGTGCCCATAATAAATAATACTTGAAAGTTAAAAGAGGATAAAAGTTGGCTTTGAATATACATTGTAGACACCTAGCTAAAGTAACATAAGAAGTGTCCTGATGAAATTGAAGGATAGGCTTTCCATGGCTGGAGCCTCTAGGAGGGATTTAAAGAGATAACACATTACCAGCATTTTAATGAATTGTTTCTGTTTTGTTGACATCGTTTCTCACTGATGTTAGATTTGTGATTTTGGCATACAGTGTGTGCCAATAATTTTTTTTTTTTTAACATCTTCAGGACAGGCTCAGTATGAATGAAAATATAATTAAGAAAAACCTCATGAGTCTTTATAAATAGGAATTGCATGAATCATTAAAACTAATTATTTCTCAAGGAGGACTGTTATCACATTTAAAAAAAGCTTTGATCCTTGTTTTTTCTACTTTAAAAATAGTATATGAAAATATTAATTTTATGTAAACTCTAAAAAATACTGTTTAAAAGAACCTAGACTTTTAATGAAGCCCACTTTTTGGAGGTAAAACATAGTGTGATATAACTTCATCAGTTCTTACTTTTTTGGGAAAATACATTAGGACAGAAAACTTTTTTCTTTTGAAAGTAGTATGTGCTTATGTTTTAACAACAAAATTGTAGAAGTGTTGAAAGTAAATCATGAAAGCCTCCATCTCTCCCTGAAAACCCAGGATAGCCACTGTGATCATTTTGGTATGTGTCCTGTCAATCCTTTAGACTCCAGTTTAAGTGTACGAAGGGCTGCCACATGTGAATAGTATTCCTTGGAGATGGGCAATAGGATGTGTACATACCTATTAATATAGTATTGGTTTATGTATTTGGATTCAAAACATAAAGTTACCAGACACAGAATGAACTAAAAATGAACTGTTAATCCTCCAAAATATCTTTTTTCCCCCCTCTGCTCACATTTACATTGTAGGTTTTCCGTGAGAAAATTGTATTTTGTAGATCATTTTTTGCTTATTCATTTTCTCTCAGAAGAAACCTATGGTGGAAGATATGGCAGGTAGCAATGAGTTGTTGTTTATTAAATTTTATGATCACTGTCCTTCAAATCATTTGTCTATGTTTTGGTTATTCTAATTATCCTTAATATTTACCTAAATTTCCAACCAAATTAAAATAGAAACTGAGAAAAGTCTAAAAGTATGTATAAAGCTTCTAGAACAAAACATAGAGAATATCTTTATGAATTCTTTATGTGTAGGGAAAGATTTCTCAGAGATGATGCAAAGTTCTAAACAAAAGAAAAATTTGATGTATTGGATTTTATCAAAATTTAAATTTGTTGATTATCAAAGCACAATATTAAGGAAATGAACAGGCAAGTCGTACACAAGGAGCAAATATCTGACAAAGGACTTATACCTAGAATATATAAAAGACTCCTATAAATCAATAATAAAAAAGACAAACAATCCAGTTGGGGGAAGAAATGAGCCAGTGACTTAAACAGACATTTCAAAAAAGAAAGTGTAAAAATGGAAAAAAAGAAAGTAATAAACAAATGAAGGACTAGAATT
This sequence comes from Balaenoptera musculus, assembly GCF_009873245.2. Lineage (NCBI taxonomy): Eukaryota > Metazoa > Chordata > Mammalia > Artiodactyla > Balaenopteridae > Balaenoptera > Balaenoptera musculus. The sequence continues at coordinate 38,695,432 of NC_045800.1, read as the reverse complement.
TTAAGAAGCTGACAGCACCAAATATTGATGAGACTGTGGAGCAACTGGAACTCTTAGAATGTTGGTAGGACTGTGGAATGGTACAGCCGCTTTTGAAAACTGTTCAGTAGTTTCTTATAGAGTTAAATATGCACCCACCCTATCTCCTCTGTGACCCAGCAGTTCTACTCCTAGCTGTTATTTACCAAAGGAAATGAAAGCATATGTCCCCCAAAAGACTTGCACGAGAATGTTTATGCACTTTATTCATAATAACCCCAAACTGTAAACATCCCAGATATCCATCAAAGGAGAATGGATAAACAAATGGTGTTATGTTCATGCAGTGGAATAATAGAATAAAAAGAATGAACTATCCATACATGTAACAACATGGGTAAATTCGAAAAACATTAAGTGAAGGAAATCAGTTTAAAAAGAATGCATATTACATGATTACATTTACATGAAATTAAAGAACAAGGCCAAACTAATATATGGTAATAGTAGTAGCTACCTGAGAGCTTGGTGGGGCTTGACTGAAAATGGGCACGAGGGAATTTTCTGGGGTGGTAGAAGTGTTCTATATTTTGATTGGAGTGGTTGTTACAAAACTTATAGAATTGTACACCTAAGATCTGTCTATTTCACTGTATGTAAATTTTTACCTCAATTTAAAGAAAAATCCAAAAGTAAAAATTGAGAAAAAGGTACGGCAATATAGAAGATAAAGAGGGTAGAACAGACAGGAGTGAAAGGGTCTGTAACAAACCACTTTTTCCTGTAATATATTTATAGACGTCTTTGTAGCAGAATCAGTGCTTCCTGGGTTGGTTGAAGTAGTGGGTTAAAGCAAAGAATTATAAAAAGTTACACGTACCTTAAATATTTACTTTAAAAAAGTTGTACACATGAAATACTAAAATCAAATAGTTCTATAGGGTTTATTAACAACTACTGCCACAACAACAAAAAAAGTAGTTATTTTCCTTTGTTTCCCTATGCCCTGTGGCAAGAGTTCTTAATCTTAGGCCATGTACCTTTTTGACAGTCTGGTGAAGCTTATGAACCCTTTCTTAAAATGATTTTAAATCCATAAAATAAAATTCATAGGATTATAAATGTGCCTATTATATTAGTTTTGATTATAATTGTTATAAAATATTTTAAAACATCTATATAATAATAGTTATTAACACATTTAAATCAAATCTGTTGTCAGGTCTAATGACTATGTTAATTTTTGCAGTGTTGATTGTAAATAATATTTTGATATCTTCAACGACTGTAGTATGACATATCAGTTAGTGATAAAGTTGTAAGTACTGCTTGTATTACTGTGTAACATAATTTTTCACATTCAAGTTTATGGACTCTTTTTTTCCCTCTTAACCCAACCACATATTTTCATTCTCCCATTCTTCCAGTAGTATATTGTAATTTTGGTTATATCAATATTGGGTTTTTATGTCATTATGACTAGATAAATGTCATTCATAGTTAAGCAATATAGTATATTATAACTGGTTTTTCCTGCACATTTTGTTTTCCCTGGATTTACAGTTCTCCCTCTCTCCATCCCTTCTTCCCTCCTTTTTTCTCCCTCTCTTTCTCTCTCTCTCATTTAGTTTCTACATTCTTAACTTTAATTCGTCCCTAAACTTACCCCTAGTTGTATAAATCTCTGTATATGTTTGAGCACATTTTTTATTATATCAATTTCATCTTCTCCAGGAACCTTCTGGTCTGCCCTAATCTGGATTAGTCGTTCTCTAGGCTTGCTGTATGACTGTCTAATCGAGATGTCCCTTCACTATTCATTCTGGGGATTCTCCTTTTTTCTTCTCATGCGTTGGATTCTTCAGTTTCTGGAACTTGTCATCTTCTTTCACGGTTTCCCACCCTTGTTTTGGTGGAACACGTCTTGTAGTAACTTCCTGAGAGAGAATATGTGGAAAGCAAAATTATTTGAGACTTTGCTTATTTTAAAATGCCTTTATTATATATTCACACTTGTTTTATAGTCTATCTTGGTATGGAATTCTAGGCTGGGAATAATTTTAAGTCAGAAGGTTTTGCCCAGTTGTTTTCTAGCTGCTGGTGTTGCCATTAAAAAGGATGATGTTATTCAGATTCCAGATTCATTTTATGAAACATGTTTCCTTTCAGGCAGCTAGGATCTTATGTTTATGTCTTCAGCATTCAGAAATTTCAGTGAGATATATATGCCTTTATTTGGGTCTGTTTTAATATTGCTGAATACTCATTATACCCTTTCAGTTTGGAAATTCATGGGCTTCAGTTTTGGGTATTGTTCTTGAATTATATCTTGGATTTCTTCTCCTGTGTGTTCTGTTGTTTTCTCTGGGATGCCTATTCATATGTTGAATCTCCTAGACTTTAGATCTTTTAAAATCTTCTCTTCTGTTTTCCATTTGTTCTTCTATTTATTCTATTTCCTCAGCCTTATACTTTTCTAACCCCTCTATTACCTACCTTACAGAATTAAACAAATTTGTATGCATAAAGTATTTAAAATAGTGCCTGGCATATAGTAAGTGTTGGCTGTAATTGTTGTTGTTGTTTAGTTTCTTAACTAATTGTTGAGGGGAGAGGTCTTTGGTCTTTTGACGTAATAGCTGTATGACCTTGGGCAAGTCCTGTAATTTCTTTGATACCTACTTCCTTCATCTCTCTATCTCTCAGATGTTTGTGAGCATCAAATGAGACTATGTATGTGAAAATACTTAATAAACTTTGTACAGAGCTAATAGTTATTACTTGCATCTTTCAAATATCAAAAGTTTTTAGTTTGAAAGAAAATGATGGCTGAATTTCCAGGGTTATTTTTAAGATTTCTTGATTGCATGTAACTATTTCTCACAAAACTGTATAAGCTAGGTGAACTTGAGCTAAATGCTAATGCTGCTCTTTAAAGGAGTTATTTCTTAATACTCAATCTCATTATGTTAGGCTGAAGAGAGAAGATTATGAAAATATTCATTTTATGAAGAGCTATGGCTTTACTTCAGATTGTATAAATCTGTGTAATGTAATAATTACTTAAGAAAGACCTGATTACTAGTTTAAACCCATGGATAGAATATTTATTGGAGTTTATTTATTTATTTTTCTTAAATGGTATTTGAGATTAGGAAAAATAGAATCTGTCTTTTGGTTTTTCTCAATAGTAGTAATGTAATTTCAAATGTTAGCTCATTTTTGTTAATGGTGGCTTTTTGTTTGTTTGTTTTGTTTTAAGGTTTTTGGATTCAAAGCATAAAAACCATTACAAGATATACAATCTGTAAGTATGTTTTCTTGTTTGTATGCTTGCAAATATCTTCTAAAATAACTATTGAGTGAAAGTTATTTCCTTGTTAGAATGAGGTAGAGTTAAAGATATATTTTAACAGAACTGTATTCCTAAAACAATTAGTTCAAGAAGTCTGATTGAGAGCATAGTTAGGTCATTTAGAAAGTGTAGTGATGAAGTAAAACAATGTTGGCACAGATTCATGTTACTTGATCTGCTTTAAATGACTTGGCATCTAGCCCATCTTTGGGCCCATAACCATGTGGTAACTTGAAGTGTAATTCACACAGAGCTTCTGCTAAAGCATTAATGCCATCTTCCATGGAGGGATGCTTCTAGAGTAGACATAATTTTATTCTGTGTCTCTAGGTCAATTGATTGAAAAAGCTATTAGCATATTCTCTAACTGTATATAAAATAAATAAGTTAACTAAAATTGTTGAATTGGGTGGCTTCTCTTGTCTGGGGCAGGGATGTAAGGATTGCCTCTGGATTCAGCTAGCTGACCTTATCTTTAACCTTTCATTTTTTCTTTTGACTTTGTGAGTAGAGGTGTAAAGTAGAAAAAAAAAAGAAGGAAAGAAAAATGTGAAGAAAATATCTTATCATTTTTGCTCTTGACCATTTTTTCCTTCCCAAAATATTGACCATTTTCTAATTAAAAAAACAAATTGTGTATAAAATGTGTTATGTTTCTACCTGGCTTTTATTTTTCCTATGTGATATGTATAAATTATGCAATGGAAAAAATTTTAATCTAAAGTTATGTATGCTAATTTACTGTTATAATTTCTGTAGAGTTTATTTATAAAATATAAGAACAAGGTTTTTTTCTGCGTTCAGTGGGCTTTCAGATATTCACTAAAAAAATGAAAGATTCTCTCTGCCTTATTGGCTTGTGGGATGTTGCTTTTTTATCTTTAATTTAGTGATCTTTGTACTCTGATAAGACTTCAGAAGACCCGAGAGTGAAGTAGAGGCTAGTATTGTATCTCTTAGTGAGTTGTCACTGATTTCCTCAGATGAACAAAGAAGCAAACATTTATTGAGGGCTTGCTACATGTTAGACATTCTACAACATTTTGTTAGTGCAGAGGTGAATAAGATGTAGTTCCATTCCTCAGGTAATTATAGTCTAATGTGAAAGGTAGACAAAGTATTATAGAAGAGGTAACTCTTGTATAGAAGAGAGCTGTGTAGACAACAGTCAAAATAGTGATTGCACCCCGTAGGGAAGGTTTCATAAAGAACGGCATGTTTGAGCTGGGGTGAAAAGAATCATAGAGGTTGACCTGAGGCTTAAGAGGAGGGGAAATGGCAGTGCAGGCAGAGAGAATGTCATGTAAGGAGCTTGTTGGCATAATATTGTCTAGAATATGGCAGATAATCCATTATGGTCAGATTATGGTGTGTGTGTGTGTGTACGGTGTAGTGGTAATAAGTAACAAGATGAAAGAAAGTAAAAGGTGCTGTAGAAACTTAAGTTTAGGTGGGTCCCAACTTACAGATGATCTGTGCATATATCCTTCTCTTTTCTGGATTAACCTCTCCTACAAAAACTCTTGTTACAGGTGCCAGAGTGTTTCTGTGGAGGAAAATAAAAACCACAAAGTTTTGTAGTTTTTGAACAACTGGATTCAGAAGTTAAGTTTCAAAACAAAACAAAAAACAAAAAACCAAACAGGACATGAACTGTCAAAAGCTGGAGTCCACTAAATGAGTCACCTCAGGCTTAGACTCTTAGTACTGGGCATGTAGAGAGTCCCAGAAGGAAGGTAGAAACATACTAAAGACAGATTCTGCCTTATTTCAAAATTTTATTTGAGTTTAACATTATATCCAAAGAAAGGAAAGGAAATTCTTTTCATTCCTGTATGCAGTGGCTTCCTGCTTCTAGAATTTAGGACTCAGGTTTGTACTGTCAGTATTGTGGGTCACTTGTGTTATTATGGTTAAAGTTGGCATTGGTATCTAGACTGGAGAGTTGATTGCCTGTTTGTTTTTGTATATCCAAACATCGGACCCCCAAGTTAGTGAACTGTCTCATTATTAGTTGAGAGTAGCTTTTGGTGCACATATTTTAACTCCCTTATTCCCCCATTCATTTAATGGAATCATAGACTGGAAAGTACGTGAAAGAGATCATTTAGTCCAACCTTCTCATTTTACTGATGGGGAATCTGAAGCCTAGAGAAGTTAAGTGAGTTGAACAAGGTCACACAGGTACATATGGTAGCAGACCATCCACAGTTGATGCCGGTATTCCCTTTCTGTTTTTTTTTGTTTGTTTGTTTGTTTTAATCTCCCCAAATTTTACTTTCTTCAGAAGTTTCTAGAACTACCAAGTTGTAGCATGTTTTGATTTCTGATGTCACTTTTCAGCCTTCTTTGCTTTTCTACCCCTGTTTATATTTCTGGCTCTGGGTAAGTGAGTCTGATAAGTAGCAGATGTTTCTATTTTATTTCTTTTATTTTTAGGATATTAATTTCATGTGATGTATGTCTTTGCAAAGATATGTAAATGGAAAGATCTTAAAACATTTGCACTTGACATACCTGTATTTAATAGTATATTAAACTTTTTATGGCAACTATGACATATGTGGGTGAAGAAGAGTTCTTAATGTGGACTTTCTAATAATTGACTGTAACTGTTTATATATCTATTATCAGGCATTCAGTAAGTTATTTTAAGAAAGGACAAAATTAGCCTCATATCATTAACCAAATTCAGGTGTACTTGGTGAATTACTTAGTACATTAATCCGTTTGTTTTATGCAAGTGTGTGTACTTCATTTTTGTATGTTGCTCTGTAATCTGTCTTCTGGTGGGGGTAAGGGGAGGAGGGGGGAGATAGGGTATAAAGACATAATATAGTTCTTGCCTTTGAGGAAGTTAAATGTTCACTGGATACTAATTTTTAGAAGGTTGACTATACTTCATGGTATATTCTATTTGACATACAGCTCTGCATCATTTTGTGGTAAACCTTCAGCTGTTGTTAATTTTTATCTATTAAGTGTTCTTTTGTAAGATAGGGATAACTCCATTGAAGAGAGTAAAGTAGAGACCTACATGCCTAGCTGATTCTATGACGAGTCTCATTTCTCTGGAAGCATTTCCTATTGATCTTATCCCTTTCTTCACTTTCTGTCTACTGCTTCATAAAAGCTCTCTTTCAGTGCATCTTTATTTCTCTTGTCTTATATAAGCCAATATGAGGTGATGATTTAAAAAAAGATATCTTTTAAGTTGAGTTCTAGTTATAAGGAAGTATAAATGGTTAGATCTACCTAACACTTGTCTTAGTCAGATCCCATTTACCATTCATGTATCTTTAATTTTGGTTTGTTGAAAGACTTGTCTTATCACTAATATACCATAAATTTACAAGGGTCTCTGTGTGTGTGTGTATGTGTGTGCAGTTATCAGAGAAAGTTTGTGTTTTGTTTTTTTTAATTTTTAAAAATTTATTTATTTGTTTATTTTTGGCTGCGTTGGGTCTTCATTGCTGTGCGTGGGCTTTCTCTAGTTGCGGCGAGCGGGGGCTACTCTTCGTTGCGGTGCGCGGGCCTCTCATTGCCGTGGCCTCTCCTGCTGCAGAGCACGGGCTCCAGGCATGAGGGCTTCAGCAGTTACGGCACGTGGGCTCAGTAGCTGTGGCTCGTGGGCTCCAGAGCACAGGCTCAGTAGTTGTGGCGCCTGGGCTTAGTTGCTCCGCAGCATGTGGGATCTTCCTGGACCAGGGATCGAACCTGTGTCCCCTGCATTAGCAGACGAATTCTTAACCACTGCACCACCAGGGAAGCCCCATCAGAGGTTTGAATTAAGAGAGTCTTCTTTCTTTCTTACCGGATCAACCACTCCCCAGATCACTTTCATCACTACCAGGCCCAGTATATGTTTTCACATACCCCCTATCCATACCTGTAGATATTTTCACAATTTTTTCATGTTTTCATTATCACTGTTTGTTGGTTCTTTTATGCCAAATAATGCTCTTGTTGGAATGCTGACTTTGACTAAAATTTGTCATTGTTTTGTTTTTTAAACTTTTATATTTTTTATTATGCGTGGAGTATGGAACAATACTGAAAAAAGTTTGACTTTTGTAATCAGAGGTGCTGGGCTCTTCCATTTACATATCGTGGTTTGGGGCCAGTTTTGTAATGCTCTTCTAAATTTAGCTTTCTCATATATAAAATGGAGATGGTATTAACTATTATATGATTGTGAGAATGAATTTAAAAACATGGAAACTTTGTAAGGTATGCACATCTAATAGACATTTAGTAGCTCATTATTTTCACTTTCCCTCCATTTTTTTCCTCTTAATAATATTTGAGAATCAGTATATGAAGGCAATCATCAGCAGTGTTTATCAAGCCAAACATTTTGAGCTGCTAAAAAAGTACAGGAATTTTAGATAACTGAAGCTGTATGAAACTCAACATGTTTATTTTTTGTTGTGCTCTCATGAGACCAGTTTCTTAGAATTGTTTCCTGGTATATACCTCTCCCCTCACCTCGTAAGCCCTATTTTACATGATTCCTTATAAAATATTCCATGACGGATTCTTCTTATTGACCATACTCCTCTTTAACCTGTACCAAAGAAAGTGTAAAATGTTACTATTTTCTTGGTCAGTTCTCTTCTTCCTGCCTGTCATTTTTTTTTTTTAAATAAAAGTGAGTATGAAATTATTTAGCAAGGATGCATATATGTGCATATGTCATTGTTAAATAAATTTTCTTTCTAGCAAAACTCAATATACTAAATTATAGTATGCTAAAATGGAAAAGCTTTGTTTTCAGCAATATTATGAGAAGCTGATTTGTTTCAGGTCTGACCAGTTAGAAATTAGTGGATTGCAGTTTGCTTATAATTAGTTCAACCTTCATGTGGATTTTTTTTTTTTTTTTTTTTTTGCTACACCACCTGGCTTGTAGGACCTTAGTTCCCTGACCAGGGATTGAACCCAGGTCCTCGGCAGTGAGAGCACCAGGGAATTCCCAACCTTCATGTGGATTTGAGTTTAAAAATTGTTTAAAATAGATGAACTCTACAGATATTTCAGGATTTCTAAATGTAAAGCACAGGTCCATAACCACTTATGTGAAATTCTTTGGGCTAGTTGTGTTTCAGCATTCAGAATTTTTCAGTTTATAGAAAGGTAACATGGAAGCATATATTTTGTATTGCATAACACCCCAGTGGGATTTGGAACAGTACCTAGAATAAAATGTTTTACTCTTTGCTGTAAGTGTATTCCTATTAATTAAGGACTACACATTCTCATAAACTCAGATCAAGTTCTACTGCAATTGAGTTTGCCATACAGTTAAAAGAAAGTTTCAGATGCTTCAAAATTTGGGTATTTTGGAATGGTGGATTAAGAGGCTATGGACCTTTATTTGTTTTAAAATGCTAAGTTTTTATTTTAAATAATTTTTAAAATATCTGGTTTGGTTAGTAGTTGGAGGTACCAGAATGCTGCTGACCACAAGCTAATGTATGGAATCCCTTTCTGAGCCTATTAATGTTTATAAACATGGCCTATTAATCATGAGTCAGCCACTGCATGATAACAAACATGTGACTACTATTAAAAAGGCAAATTTTAGTATGCTGTAAGTAATGCTAAGTCAACATTACTTTTTTCTCTTCTGTATTGATTTTACTTACTAGTCTTTCATTACTCTCAGACATTAATTAAAACTTATAACCTAAGAGATTATTGAAAAAGATGACCTTTGGCTTCTCTAAAGAGAGAAAGATCTGGTTAAAAAATTTAGTAAGTGTTGTGTCTGAGTAGATTACCATCATTCAGTTTTTCTTTACTTTTCCTTTGCCCTTATAATTTTACTGTTTTTAACATACATCTTTTGTAGTAATAGTTTGAGAAAACTGTATATGCTCAATTATAAGGCAAAGATAAAATTGAAGCTAGTTAGTTGTTTATACATATCTTGTGAAATCAAAAATAAAGACCATTAGCATATATAATTTTCACAGAGGGAATGTGAAGGTGTAGATGCAGCTGAATTTGCAATGTTGTATATTAGTGGCATTATAAGTTTTGTAAGCAAATGTATAAGCTCTGATTGCATATACTTAACATTTTCAGCCTTGATTTTGTTAATCGTAAAATGTGGATAATAACAGTACCTACTTCACAAGAGTTTTAGGATTAAAAGCAATAGTTAATGTAAGACATATAATGCTTGGTACATTATAAAGGTTCAGAAAATGTTTGTTACTAATATACTTTTTTTTCTCAAGTGCAAAAGATAATTTTATATCACATTTAAACTTTTCTTTTAGATGTGCTGAAAGACATTATGATACCGCCAAATTTAACTGCAGAGGTAGGCATAAATACACTGTATTATGTTTGATAACTTGAAGCCAACAGTCTAAATCTTACTGTCATACCAATAATGAATAATCTCAATTATTAAGTGATATATTTATCTTAAAGATGGTCTTAGAAAATTTGAAAAATAAATTTAATTTTGCTATTGTATTTTTGGAAACAAGTATCATATAAACTTGCCAGTAGTACTAGAAAGACTAAATTGTAGAATAGACCGAGAATTAGGAGAAATTCCTAGACTAACGGTAGAATAAAGAGAGGGTTATACTTACAGTTTGAGGCATTTGGTGTAACAGTAAGAGATTACAGGGAGAAAGAAGAACAATTTAGCTCTTGTCGAGGAACATGACCTGTGTGGTGGAAAAGGGTATAATGAAATATGGGTAAGAGGAGCCTGACAGATGAGAGCAGGAGATGATTTAAATGTGTTCTTCTCCGGGTGTAGTAAATTCTATCTCAGAGCCCACAGAAACTTTCATTTGTATTTGTGGAACCCTTTGAACCATGAGAGACCTGGAGGGTTGAGAAGCTTGGCAAGATGCTGCCGTGATAGTCAAAAAGAGAAAGTGGGTGCCTTGACAGATTGATATATTTGCCATTGATCCCTCCTAAATATTTAGAATGGACTTTCAAACAGTTGGTTTGAGAGTTCAGAAGTGCTAATGGCTGTGAGAGCCAGGATAGATTTACTAAGAAGGTTTCATTTTTAGTGGATTTAGGCTACTGCTTACTGGTCAAAGAGTGTTTTACTGGAGTTTTATCTAGCTTTAAATAGGCGTTTAACAGGTTTTTCTGGATGTTTTTGTATGCCACTGGGGAAATGAAGATGGAATGATGGTACAGCTGGGCAGATGACTAAGTAAAAGCTGTCCTGCTGATTCCCTGTAACGGTAGTCATTGTCTCCTTGAAGAGCTGTCCTGTCACACTGAAGGCTTAATTGAGTGTATCTTGTACCCCATTATGAATGACTTGGTTGAAGATATAAAAGACATACTTTTCACATATTTAGATAACACAGAAGATAGATACATTGAATGTTAGTTGGCATTTTTAAGAATCTTAATAGAGTGGAACCAATAAGATAAAATTTAGTAGTGATATATTTAAAGTCCTATTTCTAGAAAAAATTTTTAAAAGACCTCAACTCTAACTATAGGGAACAGAGAAGTTTTGAGTTCTTATAACTCATGTGAAAAGACCTGAAACTTCGCTTGATAAACTTTACTACAATTGTATACATTTTATAACTTGGGGGTTTTTTTCCCTCAATTTCTTTTGTAAATGTCTTTAAAGTCATGTGTATGCAACACTAACATTTGCAAGACCATCTTTAAAATAACATGTTTGACGTTTTTATTATATGAAGTGTAAAATGCAGTCTTTTCCATTGTTGATTTGTTAGTGATCTGTACTTTCTTTGGAATATATGTTTTGTGATTATGCAATATTATAACTGTTACAATTCCTTTTGTTAGAAAATGTATTGAGAGCCCTGATAAGAGGCTCCTGTGACATTTAATTTTGAGTTTACCTCCACCTCTGGTATGTTGTGACCTCTGATACTTCTTTGCTACTCTATTGCAAAGTTTCCTCCTTCATAAAGTGAGGAAAATAATACCTGGTTTCCCTGTCTAATGGATAAATTTGAGTTGAGAGACTATTTTCTATTCAAAAATTAGAAAATTATGAGACAATAAATTATTTTTCTCTGGAGTTCAGTTTTTCTTTAAGAACTCTGTTAAGTTTATATGCAACATTTCTAAAGTTAACCTACTTTTAATAAGCAATTCAGGAGAGATTTTTTTCTTATTTGAGGTTATCTTTTTACCACAGTTGCACAGTATCCTTTCGAAGACCATAATCCACCACAGCTAGAACTTATCAAACCCTTTTGTGAAGATCTTGACCAATGGCTAAGTGAAGATGACAATCATGTAGCAGCAATTCACTGTAAAGCTGGAAAGGGACGAACTGGTGTAATGATTTGCGCATATTTGTTACATCGGGGCAAATTTTTAAAGGCACAAGAGGCCCTAGATTTCTATGGGGAAGTAAGGACCAGAGACAAAAAGGTAAGTTATATTTGATGTTTTTTTTCTTTCTTCTTCCTAGATCTCAGAATTTATTGGAAAATAAATTTTTAAAAAGATAGTTGTTAACCCTTATTTTCTTTCCTCTAAACATTTAAATCAGTATACTACCTTAACTTTCATATGAGCAAATGACAGATTCATTCAATTTTTCTGTTCATTGTTGCATTTTCATGTCATGCTAGCAAATCTTACCCATTAACTGGATTGCATATTTGGTATAATGAAATCTTTACAAAGCATTTAAAAAAAGCAGCACATTGATCAAAAGTAAGCTTGATATTCCTGAAGCTTGCTTGAAAATAAAATGTCTTTGGATAATAACTTGGATGCCATTACCTAGTAAAGTGTGATCTTTACTTTTAAAATACATAGAGATTATTCTTTGATTTGAATATTCATAAATGTAGTTATAATTAAGATTAGTCAAAGGTTCTTCTCTTATTCAGAAGACTAAAGACTATGCTGAAAATCATTGACAAATTTAATTTGTGTAGTACATTAGAAAGCAAAAAATGAACTCTTGGGAGAATTTTTTACAGTGATTTTCAAGGGATTTATTTCTTTGGATAGTAAGTATGGCAAAACATGTTTACATTTCTTACAAATGGACTTTGTACATTTCTGTCTCCAAGAAAGAAAAAAAACCAAACTACTTCAGATAGATGGAAAAACTCATTTAGAGAGCTCTATTGAGGAAGACATCCTAATTTTATATGAAAAATTTATTCTAGTTTTAATAATTTTCACAATGAGGAAGGTTCTCTTACAGTTTAAGCTAATTTCTTTTTAATTTAACTTCAGAACAGAAACATAAGTGATCATAGCCATCATTTTCAGCTGGATAATGGCATTGATTCCTGGGTCCTTTACTCCTTCCTCATTTCTTGTTTTACTTGTCGTTGTTACATTTTTGAATTATATCTAAGGATGCCAAAGCACTGTTTATTGGTGATAGTTTACAAAATTGAATCTTATTGTTAATGCATGATTTTGGTGAATGTTGATTATAATAACTTGCCAAACATTTCTGTATACTGTGTGCACCCTGGGATGATAGCACTAGAATGAATTCCAGAGCAGAGGACAGAGATGTTTTCTTTGGTTCATCCTTTCTTCATTTAGAGGGAAACAATTGCTTTTACTGATTAAAAATATAGAAGGTAAATTTTTCTGTACTTAAGTGAATAAATATAGGGCAGCACAGGGAAAAGAGACTGAATGAGAAGAAAACCTAGAGAGATGGGTCAAATTAAAATACAGTCACAGGTGCAGTGGTAGAAATTTAAAACAGGGTTGATGAGCAGCAGACATTTTCGTAATTGAAAAGAAATCAGGTAAAAAGAATTTAAAATAAAAACAGAAAAGCTGTGTAATGTGGAGCCAGAACTAGCTTTAAGTTAGGGGCTCTTAAACTGTTTATGTTATATACCTTTTAAAAATATGATGAAAACTGTAACTATTCTCCCACAAAAAATGTGCATCATGTACATGAACATAAAATTTTGCTTATGGTATTTAATTGCACTGAAAATTATTTTTTTAACCAAGAATGTAAAAAATACTTTATAAGAATAATGTCTCATTTTCTTTTTTTATGCCAGGCAGTGGCCATTACTTGAGACTGCTGAATAAATCCAAGTGGTACAAATTAACCAAAATTAAGCTTTAGTTCTGCTCAGTAGTAAATTTTCATGAAAGGGCTACTATTATTTAGCTTTTAAATAACACATTGAAACTATGCCTTTGACTTTAGTAACTTTTATGTCATTTTTGATATCTAATTAGTTTTGACTTTGTTTCCCTATCTCATGAAAGAATGAAAGAGCAAATGGACTCTGTAGATTTTTTTTTTTTTTTGCCAGGCTTGTGTCAAGAAATAAGAATTCTTATAAGACTCTTCCGATAAATTCATGTTGCATCATTTTCTTTGCCTTCTAGTTATTGAGATCACTTTTTGGCAAGATTCTGGCATAATGCTGTGTTTGAAGGAAAAGATTATGACTCCACATTTTAGTTTTAATGTTGAAGAGTTAAACTGTGTTAATGAGTTTGTATTTTATGCAGGTAAAATTCTAGCTATAGAATTTGTCTTCCTAAAGCAAGTGAACTTATGTGTAGCAAAGAATTGCATAGTTGCTCCCACTTCTTGACAAAACCTCTTAAGAAGTCCTCGATTGAAAGTCTTGGCTTTTCTGAATTTGGCAACTCTCACAACAGTAGATTTTTTCGTGACAAATCCTCTTGCACAGTCTGTGATTCAAGACTTGGCTCTCTTGAAGTCGTAGAATACTTTTACAACAATAGCTAAGCTTTCTCTCAGGATTCATGGTAGAGTCTTACACAACAGTGCACACTGGTGAACAGAGCATGGAGTCACAGTGACGTGTAGAACTTCTGTCTTTACCAAAGCAGCAAAACCAGATGTTTTGCCAGGCATTAAGGTGTACTCTCTGTCTACAGAATACTGAGATTTCTTCAGGGGACTTTTTTTGGGCAGAGAAACTTCACCGTTTTGAAAATGTTACTGTCTGCTGAAGTTTCCAAAAAAGACTCCAAAATAGGAATTATTGTTTGTGTCACCGTGCATGTATTTGATGAAAACTAGTAGCTGGCTAAACTGAGACTTCATATGCTGAAGAGAAGTGGTATCTCCAGTCCTTTCATGACCTGCTTCATAGTTTTAGAAAAAAGTGTCTGTTTTTTTGGAATGGATAAAACTGTTTGATAGAGATACTACAACAGTCTTACTTTTCTGTTGCAAACTACAAGTATGTTTGACCATTTCTAAGGTATTTGCCTTCACCACGTTCACTCTGTGAATTTTTTGTTTGTATGGCATTACAGTATCCTTGTAGGTTACTTTAATCAAGGATTTTGAGTTGGGGGGCAAATAAGGTATTTGTAATGGCACAGCCTTTCTAACTAAGCTGTGCTCTCACGTGTTCTTACACACACCTCCCACCCCCGCCACACTTCCCTCCTTCTTACTCTCTTATACCCGCCCACCCCCGCACATGTGAATATATACTCTGTCTGACGTGGGTGCTTCTTCAGGATAGTTGGCTGAATGCTTCTGATAGTGAGAACTAGCCATATAAGAAGCACTTGGGATATTCCGTCCCATCGTGTTCAGGGAAAAAGTAAAACCCAAGGATACTTAAACTTTATTGTATTTTATTTTCTCTGTTTCCCATTTAAGTTAGATTCAAGAGATGTCTACATAATGAAAAATGAGACCATATTTTAATTTGTCAATGGCAAGATATTTTAGTCATCACAATCTGGTAATACAATTGTCAGTTCTGTTTCTCTGTAGAGGAGAGGAGAGATTTGATGAAATGGCAAGCCCCATGGGATATTGTTGTGAAACAGGGGCCAGAGTGAAAAGATAGCAAGAGAAGTATTTATGAAAATAAAATGCAAAGCCTGTAGTATCATGTGGTAGAATATAATAGTAGCTACATCATCAGCAGAACTGTTCCAGGCACAGCATATTCTCTGTCCTCTCATAGGTTAGAATCTCACCCAAGTGAAAGGTGATGGGTTAATAGAAAATGCAGTTCTGTATGTACTACTAAGGATGTACTCAGTAAAATTATGTTTAGCTGTTACATGATATTAAAATTCAGAGTTATGTAATTTGGCCAAAATTGATCACTTTAGCATCTTGAAGTCAAAGTAAATCATTAAGCTCTGCTGTGCTTATTTTATTAGCTCATGATTAATTAATATACCTAGACTACTTTTTGGATGAATTATTCACAGGCTCTAAAGGAGTATCGTAATGTGCTCCTACCTTTATCCTTGTGTATATTTTAAAAGGCAAAAAGACATTTATGGGCAGATGCTGTTGACAAAGCTGTATTTTACTAAACGGTGTTGTTTCCATTATAGGTTGAAACAGCATTAGAAAGCTAGACAGAGTAGATAAAAGTCATAAGATTATGAGGTTTTTTGTTTTTTGTGTTTTTTTTTGCAGGAGTATTTCTTATTTTATAGATGATAAAACTGAGGCCCAGAAAGATGAAGTGCTTTGAACAGGATTATCCAAACAATTAATGACGGTATTCAGAGTAAAATTTGAATCCCCTGACACATTGGTGAACTTCTTTCTACAATATCAAGTCCATAAATCCTGGAATTGTAAAAGAGTTTTGAAGCTCTTCAGAATTAATCTCTGCACAGAGTCAAGCTCTCCTGAAAGGTCACATAATGATGATGAAATTGGCCTCTTTTGACAAGGCTCCTCAGTTTATATTTAAAAATAGATTCTGGAGCAGTAAAGACCCCTGATTAAGTAGAATAAGGATAGCTTGAGTTTGTTGGTGTTAAAAATATAATGCTGCAGGCTTCCTTTAAATCTTTGGAATTTGTCTTACTAATTTTCAAATAAATCACATGTTTACCTAATGGTAAGAGTGCTAGTGAAATAATAATATATATAATAATATATTTTTAACCTTTAATGAATATAACTTATCATAAGAAAACTTAGCTGAGCATGGTAAAGCTGTTGTTATACAGCTGTGGAATTCTTCCAGAGAAATAAGTTATCTGATAATAAATATAATTGATTATCCAAAGTAGTTTTATTCTTGAAACATCTGTTAAGAGATTTATCCTCTTACCAGTATTTTAGGTTGTGTCTGTAGATTTGCATTTTTGTAAATGTGAACCACTCTTAAAGAGATACGTACATTTTATCAGTTTTTCAGTTTGTGTAGGATTAATTTTATTAGAAATGTCTTTAATGTTCTTTTGCTTGTAGCCTTAATTTTAACTAAGGAGAAACACTAAGAAGCTGAAGAAAATTGTGTTCTGGTGACATTTTTATAGGAGCAGAATGTTTCTTCTTCTCCTCCTCCTCCTCCCCCTTCCTCTTTCTCTCCCCCACCCTCTTTCTCTTCCTCCTTCTCTTCTCCCCCCACCCCCTCACCTTCCCCTCCTCCCTCTTGTTTTGAAGAAAGAGGAGCCAGTTGTCATGTTTTTGGTGAAGATTCATAGACTTTGCAGAGACTCTCCTCAAATTAACCTGGTAGAGTCTTGACATTTTTCTCAGCAGACTTGGTACAAATTAGATGGCAGAGTGGTGGGTGCCAGCTGCCCATAAGATGTGCAGCTGTGTTAGTAAAATACCCAAATAATACTTCAGGGTTTGAATGTTGCAGAGAAGTCAAAGTACAACTGATACCTCTTATTTAAAAAAAAAAGTTTTCTGAGAGTGGTGTAACTACTTGAGGGAAGACTTTCTTATTCAATAATTTACAAGAAGGCAATTATGTTATACTTCTCTGGGAATCATTTCTTTGCATATTTGATCTTTTGCTTTATGAGCACGTGGCAAATAACTCTAAAATGAACTGTCCGATGGTTCCCACCCCAATAAAGCTCCTAGGGTTGCTTCCTATCTAATCTATGCCTTACACTGTCTGTACTTATGTTTCAGAATTAAAGTAGATAACTCACAGTATTTATTACAGACTATGAATAAAGAATTAAAACATCCTACCAGTAGTGGTAAGTGTATATTTTGGGAAGATTCCCAAAATTTCTGAATTTAGAGAGAGAAACTTCTATTACATGACAAACTTACCCAGAATCTCTCCTCTCTCTCTCTTGTCTTCCTGCTTCTAGAATGGTAGCAGGTAAAGTAAACATTAATACTTAACTTTCTTTGATTAAACTCTCAGGAAAAAATTTTGAGGCTTTGATTTTCTTTTTGGGGGGGGGTTTGTTTTCGAAGCAGTTATTAAAGTTCTTATGTATTATGATCTCTCTATGTGAGTTCATTAGCTTATCTTTAATGAAGACTTCTGTCTTCTAGAAATAATAAATATTAACTTTATTCTAAGTGATCCCAAGAAGAGGAAATTTTCTAGTGTCTGTGAGGAATGAATTTATGTTCTAATATATAATCAGGTTATTTTTTTCTAGTCTGTTTACTAAATTTCCCCATATGGTAACCTAATGAAATTTTCTCGTTTTCTTTTTATTTAAAACAAAGTAAGGAAGAAGAAATGAAGTAGCTGTAACAGGAAAAGAAATGTATTTATGACTTCTTTCTGGTTTTCCTGACAACCTCGTGACAATTTATTGGTTGTTTTTTGTTGTTGTTATTGGGTGGCAGGGGAGGAGCAGTGTTTGAGAGGTACACACTTGAATTAGTACATATGCACTCTCTGCTATGCCACGCTGGGATAGCTGGACACTTGAGAACAGCTCTGCAAATATTTATTTGTTACGAAACTTTGTCTATGCGAAGCCTTCAATTGTGAAGCATTTAAAACTTAAAAGAAATTAGGATACTAAGAATGTTGTTGTCTAAAATTGTATCTAAGGAGATAAGGACACACTTATGAATGGGTACATTTTTACTGTAGGGCTTAAAACCGTTTAAGGCTTCATTTTTATTTTTTAATTTATTCCTTGATTAATTATTGAGATATAATTGACATAAAACCGTGTGTAAGTTTAAGATGTGCAACATATTTATTTGATACATTTATATTGCAGTATAATTGCCATTGTAGCCTTAGCCTCTGTTGTGCCACAGAAGTATCATTTCTTCTAGTGGTGGGAACACATAAGATCTTGTCTTTTGGCAAGTTTAATGTTTATAATGTAGTTTTGTTGTCTGTAATCCCTGTACTTTATATTAGATCTCCAGAAGTTATTTATCTACTAGTTGTTAAGTATGTACCCTTAAACATCATCTCTCCCATCCCCTCACCTACCCCCAGTGTTTGGTAACCATCATTCTACTGTTTTCCAGTTCAGTTTTTGGTTTTGTTTTGTTTTTTTAAATTCCATATATAAGGGATATTGTACAGTATTTGTCTTTCTCTGTCTGATATATGTCACTTAGCATGACGTCCTCAAGGTCCATTGGTGTTGTCGAAAATGGCAGAATTTCCTTTTTTCTCAAGGCTGAGTAGTATTCCATTGTATGTATATATACATTTTTATCCATTCATCTGTTGATGGACACTTAGGTTGTTTCTGTATCTTGGCTGTTGTGAACTACAATAAACATGGAAGTGCATATAAAAAAACAAACAAACAAAGTAAGCTATAATTACCCTCTTTTTTGGCTTAAGAAAACTCCAAATATAACATTCTTATTTTTTCTAACACATTAATTCTCCTGGGCTAAACTGTGTTTCACTAATACGTGGTATTTAAGCCTGTTATCCAATCTGTATATTCATAAAATTTTAAGAGTTTTATACCTTGAAGGACCTTAGTAATTATTTCAGACCCATTTTAGTATAAATGATAAAACAGATCTGCAAAGATAATTTTGTCCTAGGTCATTTAATCTCTCTGTGTAACAACTCAAAACCATATCTCCTAACCTCAAATCCAGTATCCTTTCTACTGTTCTATATTCTCCTGTCCAAATGATTTTTCTTTATTATTTTGATCCCCAAAGTAGAAATAGAAAGTTAAAAAGGAAAAAAAAAAGTGACTGTGTTATAATGTATTATAACTCTTTCAGTTTCAAGTCACAGAAACCCAACTCAAAATAGCTGAAACATAAGGAGACATTTATTGGCTTATATAACCCTAAAAGCTCTGGCCTGAATCTAGATGCTTAACAGATGTCAGAAATCTCTCTCTCTACTCTCTTTTTTTGTCTTTATATACTTTATTTTTAGGCAGACTCTCTGCAAGTAATGGCAAGGTAGTAGCTCCAGGTTTACGTGCTGTCTACTTTAGCAACTGCGATGGCAAGAGAGCTACAATTTGAGCAAAAATTTCTAGTTTAGGTTCTGGTTTACCTGGATTAGGGCATGTACCCATCCCTGAACCAAACATTCTGACCAGAGGCTTGGGCCATATATCTGAAGCTGAAGAATAGGGCCCCCCCCCCTCCCCCAAACCACAGGGAGAGAGATGGCATCCCAAAGGGGAAAGGATAATAAAAATATCAGTTTTCTGCTTCATATTATTCTCAAGAATTCTGTGGTTCATGTACCACTATTTAATACACTACTCATAATTTGTTTCATAGAACTGAAGCACTGTAATACTCTAAACTTTGGAGATTTTTTTGTAGATGGGAAAAATAAGAGCTCAGAGAGGTTGTGAATCTTTCAGATTACGTAGTTGGTATGCACGCTATTAGTAAAACCCAGGATGTAGGAGTAAAAAAAATTAGAATCAGACTCATATTTAGGTTCAAATCTTGTTTTTGAACAAGGTGATTATGTGCACTAGGACTGTTTTCTTATCCTTAAAATAGAGGAGATCTATCTTGTAAAGTGGTGGTAGTTTTAGGGATATATGTAAAATGTCTGGCATGCCGCTTAATATACAATAACTACTGTTATATGTTGTCATTGTAGGAACTGGCATTCCTAAGAGCCACATTTCTTCCTTTGTTGAATTACTTTCCTGTAATAATCTTATTGTGATCACTCTGAAACATGGATTTCCAAGCTTCAAGCAAACACTATCATTGTAAAACATCTACATTATTTCTGAGTTTAGAAGTGCCAGTGAAAAGTTTACTGAGATAGAAAATTACTTTTTAAGCTGAGGAATCTAGATTGTGAATTCATCTTAAAGAAGATGATTTGAGAGTATTGATGCAGAGCAAAATGTGTAAAACTGGATCAAGAATGTCATTTTATTTTAACACAGGGTGCACTCCACAATGAAGACTTAGCAGTTATGGACTTTTTAGTGCTAAACATAACATCACAATATATTAAGCAAAAAATGGAAGAAATTAAGAAAAATTGATAGCAATGCTAGTAGGGATCTTTTTTAATGTACTTTAAGATCAGGAAGGTACAAAATAAGAAGATATATAGCTGGCTTGAATAATATAATACAAGCCCATAAAATGTATTTCTTTTTTTTTGTCATTCACAAAACAGTTATCAATATTAATAATTCATTAGGCCAACCGTAAAATCTCACCTCCAAGTAGAAATATATAAATCTCATCCCTTGGTTACAATTCAATAGAATGAGAGATTTTGTTAAAAAGTTTAATCAAACTAAATCAGCCATTTGGAAATTTAAAGCCACTTACTTAAATAACTTTTGGACAATGAAGAAATAGAAATTTATATTAGATATTATTAAGATAATAACAAATAGATGGATTAATAAAGATGAAAATATAAATTTATGAATTAGCAAACAGTAAGCCATTTGAACTAATAAATCCAAACACTGTATAAAAATGCCAATAAGATCAATACATCTCTTTTAAAGCCAATCAAAGGAAAAAGAAAAGAGAGGGAAAACAAAAAATCAGATGTTGGAAGTTTGAGAAAAGAGATAAAACTACAGTGTGGAAGTGACATTAAAAATTATATTCAGGTATATGATAATTAATTTGAAAATTTCAATGGAAAATGGACAATAAATGCTTCAAGATGAAATCCAAAATCTGAATAGACCATCCAGGAGTGAAAATGTATAGGAGCCCTCAAGAAGTACCTGATGTGAATTGCATTTCAGATGGCTGCTATCAGACCTTGAAGCATCAAATAATTATGTTATTTAAATTGGTCCAGGTGTTAGAAAGTATGTAAAACTCCCCATATGACTGCTTGCATAGCCCTTCTACCTCAATATGATAAAGATAACATTTTTAAAACCAGAAAGTATAATATGGGGGAAATTAAATGGTTTGGCGAAAAGTTAAGAGTACATGGAAGGGAGTTGTGAGGGATAAGAGTGGAAAAAGAGGTTAGGCTATATTTTCATGTTGTTAAAGAATTATAGTGTTTGTTAAATTTGTTGTTATTTGGGTAGACACTGGGAAGCCATTTAACATTTTGAATTATTTGGTAATGTGATTAATCTTATGTTTTTGTAAAATTAATCCAAAAGCAGCATAAAAAATGGATTGGAGAATAGATAAATGAAAGGCTGATAATCAGTTGGCTATTGCAAAATTGCAGGAGGCGACTGAATAGAAAGGCCACAGAAAACCAAAACTGGTATTTTGAGAAGCATTTCAAAGTCAGAATCTGGGTTTTGACTGAATCTTTTTGCTATATACCTGAAACTAACACAACATTGTAAATCAACTATAGTCCAATATAAAATAAAAAATTTTTTTAAAAAAGAGAAAGAATCTGGATTTCGACATCTGAATAGACGTGAAGGAATCAAATATGAGTATTCTAAACAAGCTTAACCTCTGGTTTGCCTTCCATTTTGCATGGAGTGTGTGTGTGTGTGTGTCTGTGCTCAGAGACACACGTGCATATGTGTTTGTGTGTGTGTGTGTGTGTGTGTGTGTGTATATATATATATATATATATATATATATATATATATATGCCAGGTAGTTGATATGCTGACTGATATACCAATCTCTGCCTCGACTCTGCTGCCTGGACCTTTGCCATAGGTGCCATAGTGCTGGGGTTCCCTCACTTCTCTTTACTATAACCCTGTGTATATCACTGCTGTCTCTTAGATTGTTTCCTTCACTCAACGATGGTGATGGTATTACAATAGATTTTCGGCTCAGATGCTGGAGAAGACAGTGAGTTGAGTATAACGACAGAAATAACAGAGGTTGGTCTGTGCAAGAATGTGAAAGCCTCAGTTCTAGGATATGTTGTGTTTTAAGTGCTTCTGAGATTTCCAGCTAGAAATGTCCAAGTGTAGGAAATTCTGGACTGGGAGTTGGGAATAAAGTCATATTGAGAGACACAGGTTTTGGAGTTAATGTGTAAGACATAATTAAACCAGTGGAGTAGATAGGATTGACATAAAGAGGGAATAGCTGAGATCAATTTTTTGAGATATACCTGCATTTAGGGACAAGAAGAGAAGAGATAGCCGGTAAGGATAGGAGAAAACCTTTATTATTTTAAAAAATATTTTATTTATTTTTATTTTCGTTTATTTTATTCTATTATTTTATTTTATATTTTATATTTTATTTTATTTTATTGTTTTTGGCCACACTGCACCACATGTGGGATCTTAGTTCCCTGACCAGGGATTGAACCCTCGCCCCCTGCATTGGAAGCGGGGAGTCTTAACCACTGGATCGCCAGGGAAGTACCAGGAGAAAACCTTCAGAGAGTGTATCCTATGAAAGGAACAGGGAGTTTTCAAAATGACAGCTAAAAAATGAGCCACAATGATAATAAGAAAACAGTAGGAAATGACCATTAATGACCGTTAAGAACTAATGACCATTAAGAAATCAGTCTCATAATAACAGATTTCCAAGAGGTAAGGAGTAGAGGCTTCTCCTCAAGAGTTTATATATAGAGAGAAGATGATAGTTTGAAAGAGATACAAGATTTTGGGGAGAGTGTGGGTTTTTGGTCTTAGAATTGTTTGCTTGTTTTGGATAAAGGATAAGCGTTACCTGAGCTTTTTCATTAGGAGGAGACAGGTGGAGAGAATAAAGGCAAATGCCAGAGAGGAGATAATTAATAGAACACTTGCAAAAATGGAACCAATGTGAACATGAAGAGACACTGTTAGAAAGTATCAGGACTAAAAAGATTTTAAGATGAGAGAAAATAATTTTGAGGGCGCTCACATTGGGTGACCTCAGGGTTCCCAGTAAAATGGGAATTTAGTTCTTTGAGGATGATATTTGGGACAGGACAGAAAGAGAGGTTTTAAAATGCTGAAATCATTATAGTCAGGTGTTAATAAGTGCGTAACAGAAGAAAGAGTTATTGAATGATACAGATTTGGAATAGGTGAGACTGAGTAAAGACAGTGGAAAAGTGGGTTGGAAGGAATAGTGGGAGGAACACCAAATATCCTCCTGGTCTGTGAATATAAGGGAATTGAAGAAGCAATGGCTGCCTTTTGAGATGATGGCCAGGAATGTGATGCTAAGTCAATCTGAAGAATGCTAAGTTTAGCTAAAATTAGAATGTTTTGAAAGTTTTACTGGAGGAAAAAAGTTAAGCCCTTCTCACTACCACACCGCCGCCATCATGGGTCGTACGCATGCTCCCGGGAAGGGCCTGTCCCAGTCGGCTCTGCCCTACCGCCGCAGCGTCCCCACCTGGCTGAAGCTGACGTCTGACGACGGGAAGGAGCAGGTCTACAAACTGGCCAAGAAGGGCCTGACTCCCTCGCAAATAGGTGTGATCCTGAGGGACTCACATGGTGTTGCACAAGTACGTTTTGTGACAGGCAATAAAAATCTTGAGAATTCTTAAGTCCAAAGGACTTGCTCCTGATCTTCCTGAGGATCTCTATCATTTAATTAACAAAGCTGTTTCTGTTCGAAAGCATCTCGAGGGAAACAGAAAGGATAAAGATGCTAAATTCCGTCTGATTCTGATTGAGAGCCGTATTCACCGGTTGGCTCGATATTACAAGACCAAATGAGTCCTCCTCCCCAATTGGAAATACGAGTCAACCACAGCCTCTGCCCTGGTTGCATAAATTTGTCTGTTGTACTCAAGCAATAAAATCATTGTTTAACTAGAAAAAAAAAAAAAAAGTTAAGAATATAAGTATTTTTCTTCACAGTTAGAGTAGGAGAAGGAGAATAATTAGTGGTAGAGAGTAGAATTATATTTTTGGGATATAGTTATAGACCAGTTTAGCTTAAAAATTCTTGATTCAAGAATAGAATTGATTTTTATTAGTCATAATTTAAATGAAAAAATGGAAAATTTGAAAATGTAGTAATTTTTAATCTTCAAGAGCTTTAAAGGTCAGCCCTCTTTTCAGATATGTAGAATTTTTGAAGATCAGTAAAAAGTTCATTTCTTAGATTTTTAAGAAGATATATATATTTAAATTTAATCTTAATATTCAAGATGCTGTACGTAAAACATGCACATGAATCATTGTTTTCAGTGTATGCATTCAGGAAATATGATATTTGAAGTGTTACAAATCACATTGTCAACTTAGTGTGGAAGTTTTACTCATTTTATTTCAAATCCTGGATTACAGTGTATTCTGTACAATACATTGTATTGTTAATTAAATTTTAGTGAGTGTGCATGATGGCTGTAAGAGATGAGAACAGAGTGAGGACGACACATTAAGGGCTATGGTCCATACACATTAGGACCTTCCAAACTTTTTTTTTTTTTTTTTTTAAGGAAAACAAAACCAGAGTTTATTCATTACCAGATATCAAGATCTAATATAAAACTGTAAAACTGGCTTGGTGGTGCTGAATTCTTTCAGCTTTTGCTTGTCTGTAAAGCTTTTGATTTCTCCCCAACTTTTTAATTTCTGTTAATTTGGACACATTGAATTTGAGGTGCTGGTAAGCTAACAGGTAGGTAAGGATTGCAAAGTTAAGGTACAGAAGACTAATTATGCATAATTTGATAGTAAAATAATAAATTTACAATTATGTTTTTCACCATTTTTCTTTGAATTGTGTCAATAATTTTGATTCATCTTGTATTTACACATTAATTATTCATCCGCTGGTGAGAACTAACAGATTCATAACACTGTTTCTCTACACATTTACCTTTCTGTTAAGGATTAACTGGGTGTATAAACACCTGCATTATAGATATGCTACCAATCACTTGCTACTTGAGTAAAATTAAAGCTTTGAAAACCTTTTAATTATTTCATGCAAACTTACACCAAGAATGGAGATAAAGAGAAAAAATATCATCTATCATTCCACTAAACCCCAATAAATAACTTGACAGCTTGGTCGTCTTGTAGACTTCCATTGATTTTATTTTTAAAATCTTATTTAATTTTAATTTTTAGACTAGATTATAAATACACATGGTTCAAAACAGATTCCCTCCCACCCACCCATCTTCTGTCTGCTGTTTCCCCCAACCTGCTTTGCAGTTCTGTATTTTATCTTGATAAATATGAATGATAATTTTTTTTGCTGAAGTGGCATTAAATAATGTATAAAAAATAATTTTAAGTTTAAACACTTTTTAAACTTTAATGATAATTTTTAGCATTAGTGTTTGTAGCAGCTATTCAAAGCAACACTGTTTTATTGCCATTTCTTTAAGAAAATATGTAGAACTAAAAATCCAGCAATTCCAAAATAATACCTTAAATATAGGTAGAATTTCTAAAACTGCTGATTCAGATTTTTGTAACATTTTGTTGTTTTAGCATGCTTTTGTCGAATTGTGTTTAGTGTTTAATCCTCATGAGAATCCTGTGAAGATGGTATTGTCTTCATTTTCCTGCAGAAACAAAGTTTGTGTTTTGACTGTCAACATTCAAATCCAAGTCTTCTGATTATATGATTTTTGTACTATAGCCAAAATCTTAGATCATTAGTCCTGATTTGAAATGGCTTTTATCCATTATTTGGCATTTTATGTATTTTAAAAATTGTAATAAAATCATGCTGACCTTTAAAAAAGAAGCAAGAATACTGAAACAAATACCTACATACCTGCCATTCAACATACTTTTCTTTAAATTCACGGAAATATACTTTCCACTTTTCATTGGGGAAAGAAAAGTTTTTATGTCCAGAGTTTTTAACACATTGGGATATTTAGGTGCCAATATAACATCTAAAAGAGAAATATTGCAAATTCTAAGTTAAATGCTTAAATTATTCTGAAGTCATATCATGTAATAGGAAAAGAAACCTTAGATAAAAGTTCCCTAATACCTCACTTATTCAGTATCATTAGTGAATGCATTGCTGCACACAGTAGATTTTTTTTTTTGAGATAAGTCAGGGTCCCCATTTAAACACCACATGAATTGTATGTATTTTTAGCACTGTAATACTTAACTTTTCTAAAACATTATATATTTCCCTGGTTACATGCAAAGAGGTGTGTGTAGCTCAGGGACATCGCTAAGTACCTTCGTTATCAAACTGTTGCATACATTTATGTCAACTGCATACTCTTGTTTTTGTTGGGTTCTAAAGCCAGCATCGCTTTTTGCTGCTGCTATTTCTGCCTCCTAAAGGCAATATGCCTTTATCTGACTTGCTGATTTTGATATGCTTTTGCCTGGAAAATAGGTATCCAAGTTTTTGAGGAATTCTGTGTTTAATAAGAATCTATACATGCTTGTGGGGAACCCTACGTGTAAAGAGCACAGCTGTAGTGCAGAGGCCTTTGACAGTTATTTTGGATATGCAGTGGCCTTTGCTTATTGGGTACATGGGTCAGAGATTGTTGTGACCGTTGAATAGATGGGGGTGTTATGATAATTGTATTTTAAGGGAGAAAAGTTATTCTGATGTTTCCTTTATATTGATGTTGCTTTGATTTACTCTATTACTGAGCTGGATTTAAATATTAAATCATTTAAGGTCAAATTTCTAATGTATATATGTTCTTCAATGGATACAACCCAGTTACCATAACGATTTAGTGAAATAACTATAATGGAACTTTTCTTTTGAATTTGGCTTTTCTTTTTTTTTTCTGTCCACCAGGGAGTAACTATTCCCAGTCAGAGGCGCTATGTATATTATTATAGCTACCTGTTAAAGAATCATCTGGATTATAGACCAGTGGCATTGTTGTTTCACAAGATGATGTTTGAAACTATTCCAATGTTCAGTGGCGGAACTTGCAGTAAGTGCTCTAAATTCTCATCCTTTGATGTACTGGAACACTTTTCTTAACATAGCTAGAAGTTTATATAAAGTCTAAAAAGAATTTACCACACTTAAAATTTGTTCAGGTTTGTGTATTCTTAAGTATCCAAAACTAATTAATTAGCTCAGTTGTTCAGCACATTGGGCTATGGAAGCTAAGGCCATTGGGTTTTAATGTCTTTGAAGCCAAATTATATTTATGAAAGAAATATTCTGTGCCGCAACTACCAAATGCAGCCTATATCTGACTAGATGACTAAAATAACCTGTCCCGTCAGCATGAGAGTAGCATTGGATTCATCCCTGTACTGGTGTTAGGTCAAGGGCCAATTCCTTGATATCTTAGTAGACTAGATATTAATAGTGATGGTGATAGGGACAATAAAAAGAAAAAGAAAACGATGATAAGAGATGGCAACAAGCTGAAGTATATGAATGAATAGGGTAGTAGACTCAGTGTGTGTGGAGTATTAGAGAAATTAGATCTGAGTTCCAGTGCTAGATTTGTCCTTAATGTGCTATGTAACCGAGGGCACATCATCTACCTCTCTTTGTCTTTGCTCATCAATAATATGAAGATATTTTGAAATCTGAAACTTCCTAGAAAAGTACTAAATAAGGATCATGTCATTGATGTCTGCTCTAATTTATTTCTCTCTTACCCTAAACCTCTATAAGCCTACCTCAGTCACCCTGGTTCCTGTTCTGCTTCTCTGCTATTCTTCGCCAGAGTTCTTAGCTAAACTGATAGGAACCTTAAAACTTGACCCAAAGCAGGTAGTCAAGGGAGAACACATGGAAGGAAGTATTGTTTCAGCCCTGTAAAAGACCAGACTGTTGCTGCTTTTTTCTGTTACAGAGTTGTTTTTATATTAGTGTCTACCTTGGAAGTGATCAGTCATGTTTTCATGTTTAAGAACTGTGTTTTATTTATTCAGAATACAATTTTGTAGTTTCTAGATAAGATACCACTGTATTATTTTTTTCTAATACCTCTAATAATATTTCAGTGATATTCTGCAATTTGTTGATGGTTTCAGTTTTTAGCTTAAAGTTTGCTTCTTGACAGTATTTATGTAATTTAAAATTTTTCTGACCTTAATTTATACCTAGGGAATTAATTTCTTGATGTTGTTTATCTTTGTCAGATAGGTGTGATCACCTTCATTAGATCTTTTCTGTATTCTTAGGGCAAATAACTTTATCAAAGACCACAGATCTATTAACACAGCATATGAAAGGCTTCTAAGAGACCTCATTGATGCTTTTGTCATCTCAGTACAATTTTTAAAACTCCTGAGTGCAAGGTACTAGGCTGTCAGAGATGATTGGCACAGGAACTTTAGATTTATAGTGGAGAAGGGAAAAGGAAGAAAATAAAAAAGCTCACGCTCTTCCTATAGTATGAGATGTCACTGTAAGAGCCAAATGGTAAGGTATAAAATATTAGAGAAATAATAAGGGAGAGAGAACATTCAGTTCAATAATCTTATCTACTATAATTTTTTTTTTCACATTGGTCTCTCTAGCAAACATCTGTCAGTTCTGCTCTACATTTAAATGGTGTGTGTGTGTGTGTGTGTGTGTGTGTGTGTGTGTTGGATCTCTCAGTGTATTACATTTAAACTTCTCAACTTACTACTGAAATCTTTTTAATCTTTACCAATTTGCTAGTTCTCTGTTTATGCACTATGATTTTATACTATGTAGTAAAGCTGTAGTATAAGTAATATATAACTAATGGGAGGTTGTATGTATAAATCATAAATGGTATATTTAGAAAAATCAAGTTTGCGGGGATTGTCAAATAGTTTCATGAAGGAAGTCCAGCTCTTTATTGAACATTTGAGAAAGCATACAGTTTAGGTTAGCCTTAAAACCAAAGAAAGTATTACAGGCAATAGGGAATAGCTTGAATTGAAGCACAGCAGAAGGAAATGAGCTAGACAAGAAATACAGAGATGGAGAATAGAATAGGAATGGAGTGTGTGGCTGACTGTTGGAGGACTCCAAATGGGCATATCAGACTTGATCTGATAAATACTATGGTGTCAGTGGTCATACTAGAGGCTTAATAAGCTGTATTTAGGTACAGTTTTGTAGAAGGTAGTGATTGCAAGAGGGAGAAAAATGGTGGAAAGGAAAGCAGTTATGTGACTTGCTTTAAGCCAGATGTGCTTTGCTTGGGCAATCAAATGAGATGTGATTAGTTTTTCTTTTGCCATTTATATCTAAATATTTTGTCGAAGTTTTTATTCTGGTCAGGTGAATAATTCACAGAAAAGGGAAGACAGAAAAGACAATCTAACTCAGACTTGGAGACATGAATGTTGATATTTTGGTTTTAAACATGTTGTAAACCAGGTAAAGGTGAGCTATTTACATGAAGATATTTAGTGGGTACTTGAAAGTATGGATTTGAACTTAGGTAAGAGATATACCTGATATTTTGAGAAGCATTAGGAAAGAGACATAGTAGTTAAGCCTTTCATGTAAATTTGGCGTGGGGCTAGAAGATGGGAATGTTCAGAGGAAAACAGGGTGAGGGCTGAGACAAATAGGATTTGTAACAGTTTGGGTTCAGGAGGAGGAAGAGGAATCAGTGAAGAAAACAAACCATGTGAAAATAAAGTATCTTCTGCAAAGTTGTCAGGGGTTAACAGCCTTTTTCTTATTTGAGTATTGTCTTAATATTTCTAAATAAAGGAAAAGTTACTATCTTCTGTGTATCTAAAAGGGTTGAAAAAGTTAATGAAAGATGATCAGTGTGATTTTTCTCTCATACTGTATCAATATGCATATATCCAAGAAAATTTAATTGTAATTTTTGTCTGCTACGTATCAGTGTCTTCATTTCTTTTTTTTAGAACACAGTCGATCATATCAAAGATATATATCTCAGAGTTGTGTCTTAGAAGTCAAAAGAACCATACTAATGTTGGACAACTGTTAAGTTTGGTCTTATCTATCTAAAATGTGAAATTCATATTGTAAAGAAAATTATTTTCTTTAGTGATTTGAAGAAATATTTTCTACTTATTTTTATTAAAATGTTTTAGCTTAGTGTTGCTTAGATATTTCCTCAAAAAACTAATTTCTAATTAGATTATCAATTGTATATATAATTCTAAAGTTCTTGAAGGTACACATTTTAGATGTAGTTTAATTGAAATCTGGCTTACACAGTTAATTTGCTTTTTAAAGTCCTAAGATCAGGATTATCAGATTCTGAGTTAGTGGAGTTTGAATTAATAAGATTACAAGGCATTTCCCTCCTGGTTGATTTTTATCACAGCTTTGAAATCATACCTTGTTTATTTGCTTCTTCAAGCTAGGCTTCCCAGTGAAATTTTCAGTATCAAATAAAGTCTTGTAAAATAGTTCCTTGTACTTTGAATCTTTAGTCAAGGAAGTGAAAATTGACAGGTTGTTAGTGTAATGTTTCCCTTTTTTAGAGTTCCTTTTTCTCATGATAAATGTCTCACAAATCCATATTGGAATAATCCCTCATGCTTTTATGAAGCCTACTATTTATTATGGGATTGATGATACTGCTTTAGGTATTATATAGATGAGCCAGTAGGTGTTTATTACACTGGAAAATTTATTTAGCCGGAACAAGCTTTTTGCCTTGTCCTCAGTTGTTGGTCACATTGATAAAGAATGTGATACTTCTTTTTTTTGTCTTTAAGGATGATGCCTTTTGGTGCTGAGAACTTTATGTCTATATATATGTATTTCTCATGCACTTTATGCAAGCTTATGTTTTTATTTCTTGATTATCTTGGTATGTTTTGAAACTTCAAGACCCACTTCTTACCTCCTCAGGTTAATTACTTTTTTTCCTAATGAACTCTTGTTTTTGAACTTGGTGTACTACAAATGAATTATACTTTGTCAAATTATTTAGGTAACTAAAGTTTTTAAAGTCCTAGGATCTTAATGTTCATGACTTTAAATTCTGTCATTAATGTCATTAGGTATAAATGTATTTATGAGTAGTTTTTAAAAATAAAAAACCATAATCCTTGCCTGTTCACACTTACCTACCTTTTAGTTGCGTTGCTAATATAAGCATGATACATCTTGAGAGGTCATATTTTACCAGTTATTTTAAAACACACGTGGGTCAAAGCCAAAATACTTGTTAATGAAAATGGAGTGTGTTTTGGAGAAAGGGGGGGTTGTGCTGTAATTTGTACTTGATGTCTGTTGCATTTCTTTGCAGACATTTCAAATCTCTTTCCCCCTGTTTCTTGTGGTGGTGGCTTTATATACCTTTCAAAATAAAATATGAGTTATAAGTAAAATTAATTATGGTTAATATTTTTATAAATATTGAAACTTGTGCTTATGGAATATATTATAACTTTGTTATAGATTATATTCTCTTCTTGTGAATGTGTAATGATTGGTATTTTGTGGGTTTTATTCCGTGGTAGAGACTTTAAAATGCTGCAGCAAATACTTGTTTTAAAAGTTACTTTTTATGCAGTTCATTTTAATTCTTAAAATAATTTATATTAGATTTTAACATTGTAATGTTGAAATTTTGATATTACTGTACAGTGCTAGAAGTCCAGTCTTGGTACTTACTATTTATGAAATAGAATTGACTTTAATACCAGTTATAGAACCTTATGTTGAAGGCTCAAATTAGGGAAAACCTTGTATTGATTTTATTTTGCCCTAGTTTATTTCCACTGACTTGTTTTATTTATTTATTTATTTATTTATTTAGCTATCTATTTCCTATTTTCTCTCCACTGATTTGTTTTAGATCAGGGGTTAAAGATGCAGAATTACTACTTTGTGTATATTGCTAATATTAATCATCAAAATAGCTTTTGACAGTTTGACAGTTAAAGGTATTTCCTGTGAAGTGATACTAGTTATGTATTTGACCACGCAGATCCTCAGTTTGTGGTCTGCCAGCTAAAGGTGAAGATATATTCCTCCAATTCAGGACCCACACGACGGGAAGACAAGTTCATGTACTTTGAGTTCCCTCAGCCGTTGCCTGTGTGTGGTGACATCAAAGTAGAGTTCTTCCACAAACAGAACAAGATGCTAAAAAAGGTTTGCACTTTACTTTTATTGGGAAAAATATCCAGAATAGCCATACCTTGAATAGTAACCTCAGATCTTTTGCTTAAAGCATTTAGTTAGGCAGAAGTCATTCTGTAAGGAGAGACTAAAAGATGTATTTTATGACTGACACCTAATGAATCATGAATGATTTTCTATTAGATCTGCACATGCTTTGCTTATTATGGCATCGGTGAGCCATTATTAATGGTAAATAGTCCTATTAGAAGGAAACAGCCATGTGACGTTATAATTTGAGATGAATTTTCTTTAACTTAGGTTATGCATATAAATTTTATAAAAGGATTAAAGATTGCATACATATCCCATTCAATCAGTTACAGTCCTTTCAGAAGGGATGATTAATTACTGAGAAGTTAACATGGGACCATGAGTTTGAAAAAAAAATTTGGTCTGTATGTATAAATAAAATCTGTTTTGTGGTCTTGTGTAATGACACAAACCACTTTTCCCCCATTTTGGTTAATGTTTCTTGAGACTGGGTCATTTTATATTTAGCTTCCTCAAATTTACTGAGTATTCTGATTTTTAGTTAGGAGAGAAATAAATATGAAGAGGAAGTAATAAAGAATGAAAAAGTGTGGTATTATTTAAATATGCAGGTTTAGAAAGTTAGTGAGGTTTGCATCTCACTGAGCTATATTTAGAGAATGCAGGGGCTCATTTTAAAACAAACTGTCTTGGTTTAAAATATTAAGTGTGAACATTTAAGGTGAACCTAAGGTGCAAAATTTTTAGGTAGTAATGAACAAAAACATTAGCTGTGTATATTGTTACTGCCTCCTTAAACATACCAGATAGTGTATTGCTAATCTTTAGACAGTCTCTGTAATAGGATTGATTTCATTTTCCTGAATTTTAGCTTTTTTTTTTTTTTGAGAAAAAATAAGAGGAAGCTTCATTTACTACAAAAATTTTAACCTCTATTTTGACTTGTCAAAAGAAGTATAATTTCCTTTATCCAGAATCTAGGTAGCTGGAAAATCACAAAATGTAAAACTGATTTTTTTCACCAGAAACCCATTTCCTACATGTTCTGTATAAATAAAAGTTAAGTATATCTCAGTAACTTTGAAAATATATTTTTCAATAATCCAAGAAGTATTAACAAATGTTTTAAAATTAAGGTAAGTAATTTTTTCCTTCTATTCACTGTAAGACTGGTACACATAAGATTTTATGTTTTGCTTTTAAAAATAGGCACCTGTATCACTGTTTCCCTGTATGTTTAGGAGTGTACTAATTCTTATTCTTCTAGTTCTTATCACCTATACATTATATTAACACATGTAAAATTGAGGATTAAGTTAAATATTTATAATAATTTGTGTATCTTGAATTACTTTACATTTATTTCCATTTTATGTGATTTTCCTTGCCTGTTATAAATGTTTGTTCTGATTTAAACAAGAACAGTTTTACTATAATCAGTACATTAGCAGAATCTACATTTTTTGAAATTTAAATTCTACTAGATTATTTTCTTCTGACTCTAAGTGAAATATGTGTCTAGTTATTACTAACTCAGTAACTTTGCTAAAATGATTGAAATTAACAATATTTTCAAAGACTACCACATATAAAATTGCTATGCTAGGTACTGTTAAAAGATACAAAGACATTTAAGACATAAGTTACTTAAGGGTCTTACCGTCTTCCTGGGAAAATAAACTTGAAGGTAAATTAAAATAAAAGATTTAAATGGCAGTTTAAGGTACCAGATAAGGTGTCATGGGGTTGTACATCATTAATTGTCAAATAATGCATACAGGCCAGTTCCACTAATAAAGAGAGAGAACATTTTCTATGTTGGTCAAGAAAGGTTTGAAGTAATGAACTTCTGATGTGGTTTTTTGATTTACAAGGCCTCATTATTAGTTAATAAGTGATTTTTTAAAAATAGGCATTTTATAACAACAAAAAGTTGAAGTTCTTACCCCCCCCCCATATTGTATTATGAAAAATTTCAAACATACATTGTCATGCAAGAAACTGGAGCCACTTAATGTTTGTATTGCTGTAGAAGTAAAAATGTATCTGCCTTGCTTCCTTGGGAAGTTGTAGTGACATTTTAAGAACTTTTGGTAAAGTAAATTTTGTAATAGCTTGTTGAAACAAAATTAAATCCATTTCTGGGTTTTTTAATATATACATATAAACTCAACACTTTTAAAAGCTAGTGTTAGACTAGAAAAGGAGATATTTTACTTAAAGTATTAACTTAAGTTTATTTTAGAGCTTGTGGAATTACATTTTTGGTCTAGATTTGAATTAAAGGAAAAATCCTATGTGAATTAGATGCAACAGATAACTCACAGATTGCCCAGTATTAGTCTTTGTGTTTACCTTTATTCAGAATATTAATGACACATGGCATAATTTGTTCACTTCTTAGGGCAAATGTTGAATATAAGTAACATTGTCTTTTTAAAAAAAATTTTATGTCTCTTTTCTTTTCTTTTTTTTTTAGGACAAAATGTTTCACTTTTGGGTAAATACATTCTTCATACCAGGACCAGAGGAAACCTCAGAAAAAGTAGAAAATGGAAGTCTATGTGATCAAGAAATTGACAGTATTTGCAGTATAGAGCGTGCAGATAATGACAAGGAATATCTAGTACTCACTTTAACAAAAAATGATCTCGACAAAGCAAATAAAGACAAGGCCAACCGATACTTTTCTCCAAATTTTAAGGTCAGTTAAAAACATTTTGAGGAGTTGGTGAGTGGTTCTGTGTGTGTGTTTGTTTTATTCCAGGTGTGTAGCTGGTGAAAGACTTGCTTGACTTATTTTTAAATTACGTATATTCATAAGCATTGTTTATTTAGCAGTAAGGTGAAAGTTTCTAATGAAATCCAATGCACAGAGAGTCAAAAGGCTACAGTTTCCTTACCCTATTCTTTGTTACTTGGTGAAATCTGGGAGGGGATTTAAGTAAGTTGGATATGAAGTAGGAATAGGTGAAAAAAGAAGTGGAAAGGAACTCAGCCCTTTGGGAATGATTCATATGGAATGTTTTCACTGCTTTTACTCTTGTCCCCCTCCAGTTTATTCTCAACTCCTTAGAGTGATCTTAAAAATGACTTGATTGTGTCACTCCTGTTTATACTTTTTAAAGACCTTGTGCTTTTTTGATGTGACCTGCAGGAACCTGCATAATTTAGCACAGGACTACCTTCTGCATCTACTCTAGCCACATTCTCTCCCTGCGATTCACTCTCAGACCTGGTCTCTTTTCAGTTCTTCAAAATGCTATACTCTTCTGCCTCAGGTCTTTACAATTCTTTTCCTTCTCCCCGAACCTCTCCACCCTTGGCCTTTCCCTGCCCTTCACGTAGCTGTCCCTCACATTCTAACCTTAGCTTCAATCCCATGTGCTCTGTAAGGCCTCTGATCATCCTCCCTTCTCCTTCTCTTTTTAAAACTCTGTCTACTTCCTCTTATTATGGAATTATTTGGTTCATTTTACTTTTATCTAAATGTGATATGTATGTGTATATTTCTATTTATATTTCTAGATGAGAATTCTCCAGGTTAAAAAGGTGACTTGTAAACATTCCCAAATGGTGGTTTGCCACTTTTTTCTTCCCCTTTCCTATTTCTTATTCTACTTCATTTTTCTCTCTTCCTTTCACCATACCCTCCTCCTTTCTCTTTTTAAATTCTCTCTTTATTCCATTTTTATAGCATGTAGCAAACCTAATCATAGCTTATAAGAATATTGCTAGTAATAATAAAAATAAAGGGGGGGCTACCTGTTTTAAGTGAAAATGGATCTGATAATAAGTGCCTTTAGATCTTATATTTAAAGTGTTTAGTAAAGTGTTTAGTAGTGTCTTCTAGAATTCGTAGGTTTCCATTTACTTTCTTTTCTCTGTCTATATTTTACTCAGTTATTAGCTTTTAAGATGTGACTTCCTCTAACTTTATTATTTTCTGTTTTAATATTGCAAGAGGTTTTATATTTGTAATTACAAATAAAAACTATTTGTTATCAGTAAACACATGAGTGAGCTATACAAATACCTGGGAAAAGAGGGAAGAGCTGGTGCAGAAGCCCTGAGACAGGAGTGAGCTTGGTTTATTTGAGGAGCAATAGATAAGAAATTGTTTTGACTAATGCACATCAGTCCAAGTGTGAAGACGTTGAGTGTTTTCTGCACGGGAAAGATGTAATCTGAATTTTGTCTTTAAAAGTTTACTCTGTCCCCTCCTTTAAAATATAGACTCGAGAGGGGTAAGAATGAAAGCTGAGAGGCTAGTTGAAGGTAGAACTAAAAGGATTTACTGATGGATTGGATATTGGATGTAAGAGAAGGAGAAAAATTGATAATGATTCTTGGATCATGGGGGAGGGGCTGTAGATGTAATAGAATGATCAAAGGATTTGAAGTCAGATCTGATTTAAATCCCACATCCACTACCTACTAGATATGTGGCCTTTAACAAGTTCCCTAACCTTTCTGAGCTATAGCTTTCTCTCTTTTAAAATAGATACCTACCATTTAGAGTTGTTTTGACAGTTATTTCAGCTCTGCCTATAAGGCTGTTGGTTCACTGTTAAGAGCACTGTAGGATATTAACTTTCTTATTACTCCCTTTCAGTGAAGTTTTTAGGGCGAATGGAATCCTAAACATCATTGTTAATCAGTATTTTACATAGTGTAGTATTTGTATTTTTTTAGTATTGTTTGTATCAGAAAATACATTGAATTTCAGATAAGTAGTTAGGTGAAACATTCTTTTGGAACTCAACTCTTTGTGAGTTGAATTTTGTGATTGAAAATAGATTATGTGGACTGTTGAACTCAATACATTTCTTTTGCAGAATTATTTAGTTAATGCTTGTAACATGCCTATTAAAAAATATAGTATATTAACATCCCAGTTTCTTTTCAATATATACCAAGAAAGAAAATGTAGGAAATCTTAAGAAGAGGGTCATTTAAAAGGCCCTTTAAAGATCATATGTGTCATAGTACTTAAAAATGAATCTGTCAAAAATATGTATCTTTAAATAATTTAAGATTAGTCAGATTTATGGATTTTCCATTTACACTTTCTCTTCTTTCTCTAGGTGAAGCTGTACTTCACAAAAACAGTAGAGGAGCCATCAAATCCAGAGGCTAGCAGTTCAACTTCTGTAACACCAGATGTTAGTGACAATGAACCTGATCATTATAGATATTCTGACACCACTGACTCTGATCCAGAGAATGAACCTTTTGATGAAGATCAGCATACACAAATTACAAAAGTCTGATTTTTTTTTTTTTATCAAGAGGGATAAAACACCATGAAAACAAACTTGAATAAACTGAAAATGGACCTTTTTTTTTAATGGCAATAGGACATTGTGTCAGATTACCAGTTATAGGAACAATTCTCTTTTCCTGACCAATCTTGTTTTACCCTATACATCCACAGGGTTTTGACACTTGTTGTCCAGTTGAAAAAAGGTTGTGTAGCTGTGTCATGTATATACCTTTTTGTGTCAAAAGGACATTTAAAATTCAATTAGGATAAATAAAGATGGCACTTTCCCATTTTATTCCAGTTTTATAAAAAGTGGAGACAGACTGATGTGTATACGTAGGAATTTCTCATTTTGTGTTCTGTCACCAACTGAAGTGTCTAAAGAACTTTGTGATATACAGGTTCACATCCTACCCCTTTGCACTTGTGGCAACAGATAAGTTTGCAGTTGGCTAAGAGGAGTTTCTAAAGGGTTTTGCTACATTCTAATGCATGTATTCGGGTTAGGGGAATGGAAGGAATGCTCAGAAAGGAATATGTTTTATGCTGGACTCTGGACCATATACCATCTCCAGCTATTTACACGCACCTTTCTTTAGCATGCTACAGTTGTTAATCTGGACATTTGAGGAATTGGCCGCTGTCACTGCTTGTTATTTGTGCATTTTATTTTTTTTAAGCATATTGGTGCTAGAAAAGGCAGCTAGAGGGAGTGAATCTGTATTGGGGTACAGGAATGAACCTTCCACAACATCTTAAGAATCCACAAATGAAGGGATATAAAAATAATGTGGTCATAGATAAGAAACACAGCAACAATGACTTAACCATATAAATGTGGAGGCTATCGACAAAGAATGGGCTTGAAACATTATAAAAATTGACAATGATTTATTAAATATGTTTTCTCAGTTGTAATGCCTGCTCCATCTCCTGTGTAATCAAGGCCAGTGCTAAACGTCAGATGCTATTATTGCCGACATCAGTCAACAACGTACATTTATTTTATTAGTTTTCAATCGTATACCTGCTGTGGATGCTTCATGTGCTGCCTAAAAGCTTCTTTTTTCTCATTAAATATAAAATGTTTTGTAATGCTGCACAGGAAATTTCAATTTGAGATTCTACAGTAAGCGGTTTTTTTTTCCTTTAAAGATTTATGATGCACTTATTCAATCCAATAGATGTCAGCCGTTGCACCCTTTTGACCTTACACATTCATTACAATGAGTTTTGCAGTTTTGCACATTTTTTAAATGTCATTAACTGTTAGGGAATTTTACTTGAATACTGAATACATATAATGTTTATATTTAAAAGGACGTTATTTGTGTTAAAAAGGAAATTAGAGTTGCAGTAAATTTTCAACACTGCACAAATAATGTCATTTACTTTTTCAGTAGAAATTGTCCCACATAATGCTTTTATCAATTTGCTATTGAAAGAATAGATTTTTTTTTAATGTGCAGTGTTGAATCATTTCTTCATAGTGCTAGAGTTAGGACTAGGGCTTCAATTTCACTTCTTAAATATCATGTATTTGATATGCCCAGACTGCATACGATTTTAAGCAGAGTACAACTACTATTGTAAAGTTAATGTGAAGATATGATTAAAAAGAATTTTTTCCCCCAGAAATTTGGTATCTTTCAAATTATACCTTGACCTTGAAACATTTGACCATCCAGCCAATTTATTTCTTAATGGTGTAAAATCTCATTTTCAATAACTTATTGGTGCTGAAATTGTTCACTAGCTGT
This sequence comes from Balaenoptera musculus, assembly GCF_009873245.2. Taxonomy (NCBI): domain Eukaryota; kingdom Metazoa; phylum Chordata; class Mammalia; order Artiodactyla; family Balaenopteridae; genus Balaenoptera; species Balaenoptera musculus. The sequence continues at coordinate 38,656,001 of NC_045800.1, read as the reverse complement.
GGTCTGACCTAGTTAATTTACAAATACAGATTGCATAGGACCTACTAGAGCAGCATTTATAGAGTTTGATGGTAAATAGATTAGGCAGAACTTCATCTAAAATATTCTCAGTAAATAATCTTGATATGTTTTCCATACCTCGTCAGTTTCACTCAACAAATAAAATTTTAAAATTTTTAACAAAGCTGTTAGGATTTACACATTTATATTTAAACATTGATATATAGAGAATTGATTGACTGCTCATAAGTTAAATTGGTAAAGTTAGAGACACCTATTCCTAAGATCTCATCATTGAAATTTATATGTCACCTTGTCTTTCATAAAAGCTGAAAACTGTTGACTAAAATGAAAATCAACTATTCATGTTTTGAAGATGATTATTAATACTGTTATTTGTTACAGTTTTGGGCACAGTATATTAAAGCATAACTTGTATGGTTCCAATATGTAACATGGAGGGCCAGGTCATAAATAATGACATTATAATGGGCTTTTGCACTGTTATTATTTTTCCTTTGGAATGTGAAGGTCTGAATGAGGGTTTTGATTTTGAATGTTTCAGTGTTTTTGAGAAGCCTTGCTTACATTTTATGGTGTAGTCATTGGAAATGGAAAAATGGCATTATATATATTATATATATATAAATATATATTATACATACTACTCTCCTTTATTTCAGTTACCACGCCCATAGAATTTGACAAGAATTGCTATGACTGAAAGGTTTTTGAGTCCTAATTAAAACTTTATTTATGACAGTATTCATGATTAGCCTGAAATGCATTCTGTAGGTAATCTCTTTGAGTTTCTGGAATGTTTTCTTAGACTTTTTGGATGTGCAGCCGCTTACATGTCTGAAGTTACTTGAAGGCATCACTTTTAAGAAAGCTTACAATTGGGCCCTGTACCATCCCAAGTCCTCTGTAGCTCCTCTTGAACATTTTTTGCCATAATTATTAAAGGGTAGTTGAATAAATAGCATCACCATTCTTTGCTGTGGCACAGGTTATAAACTTAAGTGGAGTTTACCGGCAGCATCAAATGTTTCAGCTTTAAAAAATAAAAGTAGGGTACAAGTTACTGTTTAGTTCTAGAAAATTTGTGCAATATGTTCATAACGATGGCTGTGGTTGCCACAAAGTGCCTCGTTTACCTTTAAATACTGTTAATGTGTTATGCATGCAGATGGAAGGGGTGGAACTGTGCACTAAAGTGGGGGCTTTAACTGCAGTGTTTGGCAGAGTTGCCTTCTACCCTGCCAGTTCAAAAGTTCAATCTGTTTTCATATAGAATATATATACTAAAAAATTTCAGTCTGTTAAACAGCCTTACTCTGATTCAGCCTCTTCAGATACTCTTGTGCTGTGCAGCAGTGGCTCTGTGTGTAAATGCTATGCACTGAGGATACACAAAAAATTACGATGTGTACAGGATAATGCCTCATACCAATCAGATGTCCATTTGTTATTGTGTTTGTTAACAACCCTTTATCTCTTAGTGTTATAAACTCCACTTAAAACTGATTAAAGTCTCATTCTTGTCATTGTGTGGGTGTTTTATTAAATGAGAATATTTAATATTTATAATTGATTAGATTTATTGACATTTTAAATGATGGGCAGCCAAATGTGATTAATAAGTTTTTTGTAGGGTTTTTTTTTTTTCCCCTGCTGTCCTTCAAAGCCTACAGTTATATAAAAACATGGGCTCTTGTCAGTTTGGGAGTAGAGTATCAGTCTACTCATGTTTGAGAGAGGCATTTAGCTTTTTTAGTGTCTTAGTCAACACTTAATATACTGTTTCAAGCACATTAAATAATATGCTAATCCTAAAAAGTTCACGAGTCTTGAAAAATTGTGCATATATATATATTTTTACTAAGATGTCTGAAGATAATTCCCCAGAATGGATTTGATATCTCAGATTTCAATTTTGTGGCTTTTCCATTCTTTATGATTCTGTAGTGTGCCATCAACATATGGGGAGCTTCATCTACTCATTGTGACTTGTGCCATTTAAAAATTGATATTCCAGAATAGTCTAAAGGACTTTGTGTACTTGAACTTAATCTTGTTATTTCTAATATTCTTAAAAGCTTAAAGACTAAGTAAGGCACATCCTTTCAACAGAGCATAGTAAGGTAATAAGTGAAAGTGTAGCTTGTACAAATGTTTTGAAGATAAAGCAGATCATTTATGTAACAATAGAATTTAATGTTATTTCAAGTTTACATTTTCTCCATGTGACTTTTTTTATAGTAAATGTGAATATATAATGTAAAGAAGTATGAAAAGTATGTGTGTGTACACACATTTTTTCTTTTTAGGTATTGTAAGTATGGTTGAAAACTATACTGGAGTTTAAAATTATTCTGACTTATAAGATGATCTTGGTGATGTCTGAAAAATAGGAATTTACTGGCAATTTTGTTTTTATTTGCATGTTCTCACTACTCTTAATTTGAGCTAGCTTGGTTAAGTGAATGCCATCACCATTTCCATTGAGAATATAAAAATCACCAGTGTTTAACATGCAGGCTTCCAAAGGCTTACAAAAAATCAAGACCCTTAAATCTAGTCAATTTGCTGCTAATGTGAAACTTTTGTGTTCTTTTATTCTTGCCAGATAATTAGCCACAGATCTAAAACTTAGTCTTAAATGGCTTAAGTGTAAGTTTTGATTAGCAGTGCTGTTACTAGTGCAGAGAGAAATGTTTGTGAATAGAAATAATAATATAAATATTCAGTCTAAACTGGTATAAGTACCTAAAAAACTAGCAAAAAAGATAATAGAGGAAAACATTTTAAAACTTTTAAAGATGAGATGTTCGAGACCGATTTTCCTATAGAATTATGTATCTATAGGAAGCCTAATGATTATCAGTTGTTTTTAATTTTAGAGCAAATCTATTCCTTTATGACCACGATCTTGGTATTTTTCCATTTTTTAAGAGATCTTCCTTCTTCAAGTATTGGGTTGGCCCAAAAGTTCGTTCGGGTTTTTAACATCTTACCCAAAAACCCAAACGAACTTTATGGCCAACACAATATATCAGACTGTATGTAGCCATTCTGACAAATTCACATGTGTTGGTAGCTTTAAAAGTTTGTAATGTGAAGTCAGTAAAGGACAATAGTTTCATTGGTGGTAATACCCTTTGGTTCTTAAGTTAGCTTTTTTGAGAATAGTTTCCTGTAACAACAAAATCTTCAGTCATAATGTCACCACCTGGAAACAGCTATTATTAATGCTTTAGTGACTATACAATCATTTTTTTCTGTATATTCATGTATATATTTTCTTCAAAAAATGAAATTTGTACTGTGCATACTCTCAAGGCCTTTAAGCTTAGTATTTCCATCACAGATTTGTAGAATGTTAAAGTACATCAGAAAATAGACAGTGACTGGATTCTTTCTAACGCTACAGATGCGGATTATGTGCAGTTATTGAGAGCCCTTTCCAATTCAGTGGGTCAGTCATGGACGTTTAAATATTGTTAGCATCAGAATAATACATGTCTAAGTAAATAAAACAGTTACATTTATTTAGCATAGACAGGCTTAACATTGTAGATATTTCTCTTCAAAAGCCATTTCAAACATTTGTATTTTGGAATTAGGTGTTAAACAGAATGTGTGAAACACTGTATTAGTAGTGAATTTCATCATCACCTTTCTATTTCTCTTATAGGTTGGAAAAGAAGGATGAGCTTTTCATTTTTTATAATTCCCAAACAGTTGCTCAATTTAGAGTGGATTAGTTTAACACCTGGAAAACAGAAAAAAAGCCACTGCTGGTTTATCACTTAGCTGTTTTTACATCTGTGTGCTCGTGAGACTTCCATCACATCAAAAACTATTTCATGAATGGTTCACCTTTAGCTCTGGAACTTAACCATGATTAGTATAATGGTGGGCTTAGAACATAGAACTCTTTTATAACGTTACTTGAGAATTTGGTGGAAAAAAGTTTAGCTGGAGGGCAGTACATAACTTACAAACCAATGTATTGATATTTATGAACATTTTTACATATATAAGTGAAGTCAACTGCCGTCTTTTGAGGCATTACCACATTTTAAATAAAGCTGCATATTTTTAAATGAAGTGTTTAACAAGGATTTATATTTTTCATTTTTTTAATTAAAAGTAATTTATATCTCCTTTGTTGCATGTGGATTCTCATCTGTTCTTAAAATGGTTAGAGATTTTGTTTGTGTTAGAATGGAGCAAGGCCTGTAGTCATGGCTCTAGTGTTTCAGTTTGTCAAATCTGTTTACTGTAGTGAGATTATCTTAAAATGTTTAGATGTGGCTTTCTGTAGCTTATCATTTATTGGCTTTTATTTATGTACACTTTTAGGATTTTCTGCCTACTCTATACAGTTGTCTAAATGATATCCCACGTTTACAAATGCTCATTCAGTTTCTATTTTCTTTTTCCATTATAATGCCTTAATGGGCAGTTTTTAAGTGTGTGTGCATGTGTGTGAGTGTTGGGAGGTCTGGGCGGGTGGTGAGAGTGCTAGGTTCCGATTTTAGAGATTAAATAGTTTGATTCAGGCAAACAGTTCTCACTGGAATTTTACAGTTCATCGTAATGAAAATAATGTTAACCCTGGATGACCTTTGACATACAGTAATGGATCTTGGATGTTAATGAATTTGTTGGTAGCATCTTGATGCATGCATTATTGAGTTATTTTCTAAGTTGTGCATTTATCCAAAGTTGGTATATTGGAAATGTTTATATCAAATTCCATTTGGCTACTGATGGACGTAAAAACAAATGCTTTATTATGGAGAGTATTTTTTCTTTAAAAATAAAAAGGTTAATTATTTTTAATATTTGGTTTTATTAAACTTTTTATTTGACAAGTATTTATCAAGTCCCCGGTATATATGACAGATGTTTGGAATACATTAGAGATCAAAACGACACCCTCTCTTGCCCTTGAGGAGTTTCCACTCTAGTAGAGGAAATAGACCTTATTAAAAAAGTTATAATATGTGACACTGTGATGATTGCCAAACATTCCATATGCTCCTCTAAATTTCCACCCCTTTGAAGTTAGATGGGGCCATTGTAACTAGTTTATTCCAACAAAATAGCACTGAAAGTGATGTGACACTTCCAAGGAAAGGCATTGTAAATAAAATCCCTTGTACAATCCTTAGGCTTCTCTTTACTACAGTGACTGAGTACATGACATGTTCCAGATGGTGCAACTCTGTCAGCTTGGGTCTTGAGTGACTATATGGAGCAAAACTTCCTCAAATTCTCCCCCTACATTGAATGTGTTAGATATTAGCATGAGCAAGAAGTAAACATATTGACTTAAACTGAGATTTTGGGACAATTTGTTACCATAGCATAGTTAATTACATTCTGACTTATGCTTTGGAAGGATCAGGGAAGGCTCTCTTGAGCAAGGAAGGAGTTAAGAATAAAGCAAAACGCAAAGTGACACCTTTAAACAACATGATGCAATAAGGAAACTAAACTGTAAGTCACTCAATAGTTATTGAGCACTTGATATATGTCAGGCACTGTTATAGATGCTTGGGATACAAATGGGTGAACAGTGGACTCCTGTCTTCATGGATCTCACATTCTAGCAAGGAATAATAGATAATGAACAATCAACATACCATATGTAAGTTAATAAATGCTATGGGGGGAAAACGTGGAACAGGGTAAGGAAGACCAGGTACGCAGAGGTAGAGAGATTGCAGTGTTGAATAGGGTAAGTCCAGAATAGGCCTCACTGGGAAGGTGAGAGTTTAACAGACCCCCTGAAACAGTAGTTAGAACTTTTCATCCTTTTAATCAGCAAGGTGCACTCATTATCCTCTATAAAATTTTATTCTCACCTTTTACAACTCTATATTAATTCTTGAGTTTTTAAGATCATTATTGGTGTATCTAGATAGAATTTTTAAGAATACCACTCAAAATAGTCACAATGTTCTAAGTTACTTTATTTTCTAAATTGGTTTGGCAAAATCTATATAAACAATCTGTTTCTCTTCATTTTCAGAGTTGAGTTCACTTTTAAATTTCTTACAATCTTACTAAATGTGTGTGATTGTGCTTTGGCAATACTTGATATCACTTCAGTAGAAGTTAAAGTTTTGTTACAGCCTTAAACACTACTGTAAAGCTGAAAGGAAATGTCACTTAATGATTTATTGATGGGAAACAAGTTGTAAATTTTGAGTTAACTCAAGAAACAAAAGGTGAAATTTATGGCCTAGTTCTTTATATTCTTAACTCATGAGCAAAAACCTGTGGAAATGTATAAATATCTAAATAGTAAAAGAAATATTTGTTCACAAAGAGGGACCCCCCCCCCCACTCTTCTCCTACCCCATTTCAAGATCCAAGAAGTTTAACTTTGTGATCAAGGGAAAATAGTATAATTAAGTTGATACAGTAGAAATTTGCAACTATTTATCAGGAATATTTATTATTAACTGGTATTTGCTATTGATCAGTTTCTTCTTCCTATCAGGGCAGGTATGTATAATGGGACATAAAATTTTGAAAGAAAATGTTAACTTTAGCTTTTTTAAAAATAGAATTATAAGTGGTTTAAAAGACATTTCCTTGACAGTTTTGCATTTTGTTTTTATTCTGAGTCCAAGGCTTTTTTTTTTCTTCTTTTTTTTTTTTAATACATTTTACTTTGCTTTGGAAAGAATTTAAGGTAGCTGACTGGGGTTCCCTAACGTGAGAAGAATTGCCAAGTCAATTTAGGAAAAAATATTACTTGTATCCATTGGTCTTGGCCTAAGGGTTAAACTTCACTTACTGGGAATATCTCCTGAACCTACCTCACTGGAATTTGAAAATCCATACATTCCAATATTATTGTGAATTGCTTCTTTAAGCATTGATAAATAAGCCGTCAACCTAATTTTCAGGGAAATAAGCCACGTTTTTACCGCAGTGTTACTCTTCTTGAAACAGCTGAGACTTGGGAAAAATTGAGTTATGTTTTTCTATTTGATACATTTACAGGTAAATATGACCTGTAGATATTGTGAAACTCACCAAAAATATAAACTGTAAAAAATTTTTTAAGTATGACAATACTACCTATGCTTATGTTTATATCTATGTTTATGCTTCCCTTTTCCGTTATAATCATGTTTTTGAAATGAGAGATTTCCTAGTTTTCTAATCCTTACTCTAAGGAAGAGAAATGTATTTAAATTTCATGGATATGAAAATTAGCAAACTTCTCAGTTTTATTCAATATTTCCATGAAGACATCTTTGGCAGGAAAACATTTTACATGGTTATCCTCAACAAGGGAACCACAAGCGTTCCTTAAGTAATTAAATAGCTAATATTTTGTTTACCGTGTACAGCCATCACAATTCATATGAATAATGCATGGGCTTGGTATGACTGTTAGTACTGTATATTAAATGATCATTTGAAAGAGAAAATGAGTTTTAGTCTTTGGTAAAATAGTAGATATGAGGTAAAATTTCCCTTTTGCCAGACTCAGCAGACATCAGTTAATGTGTTTAGCTGTCCTTGGAGAAGACTTAAGCCTTTGTTTCTATAAAAAATCCAATAAGGTTAAAACAAAAGTATCACTAAAATTAAACACAGTTCTACCTCAGAAAACCTGATGACATGTATTTAAAATTCATGGGAATTCTGTGATGTCAGGTACCTAGAGACCAAAATAAAATAGCACAGAGAGAGAGAGGAAGGTGAAGTAAGAAAAGAAGGGAAAGCAGGAAGAAAAGCATGGGAGAGCTCAAACTAACTCTTAGTACTGGAGGGCTGGTGGAGGGATAGGAAAATAATAAATATCATTCTTTTGAGTCTGCGGTATGTGCCAGACACTGTGGTAGATATTCCACATGCTTTACCCACCCTTCAAGGTAGGTAGTTGTATCTCATTTTCTGCGCAAAAACTGAAGGTCGGAGTATGTTAATTTCCCAAGTCTGACAACTAGTAAGTAGAACTGGATATGAACAGGGCAGTCTGCTACCTGTTAAACAGAATCAAATTTACAAAGTGAACAAAACCCAAAGCTTAAACAACTAATGGGTAATGAAGTCATACAGATATTCTTTATTACTGACAGAAGAAAAGCAAACCTCAGTACCAGGTATAAGTCATGCAAAATGAATTGCAAAGAGAAATACTTAACAATTGTTTGAGCCATAAAAGAGAAAAAGAAAACGCTATATCTTGCAAACTTCTTGACAGGTATGATGGTAAGATGTTGGCACGCATTTTCATATCAAGACTCAGAATGAGAGCTCTTTTATTTACTAGTTTATTGTTAAATCAATTCAACAAACTTGTACTTTATTTTTGCTTGAACTAGAATACCCGGACTGTTCAAAGTAATTGGTTCTCAGTTAAGCAGGCCAACCAGCCATCCAACAAGTATGTGTTGCATGCTTTCCGTGTCCAGCTGGAATTACGGTAGTGCAGAAGTCAGAAAAGTTCATAGAGTTTACATTTTAGAGTGGGGAAACAGATTTTACATAGAGGGAAGAGCAAGTAGCATGGCTTGCTGTAGGTGCAAACTTGGCCATTTAGGAGCCTGTAAGAAGAGAAAGGCTGGTGTAGAGTAAGTGACAGGGGAGAGTGGTGGAAGATAAACATTTGGAGAAGTAGGCAGGGAAACTTCTGGTTCCAGCTGAGGTGGACCAAAACCACTCAAGTCTGTCTTCCTTGCTAATGACAACTAAAAACCTCTGGAGCAAATGTGAAAATCAAGTACCTAAGAACTCTGAAAAGTAAACAAAGGCAGGTAGATTGTGAAGGAGTGTCAAAACTTGGAAAAGCAACCTGTATGAGGATGCTTCCCATTTTTTTTCTCTTTTCTCTTACAGCTTTTGCCTTAAGGGTGGGCCCCACTTGTGGAGCTGCACGGCACTGGACACATGACTAGCTAAAATTCAGAGAAATCCAGCTTTCTGGCCAGAGGAACCAGAAAAAGGGTCTCCTTTGAGCCAGAGAGCATAGGGTTGGGGAAAGTGGGAAAATCTTGAAGAGATGCTGAGAAAAATCCTGAGAGTTGGAAAATCTTCTAATTCTGTGTATGACATTCCACACATCCTGGGCTCACTCCTGAGCTGGCATGCACAGGAGAGACCCAAGGCACCATAGCAAAGTCTTTGAAAATGAAACCGAGATCGGAACCACCACTCTCAACAGGTGAGACAGAATATGCAATCTGAGCCTAATTGGGTTGATTGCCTGTTTAACTAAACAAACAAACAAAAACAAATAAAATGTTTTCCCCCAAGTTCCAACAAGATCCAGAGTTAGTATAACCCAATATTCAAAATTATATAACTAGGAAGAACCAAGAATATTTTTTCTAAAGAAAAAGTATCAAGAGATGCCAGCCTTCAGATAACCCAGATGTTGGAATTATCAGATGTAAATGCAGCTATTATAATTATGCTTCATGAGGTAAACACACTTGAACTGAATGGAAAGATAAAAGTTCTCAGCAGAGAAACAGAAATTATAAAAAGAATCACATGGAAATTTTACAGCAAAAAGTACACCATCTGATATTAAAATAAAAACCACTAGATGGACAGCAGAAAAATGGAAATGATAGGAGTCAGCAAACTTGAAGATAAATTAATAAATGTCAGATTTTAATGATGACTTTAAAGTCTTAAAGGTAGATGAGTGCTTGAAAAGCAAAATATATCTGATTGTAATTAGCTACATGTGCCTTAATAAGATATTAATCCAAGTACATTCATGGGACTCCCTCAGATATATATGAAGAAGTTCCTGCTATTTGTCAATAACACTGAGTGAAGAATAAGCATTATCATAGGTCCAACCATAATTATGTCAATTTTATAGTGTTTTATATAGGCTTAATATGTAAAAACATGTTTCAAATGCTCTGTGACTTACAATGTCCAAAGTGGCATTGACAAAGAAAAGTTTTCTGATTGGGTCATTGTATACCTGCAGTAAAAGCAATTTTGAAACATGGGAGAGTCATCGCCAGATAATTGCTAAGCTCATCCTCAGAGTCAGTGCTTGGTAATCGCTTTGCTCACCTGCTCATGTTAACTCTTTGATTCATCCTTTGCAATTGGGCCTTTTCCCAAATATGGATGTTATTATAGAGATGTCCTAAGAAAATCGACCTATCATGTAGGCATAATACATACTCTTTGATTTTACAACAGAAAAATATTCGATGTTTAATGCTGCTGCCACTCGGAAATCTTAACAAATTTCTAGGATGGTTCGGAGAAAAACTGAACTGGTATTGCAGTTCATTTGGAAAAACTACTTCTGATGATGGAAGAGAATTTCAAGGCTTTAGAATACCTCCCATTGTTATAGTAGCACCATATTACTCTCAAACATTAGTATAAATTTTTGTGATTGCAATGATTATTCTAGATAACAAGTTTTGCCATTTAATTCTCATAAGGTAGGAAGTATGATTATATCCATCTGGTACACGAGGAATTGAGGTACAGAAAGGTTCAAAAACTCGTTGAACATAGCAAAACTAGTAAGTAGTAGGGCCAGGACTTAAATCCAGGTCAATCTGATTGCCAACCCTAGGCCATTAACTACCGTGTTATACATGTTACTTCCTATAACAACTTAATGAAACCTTTAATTTCTTTAAGAGGGCATAGTCTTCAAATTGGAATGGGTAGAACAGTGGTGTAAGGAAACTTTTCAAGCATTTTGGTCTCAGAATTCTTTCACACTCTTAAAATTTATTGAGGATATCAAAGAGCTTTTGTTTGTGTGGGTTATACTTATTGATATTTACCATATTAGAAACTAAAACTGAGTACTAGCTTTGGCAGCATGTATATTAAAACTGGAACGATACAAAGAAGATTAGCATGGCCTCTGCAAATTTGTGAAGCATTCCAGGATCTGGAACTAACATAGTGTCGTAGGTCAATATACTTCAATTTAAAAAAGAAAGATATTTTATAGCTAAAAAAAAAAGAAATTAAAACTGAAGCATTATTACCTGACATATTTATTAATTAAAAAAATAACAATAATAAACTCACTACATGTTAACATAAATAACATTTTTAATCAAGATGGCTGTGCTTTCCAAAACAAAAATTTAGTGATAAGCATGGCTTTTTAAAAAACAGTTTTTCACATCTTTTTGTTATGTGCCTTAATAGAAAAGGGTTGGATTTTCATACATGCTTCTGTATTGAATCCATTATAATATGGTTTTTGGTTGTAGTATGTAAAGAAAATACGGACTCACATAGATATGTAGTTAGGAAAGGGAGAAGTATGTTAACGGCCTTTTCAGATAATTGTAGATTTTTTGTTGTTGTTGTTAATTAATTAATTAATTAATTTTTGGCTGTGTTGGGTCTTTGTTGCTGCGCGCGGCGAGCGGGGGCTGCTCTTCGTTGCGGAGCGCGGGCTTCTCATTGCAGTGGCTTCTCGTTACAGAGCACGGGCTCCAGGCGTGCGGGCTTCAGTAGTTGTGGCGCACAGGCTTTTAGTTGCTCCGCGGCATGTGGGATCTTCGCGGACCAGGGCTCGAACCGCTGTCCTCTGCCTTGGCAGGCAGATTGTTAAGCATTGCGCCACCAGGGAAGCCCTGTAGATATTTTTATTTGGTACTACCAGCCCATCAAGTTGTAATTTCTTTAAGGTTAGTTACAATGTGGAATTGGAAACCTTCAATGAACTTTTTATATTCAGTTTAATGCAAACACATTGATTTATCCTGTCCTTTGAATGGATCTTTTACCCATGCATGATTTTGTAACATCATGCATGGGTTATTTGGAAAATATTGGTTCACTGAGTTGTGTAGATCTTCCAAATGTTGACACATTTCATTACACAATGTGAAAAAAAAATCACGTTTGCTATTATCACTCTGGGCTCATCAGAAAAGTCTTTAAATATTGGGGAACTGTCAAGTTCATGGTGGCAGATGTAAGTTTTAAAAAATATTAATTTTTACTCAAAAGCTTGAATTTTATTACTGACAACAAATGCTGTTAGTTGTTTTCCTGAAAGGGTCTCAATATTCCACAGGGGCTGCAGGCCACACTTTGAGGATCACTGATGTAAGAGCTTTGATTGGGAGGAGGCAAGTAAGAGAACATTTACCTAAAAGGTCCAAAAAAATTAATTTTCAGAGTGATGAAGGAACTTGAAAATGAGGTCTCAGAATCACTGGCAGTAATCTATGATAAATTAGGGGAAATCGGAGAGAGTTCAGACACACAGAAATGAGAAAAGATTGCCTTAACTCTCCAGAGGGATATATTCTGGGCAATGAATGCCAGTGTGTTTAACACTGATTCCCAGAAAAAGACTATACCATATTCTGTAGCCGGTAATTGAAGAACATTAGAAAATAATTCAGTGATTACCAGATGTCATGAGGACGAGGTAGGTCATCTTAAATTTCATTTTTCCTTTATGATCATCTGACCCAATGCTTTACAAGGTATACATGCGAAAATGTTTGAATAACTACATAAAGACAGTTGAATAATCATTTATATAGGCACTGCTTGTACAATGCACAAATCTCATTTGATTAAAAACCATTTACAGAGCACCCGCCATATGCAAAATACTCTGTTAGGTAAGGGGCTGGTCTGAGAGGCACATATGGAGGACAACTAAAAGAGTTTTCCTTGGGAACAGAAGCCCAAGGGTATTTTCAAATGTTGTAAAATATGTGAAGTCTGCCTTGTGAGAGAAAGCAGTGTGGTGTTTTGGAAAGAGCATAGCCCTGGGAGTTAGAATATCTGAGAGCGCATCCTGACTTTCCCACCACTCAGTGGATGACTTTGGGCAAGTTACTTCAAATCTAGATCTATATTCTGTATCTGTAATACTAAAGAGGCAAAGGCCCCTGAGAGGGATGAGTTGTACTCATGGAGTGTAATCAGAATTTATGAATGGAATATTTGAAGGCCAAGTTTGCCTCCCAATACGTAAGTTCCAGCTCTGTGCTGTTCGATACCATAGCCTAGCCACATGTGTCTGTTGAGAACTTGAAATGTGACTAGTCTGAATTGAGATTTGCTGGAAGTATAAATTACACACCAGATTTTGAAGATTTAGTGTGAGAAATAGAATGTAAAATATCCCCTCAATACAGTAAGTCCCCTACATACGAACCTTCAAGTTGTGAACTTTCAAAGAGGCAAACATGTGTTTGCATGTCCAATCATGTAAGTTAGTTCACTTGTCTGGCGTACATTGTCATGTGCGTGCATCCTCTGCAAGAAGTTGTGCTTTTGTGTACTTTACTGTACAGTACTGCAGAGAGTACAGTAGTACGGTATCTTTATTTCAAGCCCAGGATGTCTGGAAGCAAGCAGAAAAGCAGCGGTGATGTAGCTGGTACTACTGTACTTTTCAAAATTAAAAATGTACTGTAAGATTAAAAATGTTTTCTTTATTTTTTGTGTTTGTTTCTTATGTATTATTTGTGTGAAAAGTATTATAAACCGATTACAGTACAGTACTATATAGCCGATTGTGTTAGTTGGGTACCTAGGCTAACTTTGTTGGACTTATGAACAAATTGGACTTAATGAACGTTCTTTCAGAACGGAACTTGTTTGCATTAGGAGACTTACTGTAATTTTTATATTGATTACATGTTAAAATAACTTTCAGATATGTTGGGCTAAATTAACATGTTATTAAATTAATTTTACCTGTTTCTCTGTACTTTTTGAAATATATGGCTACTGGAGAACTTAAAATTACGCATATGGCTTGCATTATATTTCCTTTGGACAGTGCTGTTCTAGCTAACAGAGTTTACAACAAAAGAATAATAACTTGAAGAACTTAATCTTACTTTTTTTTTTTCATGTAATATGTGGGAGGTTCTTGGTATTTTGATTATTATTTATTTATTTATGTATTATTTATGGCTGTGTTGGGTCTTCGTTTCTGTGCGAGGGCTTTCTCCAGTTGCGCCAAGCGGGGGCCACTCTTCATCGCGGTGCGCAGGCCTCTCACTATCGTGGCCTCTCTTGTTGCGGAGCACAGGCTCCAGACGTGCAGGCTCAGTAGTTGTGGCTCACGGGCCCAGTCGCTCCGCGGCATGTGGGATCTTCCCAGACCAGGGCTCGAACCCGTGTCCCCTGCATTGGCAGGCAGATTCTCCACCACTGCGCCACCAGGGAAGCCCTTAATCTTAGTTTTAACTTTACCTTTTGAGGTACATAAGGAGAGGCTGGGTCACATTCCACTCAAATGCAGAAGTAAACCAAGAAAGAGGAAGACATGGGATCTGGAAAAGGGGAGGGAGAGCAGCAAAGAGAAGTCCTAAAAATAAGAGCTGTGTAGCAGGCCTAGAGAAACAGCAGCACAGAAGCAGAAACATGGAGTCTTCAAGGAGAAAGATCTCCAGGGGGAAAAAATGGAAAAGATGTGTTTGAGTGTATTCAAAAAGTTACTGACAGGTAAATGACAGAGATGTTGGGGCATCGGGGGCAAAAAGTGTTAGAGGTACATTGAAAATCAAACAAATGAAAAGATGGAGCAGGGACTTCCCTGGAGGTTCAGTGGTTGAGACTCTGCGCTTCCAATGCAAGGGGTGAGGGTTCGATCCCTGGTCAGGGAACTAAGATCCCACATGCTGTGTGGTGCGGCCAAGAAAATATTTTTTCAAAAATGGGTTAATTATTGATTCTAGGAAAAATGAAGTGTTGAACAAGATAGGATGTGTGGTTACAAAGTTTCCTCCAAAGCTATTATTTGGTTCCTCAGAAGCATTACTATACATTATTATAATGTAAACACTGTTTAATGATTTTACCAAAAATTCCTAAGCTGTTGGTTTGGGTGGGGTGATGGCGTGGGGAGAAGAATGCTGTGGGAGCTAAGTCTCTGTCCACCATAATGGGAAGGCAATCGTTCATACCTAACACCTAACATTGATGAATCAAGAGATAGAAGCATAATGTTTAGTTAAATATATGGAGGCAAACACCAAGGAAAACAAGAATAGTTGAGAATGGATTTGAGACATTTCCTCTGGAGGGTCAGGGCACAGAGAGAGGTGGAGATAGGAATCTGTCCCTTTTCATTATAAACCTTTTAGCATTATTTGAAGTTTAAAATTAGGTACCTGTGTTATTTTAATACAAAATAATTAAAAATTCAGCATGAGATTTTGATGCTAACGTTTTCCAGGGTTCTGAACTTCTCCCTCTTCCTTTCCTCTACCCCAACAGCTTGCTTGGGTGATTTCTTCTATTTCATGCTATTAACTGTCATTAGTAATCTATAACTCATATCTGACTTCCCTCAAAAGGCACGGCTTCCCTTGTGGCCCTCTCAAGTAGAAGCTGATTTTACCTTTACATTTCAGATAAATCAAGATTTGGTAGTGATGGGGTGGTAGGATAGGCATGGTCCTTGCTCCTCATCGTTACCTCTCTTGTCCTAAAAAACAAAAACAAAAACAAAAAAACACATCCCCTATGAAGTTTATGGCATTAGACTTTACAATTCAATACCCTTCCAAGTTGCAATTTCCTGGTTACCTGCTCTTCTTCACTGATGACTTTTGTACCTTGCTTCCTGTTTTCCTACCTACCCCTTAATCTTATGATTCCTGGTAGGTTATCTATCTGATACACCCACAGTTCCCTGATCTGATCACTTCCATTGATCTTTTCTTTCCCTCTACTAGCAGCTCTCATTGTCATAGGCTGGCCATTTCCAATTATTCAGTGTCTCCCAAATCTCTGGTTTTGAGCATCCTACTCTCTATTGCTTCATTATTTTCACTCACTTATTCTTGTACTTCTCCTACTTCAGCATATCTTCAACCTCATAAGACTTCCAGGCTATTAACCCTACCACTTTAAAATTAGTCACTTTCCCCCCTATATTCTTACATATATTTGTACCCATTTTGGGATTCATCATTATAATTATTCTCTTGTAGAGCATTCTTAATTTCTTTGACACTCTCTTTCTCATCATTTGCCTGGCAAATCCCAAATTATTCATGTACTATGTGCCTGCACCTCAGCAGCTAAACATTGTAGGATAAAATGCACAACTGTGCTTACTGGTTTCACGCTGCGTGAATTGCCCGAGCAGCCCTTCTATTTTTCCCTGGTAAATTTACTTTCTCCTTCTCCAAGATGACTGTTTCACATGTTCTCACTCTTCAAACCTCTAAAACCTTGATCAGTGACCTAAATTTATATTTTATAATCATTTAAATAATCACATGCTAACACTCACATCTCCTAACACAGAATCTGATAACCTGTCAGAATCAGTCCCCATGTTCTGTGACTTTCTTCTTATTACAACAAAAGGGAAAATTTTGCTCATTTCAGAGACCAAGCTCTTCATGTTGGCCTGATTTCTATCTCTTTTAGTAGTTTCAAATCTTTTTTTCTGTAATCGTCTCATCTCTTCCATCAGTGGTTCTTCCTTTTATACTTGATCATTCCCATTACCATACAAACATGTTTGGGTATTTCTACCAAGTAAATTCTCAAATCCTTAGCACAGCAGATCTTACACCCTTCATAAAAAGTAACTCAGAGTGGATTATAAACCTAAATGAAAAATGTAAAGCTCTAAAACTCCTAGAAGACAGTATAGGAAAAAAAATCAAGACAACCTTGGATATAGGGATGACTTTTTAGATACAACACCAAAAGCACAATCCATGAAAGAAATAATTGATAAGCTGAACTTCATTAAAATTAAGAACCTCTGCTCTGTGAATGAAACTGTCAAGAGAATGAGAAGACAAGCTACAAAGTGGGAGAAAATATTTGCAAAAGTCATATGTGATAAAGAACTATTATCCAAAATGTACAGAGAATCCTTATAACTCAACAACAAGAAAACAAACAAATGGGCAAAAATCTGAACAGAAACCTCACTAAAGAAGATATACAGATGGCAAATAAGCCTGGGAAAAGATGCTCTACATCATATGTCAGTAGGGAATTGCAGATTAAAACCACAATGAGATACTACTACACACTTCTTCGAGTGGTGAAAATCCAAAACACTGACAACACTAAATGCTGGCGAGGGTGTGCAGCAACAGGAATTCTCAGTGCTGGTGGGAGTGTGAAATGGTACAGCCACTCTGGAAGACACTTTGCTGGTTTCTTAAAAACTAAGTATATGAAAATACAATAATTAATAACTAAATACAATATGATTCAACAATTGTGCTCCTTGGTATAAGTACCAAAGGAGTTGAAAACTTATATCCATACAAAAACCTGCATACAGATGTTTACAGCAGCTTTATTCACAATTGCCAAAACTTGGAAGCGATCAAGATGTCCTTCGTGAATATCCTATTCACCAGTAGATGAATAGATAAACTGCAATACATCCAGACAGCAGAATATTATTCCACACTAAAAAAAATAAGCTACCAAGTCTTGAAAAGACATGGAAGAATCTTAAATGCATATTACTAAGTGACAGAAGCCAGTCTGAAAAGGCTATATATGGTGATTCCAATTATATGACATTCTGAAAAGGCAAAATTATGGAGACAGTTAAAAAAAATCAGTGGTTGCCAGGGGCTGGGGGGAGGGAGGGATGAACAGGTGGAATAAAGAGAATTTTAGGGCGGTGAAACTATTTTGTATGAACTATAATGGCAGATACATGTCATTACACATTTGTCAAAATCCATAGACTGTACAACACAAAGAGTGAACCCTAATTTAAACTATGGGCTTTGGGTGATAAGGAGGTGTCAAGGTTCATTGAGTGTAACAGAGTTTCCACTCTGGTGTGGAATGTTGATAGTGGGAAGACTATGCACTTGTTGGGGCAGGAGGTATATGGGAACTTCACACTCAATTTTGCTGTGAACCTAAAACTGCTTTTTAAAAAAGTCTATGATCAAAAATAATTGACCAGTAAAACAGACCCAGAAATAACAGAGATGAAATTAGTAGAAAATAATCTTAAAACAGTTATTATAAATGTTATAATATGTTAAGGGATGTAAAAGAAAACATGATTGTCAAATTGGATAATTCATTTTTAATATAAAGACACAGATTAAAAGTGAAAGAATAGGAAAAAATATACTATGCAAGTACTAATAAAAAAAAGCTGGAGTGGCTATACTAATATCAGACAATGTAAACTTAAGAACGAGGAATATTACAAAGGTTAGAGAGGGACATTTCTTAGTGTAAAATGGGTCAACTCATCAAGAAGCCATAGCTGCTTTAAATGTGTGTACATCTAATAACACAGCTTCAACTATATGAAAGAAAAGCTAATACAACTGAAAGGAGAAATAGACAAATCTACAATTATAGTTGAAGACTGCATTTATAAATATGAAGTAAACCATAATTAAGCAAAATAATTTAATTTTAATTTATTTTGAATGACTATTCCATTCACAAGGTTTAAAAAGTATATACTGTGTATAGTATATATAGTATAAAGTATACAGTGAAAAGTCTCACCACCTTGTTATACATTCCTTAGCCAGTTCTTTTTGGAGGCAAACACTGTAACCAATTTTTATGTATTGCCTAAAGATATTTTATGCATATATAAAAACACGTATATATCCTCTATTTTCATTTTTTTATACAAACGGTAGCACGCTGTACACATTTCAGATACTCCATTTTGTTTTAATATTTAATAATATTTTGATTTCATTATTGGTACATAAAACTCTACCTTAGGTAATTTAGGGCTTGGCACTTTCTCCATAGCTCTGTGGATTTTTTTTGTATACAGTTGTGCATGCTGTGGCTTGAAATTTTTCAACAGTCCTCAAGCCCCCAGGGAGATTGCAAGAGAATTTTTTTTATTGAGATATAATTCACATACCATAAAATTCACACTTTTAAAGTGTACATATCAGTAGTTTTGGTATATTCAGAAAGTTGTCCAAACATCACCACTTTTTATTTCCAAAACATTTTCATCACCTGTATGCATCAGCAGTCACTCCCCATTTCCCTTCCCCACATCTCCTGGCAACCACTATACTACTTTATGTCCCTATAGATTTGTCTAGTTTGGACATTTCGTATAAATGAAATCATACAATATATGGCCTCTTATAGCTGGCTTCTTTCAAGTTTCATCCATGGTGTACTTCATTCCTTTTTCTGGTTGAATAATATTCCATTGTGTGGATATACCACCTTTTGTTTGCATTAGAAGTTTAAACATCCTTGTTAACAACATACAATTGAATCAATACAGGACCAAGTGATGTGATGTAGTATATATTGAAACATAAGTTCTTTTTAGGTTGTGAATTTGAAAAGGCCTATTTTTAATACACTTTACAAGAATATTTAGATATGAGTTAAACATGTTTAGGAGAATCGAGAAACCTTGCCATTTGCGACAGATTTCTGGGAAAGATGGTAGCTTACTTGTAAAATTTTGAAGCTTTTCTCAGAATTAGAAATGGCTAAGAGACATTGAAGAAACAAAACTAAAGTACCTCCAACTAATTTGTTTTGAAACCAGGGAATGGTGCCAACCACATTCCACAAAATTCAAAGAATTTATATCACATATGGTGCAATGGGACCAGACTGAAGTGACAGAGAAGAAGGTAAATCCTGGAAACCCTACTGGCACCCCTTAATTTAAAATGATCAAGATTATGAGTGAGGGTGGGAGGTGTGGCTATAATAAGAATGTGATTCAAGAGCAAGTTGGGAATTGTTCTTTGATCCATCTTCTCAGTAACTTAGGGCTTCACATCTGGGCAGATAAGGACTTTCCAGATCAGGAGCGGTATAAATGCCTACATTCTCATCAAGAGGATGGAACACTGTTCCAAATGAGTGGGTGTACCAAGAGTGGCTACCAAGCCAAACAGTAAACTAGGCATGGAAAATTGCCTTCCTGTGACAAGAGAAAGAAATATGGAAGGCGAACAACAGAGACAAATTCTGCCGCCCCAATCTGACCATGGGGCAGGCTCTGGCCTCCGTTCTCTCCAGCCTTCTGTAAACTTCTTTTGGAATGGTAATGAGAACACACATGGTCAGCCTTCCAGTTGGATCTAAGAGGAGGTGTCAGGGGTGCTCAAGATCAGCAACAAACCTCAAGGAGAATCTATGCACACTATTTGGGGCAAATATCCGATGTGGTACTTACCTCCATGTGTCTAAATAAGATGTCAATACTCAATCTCTTTATTATTTAATTTTAAAGATTATATTGACTTCCTATTTGGTAGATGCCATTTATTACACATATTCCCCAATTCTTACCCCTTTTCAATCCTCCTGGTATAGTTATATCACAGTTTTTAGTTAAATCAGTATTAAGTATTTGCATCACTGGACTAAATAAATATTGCTCTCTTTGTCCTGATTGTTTCTTATACAACTTTTGGTTTTTCCTATGGTTAGTAGTTGCCTGGTTTGTTTTCATTTGTCCATTTCCTTATGCCTTGTACCCTTTGCTATTTTTTCTCCTTTCTTTAATGCAATTTTCCACATGGTCAAATCTGGCTGTAACCTATTCATTCCATTTATTTTCCTGGAGCTGTTCCTTTGATTGTCACTGGTTGCCCTCTTGGCCTCCTATACTGAGGTGATACTGGGACTTTCCTTTTCTTTTCTCTTGTGTTACATTCCTTTTTCCCCTTTATCTTCCAATCCTTTCCTGGCTACTGTATCTTCCTCTTTCTTGGTTTAATTCCTGTTTTAGTGATGCTCCTAGTTCTGGAACTTCCCAAGGAAAGGTACAGAGGAAGTAAAAATTTTTTTGAGACTTTTGCATGTCTGAAAAGATGTTTTTTTTTCTATTTTCATACTTGTTTAAGAGTTTTAGTTAGGTATTGACTTTTAGGTAGCAACTCATCCTTAGAATTTTGAAGTCCTGTTCAATTTTCTTCTTTAAGTTTATTTAGGAGATACTTTGCAAATATTAGGTGCCAGACATTATTCTGAGCACTTTACAAATATTAACTCATCTAGTCCTCAGAATAACCCTATGAGGTAAATACCATTATTAATGCCATTTTTCAGATGAGGAAACTGAGACACAGAAATATTAATTAACTGTGCAAGGTTACATCACTAGTAGGGATCAGAGACAGGATTCAAACCCAGGCAGCCAGGTTCCCAACTTTTACACTATTGTGCCACCTCTGATGTAAAGTTCAATAGCATTTGGATTTCTGTTTCTTTTATGGGACCCTTTTTTTTTTCTCTCTGGAAGCTTTGAGAATCTTCTTTTTATTTTTGGTGTTCTAACATTTTATAATGTGCCCTAGGGATTTTAAAAAATTCATTTTGTGTAATAGTAGACTCTTTTAATTTATAGTTTCCTGTCCTTTAACTCCTGAAAATTGCATGTGTGTGTATGTGTGTGTGTGTGTGTGTATTTGATAATTTCCCTCCCACTGTTTTCTCCTTTCTTCCTTTCCGGGACTCCTCTTAGTCATATGTGAACTTCTGGATTGATACTTTAATATTTAAACATCTTTTGTCTCCTTGTTCTACTTTCTGGTGGATTTTCTTGACTTTATCTTCCCAGTCCTTCTATTGATTTTTAAAAAAGAATTTAAGTTACATTTTCATTTCCAGAATCTCTTTCTTGTTCTCTGAATTTTTCTTCTGTGTGGCTTCCTGTTGTTGATTTATAGACACAACATATTCTCATCATTCTGAGGGAAGTAATTACATTTTTAAAAATTTCAAGTTTTCATCTGCTCTTTGCATTTTTTTTTTCTTCTTCAAGTTCCTTTTTGTTTGTTTTGATATCTTTGTTCACATTAATAAAAATGTCTTTCCAGGTATTGCTTGGTTGTCCATTCATATTGAGGAGAAAGAGATCCAAAATCCCAAAGCTCTGTTTTCAGTATTACCCCTCTTTCTACAACACTGGGCAACTCTGCTTCCTGCACCTTTTTTGGGGTTTGACAGAATAAACGGACTTTCTTCTTGTAGGTATCTTTCACCATAGGCATTTAAGTTTCACTTACTACTGTTCTGATAGGTGGTTACTATTCATCCATATCTTTTCCATTCTTTCCATGTTTATGCTTTGCAGATGTCTCCAGGATTCATTAAAGTTGAATTTGTGTTTCTGTTCTCATTCTCCTTGCTGTTTGGAGGAAGGTTCTGCAAGGAAAGGTGTGCAGAGGTATCTTTACTTTGCAATTTTAAATGGAGGTCAACCACTCTTTCTTCTTGAAACACCTTCCTTTCCCGGCTTCTGTGACTTCACAGTCCTCAGGTTCTGCTCTCACCTCTTTCTTCTATGTGATACATCAAAATTTCCCTCAGGCTGTGGTCCACGGCTATCTGCTCATCTCTCTCTATACTTTACTCAACGTGCTCTAATCCATTCATGTGATATTAATTACCTCTGTATCCTAACTTCCAAATTTATATTTCCATCCAAGATCTCTCCTTAGAGTCTCAAGCTTGTCTATTTTTCAAATGCATCACAAATTTAACATGTCCCAAACTCTTGATTTTCAGCCTTAAACCTGTACCTCCACTAGTTTTTGACATCTCAGTAAATAACAGCACCGTCCAGCCAGTTGCCGAAGCCTAAAGCCTTGTAATTTTTTTCCTCTTGCTTAACAACCCCCTCCAGTCCATTTGGTCCAAGATTCTAATTCCAAAATATAGTTTGAATCCTTCCACCATAATCCAGACAACTATAATTTCTCATTTGGATTCCTGACCCAGCCTCCCAACTGGTCCCCTGCTTCTACTTTTGCCTTTCCGCCCCATGCTTCAGACAGCAGCCACAGTGAATTCAAAATATCCATCGGATCATGCGCTCCTTTTCCTTAAAGATCCTAGTAACTTCTCATAGCATTTCCAGGAACATCCAAGCTTGTATAAGACTGGGAATGTCCTGGTTTTCGCCAACCTCTTGAACTTTATCTGCTGCAGAGTGATTAGGGTAGGGAGGAGCAAGAGTGTCTCTGGCCTCAGGGCTTTTGGATGCGCTGTTCCTTTTACCTTCTTCACTCTTACACACTTTCTTCATATGGATTGCTTATTTCCATCCTCCAAATCCCATCTTAAAGTCACTTCTCAAGAGGTCTTTTGGATCACCCAATCTAAGATAGGTTCCCCCAGGTTTTCTCTCATAAGACTCCCTTCTTTTTCTTTGATAACTTGCTCCAATTCATATTGGATATTTGTTTTCTTACTTACTTAAAGTCTGTCTTTAATGCTAGAGGATGAACTGTAAGCTAGTGCAAGGATTTTTAAATTTTCATCATTATCCTTCCAGTGCCAGAACTGTGAAGATCTTCCATTAATACATTTTTCTTTTTTTTAATAAATTTATTTTATTGTTTATTTATTTATTTTTGGCTGTGTCAGGTCTTCGTTGCTGCACGCTGGCTTTCTCTAGTTGCGGCCAGCGGGGGCTACTCTTCGTTGCGGTGTGCAGGCTCTCACTGCAGTGGCTTCTCTTGTTGCTGAACATGGGCTCTAGGCACGTGGGCTTCAGTAGTGTGGCATACGGGCTCAGTTGTTGTGGCTCACGGGCTCTAGAGCGCAGTCTCAGTAGTTGTGGCGCATGGGCTTAGTTGTTCCGCGGCATGTGGACCTTCCCGGACCAGGGATTGAACCCATGTCCCCTGCATTGGCAGGTAGATTCTTAACCACTGCACCACCAGGAAGTCCCAATACATTTTTCAATTAAATGAATGGTTTCAAAAGTAACTAAACAGCAATGAAACAAAACAAAAGTGAAATATATAAAAAAATTCTGCCACATAAATTAAAGGATTACCATAGTATTTCAAGACCACAGGATGAGCATACTTTAGGAAGGACAATTAAATTTTTGGGAGTATTTGCTTAGCATTTTCAGGGTACTTAAAGAAATTGTGAATCCTTTGAATAACCTGTAAAAGGTGATATGGTGAGACAACAAGATGAGAAGAAAAGGGAAATGTGAGACTAAAATGTAAGGGAACAAGTAAGAGCATAAGAGAAATTATGATGACATTAGAAGCAATAAAGAGCAGAATCAATATTGCAGAGAATCAAATCAGTTAAATGAAAGACAAGTGTAAGAAGCTCTTTAAGAACACAGAAGAAAAGGACAAAGTCTATTAGAAGGAATATAATAGATATGGGAGATAAATAACATGAATAATAACATACTGGGAAAAAAAAATCCCAGATATCTTACTACCCCCAAAGTGGTTAAATGGCAGCTGGAAGGGAGGTGATGAGAGAGTATATATATATATATATATATATATATATATATATATATATATATATGCCGAAGTCCATAATTTTTATAGGAGACACCAGTGGGTACCATTCATTTGTGACCAGAGACATTTGAGAATATAGAAGAGAAGCATGGATTTAAGTAGTTTTTTTAAAAAAGATAACCATAAGTAGAACTAAAATATTCCAAATTACTATTGAAGGAAAAAATATTAGAGCACCAGCTAAAAGTTAGAAAATGGTAATGAAACATTTAGAAACATATAAGATGACAGAAATAAATCCAAATGTATACAACCTAAAAATAAATATAAATGGGATAAAATCACCAATTAAGGTAAAAAGTATTAAGTTGGATCAAAAAACAAAATTAAGTAAGATGCTATTTACAAGAGACATCTAATATGAGGTAACAAAGGTTAATCAGCATTTATTGATTCAATCATGTGATCAAATTACTGAATGCCTACCGTGCGCCAGGAACTGTTATAAATGCTGTATTAAAAATGTAAGAATTGGCAAAAATATGCCATACAAATACCAAAAAATAAATAAATAAATAAAGCAGGGCTCCCAATTTACATAGAATGTTTTCATATTCTTATAAAAATCAACAAATAGGACAAAGAGGATTATTGTTTTATTCTTGGCACTTGCAAACCTCAATAAATACTTAACCATAGTAAAATTATATGCATTGAACAACATAATGACAAAATATATAATGCTAAATCTATTTGTAATGCATGAAGAAAAGGATCAGAACAATAGTGCAGGGAAACATTAGCATATTCCTTTGAATCTTTACCTAACCAAAGAAACAGAAGTATATATGATTATAAAAAACTGAATAACATGTTACTAATATTTAGTTAAATATATAACAAATCTTATTTCTTGCAAAAAAAAACTCTCTTATTTTTAATGTCAGTGGAACACTAAATGAAAAATTTTTAATGAAAAATGACTCATTGTATAATATAATTTTATTTTAAAAATCTGTATATGTATATTTATACAAATATATTTAAATAGATAAAAAGAAAGCAAGATGAAGACTGCTGTAGTAATAATGTTTTTCTCTGGGTAGTGGGATTTCTAGTTATTAATATTTTCCTTTTATTTATAGGTATTTTCTAGCATTTCTACAATGAAGATGTATTGCTTGTATAATTAAAAAAGTGAAGGGGCGTGCTAGCCAATTTATGATAAAGTGAAATACATATTATTAGAAAAGAGGTGGACCATAATAAGAAAGAGGTGATCAGTAGGAAGGAGGAAGTATGACCAGAGTGGGGGAAAACTTTAGTGTGTTTTGGGAAGTTTTATTAAACTACAAGAATTGAGAGAAGTCCAAGGAAAAGACATTATTACTTCATATACGGAAAAGGAAGCCAAGGCAGTACAACATTAGAATGAAAGCTCTTATCATAGGAGAACACTTTCCTAAGCAGAGTGTACCACAAAGTAAAGAACAGAAAGAGAAATAGATCTCAAAGGAATATAGGTATTAAAATTAATGCTAATCCTGGAGGGATTATATTCCTATGTTGTTGATTTTGGAAAGTGAAAAAAATTTCAAGCCTCATGAAATGACAAGAGGCACTGTGGTGTAGTAAAAAGAACCATGTGGAATTAGGCCTACTTGAACTGGAATTCAAGATCTGCCACTCAACCGTTTGTTTCCGGATTTAAAGGTCTCTCACCCTGTTTTCTCATCTATAAAAAGGGGATAATAATGCTTTCTTTGGATAACTGTTATATTGAATTACCTAAAGAAAGGATATATGCATATATGTATACATATGTACATGTGTCTGTATGTATGAATATATGGACATATACACATATACATGTAGCATCAGGCATAAATGAATCCAGAGTTGGTTAGAAAAGCGTTTGAAAGAAATTGAGCCGCATCTTGAAGGATTAATTTGGCATTTATGTATTGAGTACTTACTACATACCAGACCCAGGGACACAGAGGGAAACAATAGAGACATCATCTCTGTCCTCAAGAAGCTTACATTCTAGTCATGACTAAGAGTCTTCTAAGCAAAGAAGAATCCCTGAGCTAAAGAATAGTGGAACTTAGATTACATTTGTAAACATCCAATACTGTACAAATAATTATAAAAACCTTGTTGCAAATCCATCATCTCAATTATTCACTAAAACCTTTAAAGCAACAGTTTACCTAGGGTAGCCATTTATATCCAGGAAAAATGTATTCCTTCAACAAATGTTTAATGAAAATCTTTTATAAACCCAATACTCTGATAGATCCTGTAAAGATAACATAGTAAGAGCATGTGTATTTTTTTCTTAAGGACCTTGCAGTGCAGTAGGGAGTTAAGACATATAAAGTAATGTCTACAAATGCAGTATCAGGTATTAGAAAAGGGACTACATTGAGGACAGAAAGATTATGCTGGGCAGGATAGCACCATGGAAATTTCATAGAGGAGTTGCTGGCATTTGGAAATGTTACATGAAAGCTAGAATCTGGATATACTAATCCCTGGGTAGGAGGAAGCATTATAACGCACACTCCTGGGATACAAAAAAGGATGAAAAAAGGCCAGAGAGAAAAGATAACAAGTCAACAGTGAGTATTTTGATTTGATTAGATCAACAATGATCACAGCATCATTTAGAGAGTTTCAAAGATTATTGTTTGGGATAACAATGCAGGCATATAGAATTGAATAGGTGCTTATGCGAAGTTGGTAAAAATCAAATTCTCAAGTATTTATTTCTGCCTGCCTGCCTGTGACGAGTGTTTCTCAAAATCAATGAGACATTAGTACTCACAGGCTGAGTAAGATGTTCATGAGAATGTCAGAGAGCTTGTTTGTCAACCCTGATTGACAACTGATGTTTAAAAGACAGTAATGTAACTTTCATGATTTAATGGGAATATGTTGCTGTTTAATGCCAGAGGAGGAAGAACCAATATATGCAAAAGCCTGTAGAAATGAGAAATATGGACAAAATAATCCCCTTTTTGTTTCAGAAAAATGTAAAGTAGTGCCGCAGGGATTGTTGGCAAATATTATCATCTTTGACAGCTGCTACTCAACACAAATTCCAGGAAACCAGAGGCTTCTGGGTAATGTGAACCACAAGGAAAGAATGCCACACTTTGTGGCTGAAACTTTTTAATGGAATACTGGTTGATCTTAGTGAAGAAGGCCAGGGGTCAGGGTCAGTTCTTGTTCCTGTAGAGGACCCTACATAGGGCCCTTCTTTCTTGGCCTGTCTGATTGAAATGTCTAGGGATATGGTTCCTTCTTTTTCTCTAATATATTGAATTATAGGTGTATAACTATTGCTTAACTTAAGACATAGCTTAATAGGGCTCTACTCATTTTCTTCCCCACTTTGGTCACGCCACGTTGCTTGTGGGATCTTAGTTCCCCAACCAGGGATTGAACCCAGGCCCTGGGCAGTGAAAGCACGGAATCCTAACCCCTGGACCGCCAGGGAATTCCCTCTGCTCATTCTTTAAATGAACATGTATTAAACAGTGGTTGCATACATGGTTCCTGCTTGGAGGACCTTGATTTAGAGGTGGTATATATGAGTCAGAGCCACTCAGTAAAACAGACTCACTCCACGTTTTAAATTAGAGGGAATTGATTACATGATCAGGGAAAACTGGGATGGCAAAGGGGATGGTGAAGGCATAGTGAGAGCAGGAAACTGCTACTGCCCTAGGGCAGAGGCACAGGGGTGGGGGGGATGGGAGTGATGGGTGTGGAGGGGTGTGGAGGGGTGTGGTAGGGGAGAGCAGTGTTGCCAGAGCCCAGGAGGACTGTGTGGAGGGGGCTAGAACCATGGCAAGAACCATGGTGGGGCCTGACTGGTGCGAGTGGGTCTTGGGGGGAGCAGCTAGAGACATGTCCAGGAACATCACAGAAAGCTAAGGAGGAGGGGAGAGGAATATTCTGGCTCCCCCCAGCTTCTAGCTTCCTAATCTTTCACACGTGTCTTCCATTGGCCAAACCAATCCAGAGCTGGAGGAAAGGGAACCTGGAGAAAGTAGTTCTCTGCGGCATAGGGTGGAGCAGGGGACAAGTGAGGTCACTGTTGCACTGGGATGCATAAGCCATGGTTACAATGAGATCGGTGCTGACGTAGCTCTCGAAAGCAAATCCTACGGGAACAGGTTGTACGAACCTCTGTGTGGCGGGGAGGGCTTCAAAAAATGATATTATTCGAGCCACTTCATGATGAATAGCTTATGGTAGGAAAAGGCCGGGTTGGGGGGGGGAAGGGGAGGAAGGGCACTTTGAAAGAGAGGTGAAAAGACTTGGACGGGTAAAAACGTATGTTAGAGTTGAGGACTGACGACAGCTCTGCGGAGTTAGAGCATCAGTGCACTGGGAATTGATGCATCAGTGCAGGGGTTGAGGCTGGAAAGAGTCTGAG
The DNA here is from genome assembly GCF_009873245.2 of Balaenoptera musculus. Classification (NCBI taxonomy): domain Eukaryota; kingdom Metazoa; phylum Chordata; class Mammalia; order Artiodactyla; family Balaenopteridae; genus Balaenoptera; species Balaenoptera musculus. The sequence continues at coordinate 38,627,336 of NC_045800.1, read as the reverse complement.
ATCTGACCAGGCCCTCCTTGTGCTTAGGACCAAGAGTTAGCCTCAGCTAGGACTGGCGAGAGTGTCGTTGAAAGTTCCTGCCCAGATCTGCACCAGCGTGAAAACGTGGTGTCGAGTGAGAGATGGAGGAGAGGGAGTTCCTTTAGGAGGAGGAGAGCTTGGGGAGAAGGGTTGAACTTGCCAGGGTGGAGCACACAGAGAGAAAGGGAACTTGGTGATATTAAGGATGTAGACTGTATAGGATTTGGTGATTTAAATGTAAATGATGAGGGAAGATCAGGCAATCCCCCTTGGATTATATATGCATATATACATATATACAGACATACGCACATGGCTTGGGTAATTGTGGGTGATGATGGTGGTACCATTTACCCAAAAGGAGGAGGAAACTTTGTGTTTACCTTTCTGATGTTTTCTCTATATGTTGCTTTTTCTTTTTGGCTATACTTGCTACAAGCTGGTGGAATTTGAAACGGAGAAAGTTAAAACTGCCTAAATGGTTGCTGCCCCATCACTAATAGGAAGAGAATGGGTAGCACACCCACTGCTTTCCCCATTAGCTAACCCACTACCTAGAGGAGAGGCAGGTTGTGCAAGCACACAGTAGAGATCACCGCAAGGAGCTAAAGAGCTGAAGCGGGAGCTAGCCTCTCATCTGCCTGACGCAGAAGTGGAGGTGGGGTACTGGTGAAGGCTTCCAAGAGGAAATGACTCTTGAATTGAGGCGTGAGGGATGAGTGGGAGATTGGTGGGTGGAAAAGGGAGAAGAAACGTATACATATCATATGCGAGAACATGGCTAATTTGGGCAATGGTAAATGGTCCAATCTGGTTGAATACAAGTGCGAGAAGGAATGAATGATGTGAGATGAGGCTGGAAGATAATCAGAAGCAGAGCAGTAGGGGCCTTGATGCAATGATAAGTTAGAATTTTTACCCTATAATGGATGGAGAGCCATTGGAGAATTTTGAGGAGAATCTTCACAGCTTAATAGCATCTTGCTCACTCACTGCCTCACTCCCCCACTCAACAAATATTATCTAAGTTCCATGTTGGAGCGCCCTGGTAGCAATGTGAAGGATGAAAAAATAAAAGATATTTGGCAAAGAAGAGCAGCTGTTTTCCAAAATGTGCTTCTTCTGCCTGGATACACAGCCAGACCACATCTCTCAGTCTCTTTTGCAGTTAGTGTGGCTGTGTGTCCTTATTCTGTGGAATGTGTGCAAAAGTGAATTGTGCTACCTCTTGGTCAGTCCATTAAAGCCTCACGTATACTGGGTTTAATGCTTTTCTTCTTACTGGCTGACTCGGTTGAGACCTTGGAAACCAAGTCATGAATATCCTGGTGCTGCCATCATTACAGGCCTCCTTACTATCTTGAAACACACTCTCGGACTGTCCTGTGAGCCAGAAATAAACATTTGTGATGTTGAGTCATTGTGTATTTGGATCTATTACCATAACTTAGTCTATGCTAATAATACAGAGTGAGATAAAATCTTGGTGTGAGAAAATGAAAGTTTCAACTAAGAACAGGGGATAGAGAAAGGGGAATGGGGTAATAATAAACAGCTATTTAGGACATGGAGCAAGCAGGACCTGGAAAGTGGTTGGCTAAGTGGTTGAGAGTGGAGACAAGGTCCAACATGATTCCTAGGTTTGTGACAATGGTGACATTCATGAAGATAGAACATACCATAAGAGGAGCAGGTTTGAGGGAAAGAGATGTTTGGTTTTAAAAAAAAAAGAGATTTTGATTTGTCATAAGTGTTAGGTATATGAAACTGGCTTAGTGCAGAAGTCTGGAATTTAGATAAATATTTGGGAGACTGAGGTGATAAAGGTGTGAAATCATTCATTTAAATGTAAAAGTACAGTGTAGAGAAGAGGATAGATAATAGACTTCTATGAAACAGAAATATTTTGTTTTTTAATATTGACCTTAAATTATTATAAAACTTCAAACATGTATAAAATTGAGAGAATGGTGTACAGTCAACACTCCAAATCCTGAGGCTATGCATCTGCAGATTCAACCAACCATGGATGGAAAATATTTTTTAAAAATTCCAGAAAATTCCAAAAAGCAAAACTTGAATTTTCCATGTGCCAGTAACTATTTACATAGCATTTAGATTGTATTTACAACTATTTGCATAGCATTTTCACTGTTAGTCATTATAAATAATGTAGAAATGATTTAAAGTATATGGGAGGATGTGCATAGGTTCTATGCAAATATTACACCATGGATTTTGGTATCTGCAGGGGGTGCTAGAACCAATCCTCCACAGATACTGAAGAGTGGCTGTAATGAACTCCTTGTTCACCCATCACCACACTTCAATAATTTCACTTTTACTAGTGATCTCTTGTACATAACAAATTACCCCCAAACTTAGCAACTTAACACAATAAACACTTATTATTGCACATTGTTTCAGTGGGTCCTATGTCCAGGAGTGGCTTCGCTGTGTGGATGTGGCTCAGACGGGAACTGTGGTCATCTGAAGGCTTGACTGGGGTTTGAATATCTACTTCCAATTTGGTTCGCTCACATGCCTGGCAAGTTAGTGGTGGTTGTTGGCAGCAGACCCTAGATTCCCTTCATGTGGATCTCTTCACAGAGTTGCCCAAGTGTCCTCCTAACATGTTAGCTGACTTCTCCCAAAGTGAGTGATCTTAGAGATAGCAAGGCAGAAGCTATATATGTGAGTTCTTCAGACACCTTCATTTCCACAACATCTTATGATTACACAGGTCAACCCTATTCCATGTGGGAGGAGATTACACAAGAGCACGAATACCACGAGGTGGGGTTCATTGGGGTTATATTGGAGGCTGGGTACCATAGCACTTACAGCCAATCTTGTTTCTTCTATACTCTAATCCCATTCCCCCTGCCTGGATTATTTTGAAACAAATCCTCAACATTTTATCATTTTCTTAAAAAATATTTCCATAGATATCTCTATAAAAATAAAGCCTCTTACTATTTTCACACCTAAAAAAATTAACGATACCTTCTTAATAGAGTCCAATATCTAGTCAGCATTCAAATTTCCTTGACTGTTTTGTATATTCATATGTCAATATACATATACATATATATTTATTTATCTTATAATTTATTTATTTGAGTCATGAGCCTACTAAGGTCTGTATATTGCAATTAGTTGATATAACAATTAGGTCTCAATTTGTGGGTTGGTTCACCCTTCTGTTTTAAATTTTTTTTATTAAGGATTACATTTACTAATTGAGGAAAATAGGTTATTTGTATTGTACCACAGTCTGCTTTTTGGTGACTGCAGTGTTATTTACATGTCTCTTTCCTCCCTGTATTTCTCATAGAGACATCATCAATATTTAAGGAGTCATCAGAAGAAGAGGGCTTATAAACAGACAATTTTGCTGAGTGACCTAGTGTTAAGATCAGTATTTGGCCAAAACTAATACACTATCACAGAACGGAATTCTGGCATATAAGAATGAATTTGAATTCTTATTTTTAAATGTAATTATTATTACTATTTTTTAATTTAAAAATTGAGTAGTCAAATTTGAAAACTTTGATATCACAACATAGAAACCATCATTCCTTAGTGCTGGCTCTACCTGGACTTCTCCTGTGGTCAAACATCTGTACATTCCCATAGTGAATTGTTCTCTTTCAGTTGAAGTCAGTGGAGGAGCAATATATTTTGGGGTACCCCATTGATCTCTAACACTTTTTTTTCTTTATATCCTTTATATCCTTTCTTTTGTTTGCACAAAAGATAACTTATTGTTGTGTCCAGATTTTAGAGACCTTCCTGCTTGTGAGACTTGGAGGTTTCAAAGGTGATATTTTTCTTTTTATTTATTCTTTCAAGGTATGAAAGGATTTCCAAATAGGACTTTTCCTTGAAAGACTCATGGCCTAATGCAATTAAATATTTGAATGTTAAATATAGTTCTTGAAAGTGATTTTATTAATTTTCATAAATGTTACAAACCAAGAAATTCCACAAGGACTAAAATTATATCTTATCTTTACTATTTTTACTTATATCATTATTATTTAAAATTTTGTAAACATTTTTTGATTCAAGGTATGTTATATTCTTGTTACAGATACTTAGGTAGCATTCTGTCTACTAATATTTATATAAACTGATATATTTCCTTGTTTAACTATTTGAAAGCTTTTAATAATTGTTTTTGTGCATGAAATAGACAGTTTTCAAATTATTATTAATTATTTCAGCATTTTACTCTTATAGTGATATCTATTTTTCAAGTAACTGATAGTTTCTACATATATAGCCTCAAGATTTTCACCCCAAGTTACATCTAGAATATTTATTTATATTTAAAGGTGAATATATATTTTAAATTAATTACTTAATTTGTTTCTGTATTTATTTATTATTTTTGGCTGCGTTGGGTCTTCGTTGCTACTTGCGGGCTTTCTCTAGTTGTGGTGAGTGGGGGCTACTCTTTGTTGTGGTATGCTGGCTTCTCATTGCAGTGGCTTCTCTTGTTGCGGAGCACAGGCTCTAGGTGTGCGGGCTTCACTAGTTGTGGCACGTGGGCTCAGTAGTTGTGACCCGTGGGCTCTAGAGCACAGGTTCAGTAGTTGTGGTGCACAGACTTAGTTGCTCCGCAGCATGTGGGATGGTCCCGGACCAGGGCTCGAACCTGTGTCCCCTGCATTGGAAGGCGGATTCTCAACCACTGCGCCACCAGGGAAGCCCCTAAGGTGAATATTTTGATATTGACAATAAACCTGGGTAACAACTCAACATGGTGACAATTTGGTAATGTATAAAAATATCAAATCATTATGTTGTACACCTAAAACTAATATAATGTTGTAAGCCTATTATACTTCGATAAAACACAACAAAAACAAAACAAAACAAACCCCAGTAACTCTGAATGCCATTCTTTTTCTGTATTACTGGTGTATGGTCAGATGCAATGGAACCTGTGCTGTCATAAGATAATCGGTATGCACAAGTTCAAGGATGCCAGAAAAAACTATGAAGCTGCATTCAGTTATTCGGCCTTTCAAAGCTGAAGCTGCGTATCAGCTGAATACTGAGGTGGAAGGACACTGAAAGAGAATGTCCAGATAAGCAGGAGAGACCAGGCAAGAATAATAATTCAACAAATATTTATTTAGAGCCTGTTATAGGCCAAGCACTATTGTAGGCACTTGGGATACATTAGTGAAAAATAAGAGTTTGTATAGGCCAATTAAATAGAAACAGAAGAAATGTCCATTGGGCTTGGCAGTTCAAGAGTTAAGCTAGTAGCCTTGGTGAGAACAGTTCTAGAGGAATTGTTGGGTTGGTGGCTGATAGTGAACGGGAGGTGAAGAAGTAGAGACTATTGTATAGGATTCCTTTAGAAATTCAGTTGTCCAAAGAAGGAGGAAGAGCAGTAGCTGGAGGATAGATTGAGTGGAGGAAAGGATTTTTCTTTTACGATAGGGAAGGCTTGTGCACATTGGGCTGAGGGTACCAATGAATGTCAACATCTGGAAGAATAAGGACAGTTAGTAGATGTCAGTGGTCAGGGGCGAAGCGAGATAGAGATGGAAAGTTCTCTGAATGTGCCACAGCTGACGGGAAGGAGAACTCCTTTGACTATACCGAAATGGCCTTTGCAATATGCTCGCCCTTCTCACTAATGGAAACAGTGACACACACAGCACTTCCTTTCAAGAGCCGTGGTAGGAGATGCCCTCCAACTTCTGGGTCCTCATTAGTGTGTCCAACCTGCTTAAGCACAGGGCTTCCTTCCAAACCACAGAAAAGACAACGAGAAGTGGTGGGGCCACTTCTCAAACCTGAAGCCACCCAGAAGAAGCTGAGGCCATAGAAATGAGGAAATGGCAGGATCCCTCCTACCTCGGTCTGGTTTTCAGAAAATCAAGAGTTTCACATAGCAACTCAAAGTGACAGGCTCAGGGCGGTAGGATAAGGTCAAACAGATTGTTCACTGTTCAAGTGTGCCTGGGCTGGGGAGCCAATGGAGACTGAAACCCTCTGTTCATCAAGGCTCATGCCCAGGGCCAGGGAATGGGCTACAACCCTAAGAAGGACACCTTTTTTTTTTTTCTAATACATAGTACTCCATATGAGTAACAGCAGCCCTGAGAAAACTCAGAAAATACTTCTATTGAAGCTCTATCAATGGCTCAGATGAAGGATTCCTAATCATTTAGATGCTTAATTCCACACTCAGATATATTTGGAACATACCTGGAACACAATTCTATTTCCTGAGTCCAGTAAGAACTTCTTAAGTGAGTATTTTTTAAAGCAATATCTCTGATAACCAAGAAATAATCCACAGATGAGTCACACAAGAGGCAATGTGAATATTAAAGAAACACATGGGGAAAATCTAGCATCTCATTAGACAACAAAGAAAGTAGAATAGAGCAGCCTTGAGGCAACATTTTAAACGCACAAAAATGCAATGATTATGCCCGAAGACGGTGATGAAACTTACATTCACAGGACAGCCGGCATTATCTGAGGACAAACCCATTTGGAAAGCAGCATGGCAATCTGTATAAAGATGTTCCTATTCTTTTCTTCCCCACACAGTTATCCCATGCCTGAACATTTATCCCATGGAATTAATCAGGAAAAAACAAATGCTATATGCATGAAATTGTTCATTGCAACATCTACAGTGTCAGATAAATCATAGGAGATCAAAAAATAATCATGTATTGATCTAGCAGTGAATGAATATATGTTTCTGCTACAGGAACTTTCTATATAGGATAACTCTATGATAATGGGATGTTACCAGAAATCATATGTGCAAAATATGTGCCACCATTTTATAATCAGATAGCTTATCCAAATTATACAGTGGTTGCTTTCGTATTCACTAGTGATCTTATGCAAATTTTTTACAAGGAAAATAATCTGGGCATTGTTTAGTGCTTCATATAGAGTAATGGTTCTAAAAATTATGTGTACATCAGAATCACTGGAAGGACCCCACCCCCAGAGATTTTGATTTAGGAGGTTTGGAGTGGGGCCTGAGAATCTGTGTTTCTCATACGTTTCTAGGAGATGCTACGGCTGCTGTGGTCCCAGGACCTCACTTTGAGAACCACTGGTTTAGAGTCACTAGCTTTCGCCCAGGGAATCATAATGATAACTAAGAACCTGGAGTAGAAAACAAAAACAAAGATATAAATTCCTAGAGGTCAAAACTTGTGTCTTACTCATCCATGTGTCCCCAGTGCCTAACCCCATGTAGTGTCTAGGTAAATGCTTGTTAAACTGAGTTGACCCACAGCCAGGAATTTCATTAGATAGTGCAGATCTTCACTTTCCAGTTTCTTTCCATCCACTGGAAGTAGGACCGACTGCACTACCTGCTCATCGAAGTGTTTATGTTGGGGCCAGCTGGTTGACACAGGCTCTCTGATCTGACCCCTGGAATATTCAACCTGGGTAATGAGTCTGGGCAATGGGGCAGGTGGTGAGCTCTGCTCTTGCTGTTTTCTGTGCCTCTTAGATCTGGACTCTCAGCAATGGAAGCTGAAAAATCAACGCCCTGGCCTGCTATGAACTCCATTTTTAGCTGTGAGGAACAGCAAAGAACAGTGCCTGTGAAGTCAGCAGACTTGAGTCTACTGAATTGATGCACTACAATTTAAAGAATATTTCAATTAATATCTTTATTCAAGCTTCTTTGGGTCTTTACAATTGTGGAAATGCTAGTCACGTTTCCAAATTGCTCTGCAAAAGGATTTTGTCATGGTTTTTAAATTTTACTTCCAATAATAAGGTTTCTTTACCGTTTTGCTGATATTGGATGTTATTAATCTTTTTAATTCTTTCTATCTGAGGGAAAATAATTATGTTTTTATTGTTTTGGGTTTCATTGTTGAGATGCCTAGTGTCGTTGAGCAAATCTCATATGTTTGTATTTCTTTGTATGTGACTGCTTGTTCTAATCTTTTTCTTATTTTCAAGTGAGTTGTCTGTCTTTTCCTTACTTATTTGTAATTGCTTTTCTGAATTTTGAGTAGTAATTCATTTTTGGTTTTATGGTCTCTCAGTCTTTTGAACATCTTTTAACATTTTTATGCGGTCTATTAGTACTATACAAATTTAAAATTTTTATACAGTCAAATGCCATTGTTTTTGGCTTCTGGGTTTTCTGTCATAATATTATAAAAAGATACTTTCTGTTTTTTAAACTTAAATTTTATTATAAAATACTGTATTTTTTTATAATCTATCTGGAATTTGTTTTTAGCATGGCAAGAGGTAGCAATCTAATGAATATACATTTTTCACAATATCATGACTATCCTTTCCCTGCTGATCTGAAATGCTGCCTTTATAATATTTTAAATTCACACACACACAGCATTTTTGAATTTTTTGCTTCAGTGAGCCATCTCTCTATTCACTAGCTAATACTAACACATCTTACCTTAGCTTTTTAGTATTTGTCAAGTTATCCCTCACTGTTGTTTTAAAAATGCCTTGGCTTTTCTCATTCATTTTCCTTCATATAAAATTTGGAATCAGTTTGTCAGTTCCAGAAAAGATTTTGTTGGAATTTTAATTAACTTAAAAAACCCCTGTATATTTGCATTTAAATCAATGGTATATCTCCATTTATTTAGGTTTTGTTTATCTTATTCATACTGTTCTTGAATGTTCCTTGTTGGGTTTTTCGTTTGTTGCTGTTATGATGGTGTCTTTTTTTCTTTTAACTTTCTAACTGATTATTACAGATTGTGATAAATTTTGTGTGTTGGTCTTGTACTAGCCGTATCTACCCTCATATAAGTTCTGGAAATTTTTTAGTTTATTCCCTTGGGTTCTATGTAGACAATCATATTATCTGCAAATAATGATTATATGTCTTTTCCTTTTCCATATGTATGTTTCTTTTAAAAATTTCCTATCTTGTTTAATTTTTTAATACTGCTAGTAAAATATTTAATCATTGCAGTGATAGCATGTTTTCTGATCTTTTTTGATTTAATGGGAGTTATTTCAATGTTTCTGCATTAATATAGTGCTTTCTATAGGCTTCTGCTATATACTTGTCTAAACTTTAAGTTAAATAAGTTTCCTTTTATTTCTTTTCTAGGCTTTTTTTTTCTTTTTAAATTGGAATATGTATTGAAATTTAACAAATGCTTTTTAAAGTATATTAAACTGCATGTATTTTTTTCCTTTGATCTGTTATTGTAGTGAATTTCATGAATATATTCTACATAGAACATAGAATACATTCTACTTGGTCATAACATATTATGCTATTAATATTCTGCTGGATTCAACTTTCAGATACTCTCTTTGTATCAGTTCATAAGTGAAATTTGCCTATCAATTAACCACATATTGGTTGATCCAAGACCACCTCTGCAATTTGTGTTTATTCAATCTTAGTTGAGGTTCATGTGTTCTGTTCTACTCTTTATAGTATTTTACCTTATGTTTTTATTTTCAAAGAATTAGTCACGATTTCTCTAGTCACTGATGAGTTGCCCCGATTTTTCAGTGCTCATCGGGTTCATCCTTGTTTTATTAAAAAAATTTGTGAAGGAGAGTCAACAGTCATCTGTATTCTTGATCCAATTCCAATATAGTTGCTGCTGTATTTAGGGGAAAAAATTATGTCTATTTTGTAACTTTCTGCCCTATTAAATTCTCTTTTTAAGATTGATAGTTGCTTTATTTATTGGTTTTAATTTTTTAGATAAACAGTAATACTATATGCAAACAACAATTTTATCTCCTTACCAAAAGATACATCTTACTTTTCTTTTCATTGTTCTATTTCACTAACTAGAAATTCCAGACCATGTTAAATGCTCATGATTTGAGAGGGCATCTTTTTCTTATTTCTGATGTTAATGGGACTCACTCTCTCACCATGTATATACTATTTGCTGTTGGTTTTGTACAGATATCCTTTTTTAAAAAAAAAGTTATTTATTTATTTATTTATTTATTTATTTTTGGCTGTGTTGGGTCTTCGTTGCTGCTCACGGGCTTTCTCTAGTTGTGGTGAGCAGGGGCTACTCTTCGTTGCGGTGCGTGGGCTTCTCATTGCGGTGGCTTCTCTTGTTGCAGAGCATGGGCTCTAGGCTTCAGTAGTTGTGGCTCATGGGCTCTAGAGCGCAGGCTCAGTAGCTGTGGTGCACGGGCTTAGTTGCTCCACAGCATGTGGGATCTTCCCTGACCAGGGCTCGAACCCGTGTCCCCTGCATTGGCAGGCAGATTCTTTAACCACGTCACATCCAGGGAAGTCCCTATACAGATATTCTTTATTTTGTTTAGGTTATATCTCTTTCTTCCCTCTATTTCTAGGTTAACTAAGCAATTTTTTAAAAATTAGGTATCAATGTTGAATTTTTATCAAATTCCTTTTAACTTATTCAGAAGGTCAATCTTTTCCCCTTTGACTTAATGAAAAAAGTACTTCTAATTGAGGGAGTTCACGGACATTCTTTTGTCCTTGATTTTCTTTTATTGTTCTCCTATTGTCATTGCAGAACAGGATGAACAGCAAGACCCTAACAAGTGAAGGCGTGTCTCCTGCCAGTGAAGATGGCAAGAGAGATGGATTGAACGGTGCTTTTCATGTTGGTTTTCTTCAGTCATGGCAATAAATTTTCATCACTCTTCAACACTCCAACGCCCCAAAGAACAAGGACCTGCAGAGTCAGCTTCCTGGCCAGGGTGCCAGGTACATGCTGGAGCCATTGAACAAGATGAAGCCAACTGGGGAACAGGATAGAACGCATGACCCTGGCTCTTTACCAACTAAATAACCAGGCACAGATGTCACAGGTTTTCTCTTTGCCGTTCCACACACCCAAAGGGGATGCAGGGGCCGAGTTCACTAAGATTCGTTCCAATGTAGCTTCTGTCCCCCTCCCCATTTTGTTTATTTTTGAGTAGGGGATTTGATTCTGAAATACTTCATATTTGACAATTTTTGTTAATGCTAAACTTTTAGAACTAAGTCTCAGGATTTCCCATGTCTAGGTGTAAATGCTTTTCTTATGAACACTGTTCGGAAAATGTGCCCAATTATCGCTTGTGCTCACAAGGATTTCCTCAAGCTACATCTCGGACCTTTCTAACTAAATACAAGGTTAATGAATTATCTGTGGGGGAGATTTTTTTAAGTATTCCACAGAGTCGTGGAAGGTGACTCATCTTCCCATGAGTGTGTGATTGTAAAGGCCTTTCTTAGCATTTAACTACAAGGTAAGACAACAGGCCATAGAGATGAGCCTGTAGGCTAGGTTTCCAAGTTGTGAGAGAGTATTCAGGGTGCCTCACACTCCGAAAACATGCTCAATGAAGGGAACTTTAGGAAACTTTAATATGACCCTTAGACTGCAGACCTTTACCAATTGAAGGGGCTCATTCCCTGCTTTAATCACAACTCCATTCTAAGATGAGGAGCTTCTCACAGGAAGTGGTAAGAGCTATGATGTTATTAGTCCCCATTACCACTGCCCCATCGCATAAATACATAGCAGGTTAGTGGTACCTGACTTAGGCTAGCCAGTGACCTTGCTCAAAGTGTTTTTGGGTGAATCACATTGCCCTCTCAGTAAGGTAGAATTGGGACACTGAGAGACTGAGCCAGTTAGGGATGGACATGAAGATCACAGGTCAAGTTGGGGCAAGGGAGGTCTTAAGAAGCCAAGTACAAGTTAAAATGATGAGAGAGAAAAGACTCTGAGCAAACAGAGGACAATGGATGGCAAAAAGAGAAGCAAAGAACAGATGTGCTGAGAAAAACAGGTAAGTCCCAAGAAATAAAGTGACCTTGGTTCCTTATGGTTCCCAGCTCTGTTTTTCATGAGGTACCAGGATGTGCTATGTTGTTTCCTGTTCTTGGGTTTCTGTGAGATCTCCATGTATTCTCATAATACTCATCCTTTATATGCATCAGCTATAGGATTATTGCAATCAAAAGACCTGGCTCAAAACCCTGACAATGTGGGAAGTCTACATTTAGGCAGGCAGTAGAACCTTTAAAACTCTATCTTTATCCCTAAACAGTTGCTCCTAATTTGCCCACCTCCTAGGAAACCTGTAGGATTGGAGAGTGAATTTTTTGGTGCAGGCTGAGAATGTCCAGACCTTGAGGATCAAGGTTTACTGCCTGGGCTGAGATCTCTCCACACTCCTGCCCACGAGGCCTGGTGATTTTCTAGGCCCTTAAGGCGGTTTCATCTAATGCTTTCACATCATGCATGACTATTTACAAATGATGCTGGGCAGACTGTGTACACACCTCCACCACTTATACCCCCAGAACTGTTCATGGTGACAATGCCACTCTGTTCTTTGGTAAACAGAGAGCAGAAGAAAAAAAGGTAAGAATTAATTGTATGGAGAGGTCATATTAGGAAAATAATTATAATTTCAACTTACTGGAGAAAGAGAAGGCTTGAATGTGATAGAAGTCAGTGCCAGGAATTTTCTGAATACTCTAGGATTCCTATGGGGCCTGCAGTTATTCTTCAAGGCCCAATTCGTGGAGCAGCTTTTCTCGAATTGGGATTCGAAGGGTGGATAGGATTTGGACATGCAGATGAATGCTATTTCATGGAGAAAATAGCATGATTGAAGATGTGGAGAGGGTCAAGTATGCTATGTATACAGAAAACTAAGGACAAGTCAATTAGCCTGGGTGCTAAGTGTACGTGAAAGGGGAAGAGGCATGTTGTAACAGGAAGGTAAATGGACACTAAATCCTACAATGTGCCCTAGGCAGGCAAAGTGAGCATTAGAGTTTCATTAACAGGAGAGTCATTCATCAGCTGCTCTTAGGAATATTAACTTGGAAGCAATGTGTTGTGAGGATTGGTGTGAGGAGGAAGTGAAAATCAGGAGATCTGCTGAAAGATAATAAGAGAATAATGTAGTTTTAATAAAAAGAAAATAAGAAGGGAGAGGATGAGAAAAAAATTACAGACCAATGGCTCAGATGGGCCATGAAAAGAAGCAGTCTGAGTTGCTCTTGGAAGTTGCTTGTGTTTGTTGTTGGAAGGACGATGGTGCCTTTTAGGAAAGTGGGAGATTCCAGAGGAGAAGGAGTGGGGGAGATGGGGAAGAGGAGGAAATAATGGGGAGGGAAGGCCATTCTTAGATCACTTTAAGAAGGTTCAAAGACTCATTTGATGAGTTAACATCAATTTTGAACACACCCTGTCTTAGGGAAAGACTCAGAAAGATACACTTATGTCATGGCTAAATTAGACTGAATGTTTCATGTCTGCACTGGGGGAAGTGTGTGGGTCTATGCCTGTAACTTATATGTCACTAAATTCTTCAATGTGTATGTAATTTGTATAAAAATATCCAAAAAAAATTCATTTTTTTTCTAAGAGAGTTAAGCTATCCTATGGTCTATAGTCTTGGATTTTTATTTCACTGTGATAATTTTCAAATCACTTAAAATGTTCCTGTATATTTATGACTCCAAACTAGAAAAATCTAAGGCCTTCTGTGTTAGCACATTTCATTTCCGATAAGACATTCTTTCCACAATGACATTTGAAGGATCTCTGAAGGTGACCGATGGGACAGTAATTTTGAGTGAATTTAGAGTTTTAATTACTGTTTTATTTAATTGCAAGTGGGTACTGTGGGGGAAAAAAGCACCAACAAAGGAAATAATTGTTCCAAAGAATTACATCTGCACTGCATTCTCTGTCAAAAATTTCTCATTAAAAATGCATTTCTTTAAAAGCAACTCAAAGCAGCTGATGAAATACAAGCACATGGAAAGTTTCTAATCCCTGTGCAAATTTGGATTCATCAAGGATCATTTGCCAGAGACTTGACTCAATGGCAAAAGAGCTTCTTACCATTTCTCACATCTTTTAACTGGGTTCCATACTTAAGTTCAGATGCCTACAGTTATTTCCAAAGCTGAGTATTTTCCACTTAAACACTTCCTTTTCATAATACTCTCAGTGTCTCTGGAACATTATTACTGTTTGATTTTTCCCTTTAATCATGACTCTGACGGTTGTGTTTCTATATTTTAAGAGAGTGGGTAAAGAGAGACTAAGCCATAGACAGTGCTCCTAAAGAGGAGACAATCCTGAAAACCATCCTGGGTGCCTGAGCCACCGTCAAAGACTGGGGTCCGAGCAATGGCAGTTATCAAGACTATTCCCAACATCCCGTAGCTTTATGGATACCACAGACATCAGGCTTGTCTGCACGGGGGCAAGTCTTACAAAAGAATAAGAACTTAGAAAAATATGGGCATCTCCTTGAAGCTTGCTCTGCTGATGAACAGAAAGCAATAGATGGGCAGCAGGAGAGGGGTAAAGAGAAGGTCAGAAACTCAGATTTGGGCTGATGCTCTCTAGAAGAGGAAAAGGCTCATTTATAAATTTAATGAGCACCTATTATGTATGGGGACATTGTCAAGGGCTGTGGGAATCCCAGTCTCGAGGACGTTTACAGTCTATTGAGGAGGTGGGTACAGGTACCACGTTGATTTAATTATCATCTCCTCGGGCAGGTTTTCCTGGGTGATCTCTCTAAATGGAGTCCCTCTTGTTCTTCACCATCAGAACATCGTGATTTCCTTTTTTTCACGTTCAGAGTACTTTTTCTACATATGTAATTGGACATGTATTTGTTTTGCTATTGCTGTATATCTAGTAGCTGGCACCGTGCCTGACACATGGTAGGTGCTCAATCAATGTTTCTTGAATGAATGAGTGAATGAACAAATGACAAGACTGACTAACTGGAGAAAGTCTCAAAGGCCAGTAGAATGCACTGCACACACACAGCTGGAAATAAAGCTTGTTGGATGGGGAGGAGCCACGTTACTTACCAGAACTGACTTCAAAGTGCAGGTGGGGGAGTGTCCCGGTAGCAGTGCCTGGTGGGGTCTGCTACCTGAGGACATCATGGAAACAATAAAGGAATCAAATGAGGATGATGGAATCATGCAATCATTATGTATTCAGGGGTAGAATCTTGATGACCATGGCCACTTCCTCCTCCCTGAGGAGCTGCTGAGAACCATGGCCCAGTGTGGCTCAGGGAAGCAGTTTCTGTTCTGGCCTGATCCAGATTCCTCTTCTCCCATCTCCTGCTGACCTCCTTCGGAGCCTGACACTGGTCCTTGACCTGCGATGCCTGCTCGGAATCTGTCACTTCCTTGTTTCAGGATCTTTATTACTATTTGCAGATTATTCTCAGTCTCTAAAAATGTGATTGCTCAAATTTCACTTTAAATACAGTCTGTATCAGTGGATATTTATAGAAGTTTTACTTCCCTCTAATATAGGCTGCAAGAAAGCCTCCTGCCTGTACGATCCCAACAATAATAACATAGCCACAATTTACTTAGTATTTGCTGTGTGGCAGGATTGTGCTAACTCCTTTAAGTAACTAATTTAATCTCTGTCATGCAAGAGGACACGGAGGAAGACAGCATGTATTAAATAGAGTGGAATAGCTACTATAACACGCAAAGCCTGAGGTTTTGCTCATGTTACTGTCCATGTAGTTTGGTGGTCAAGGGTGTCTACTCCACACAGTTATTCAGGGATTCAGGATCCTTCCATACGGAGGTGCCACTATCGTCTAGGGTGTCAGAGTCCTCTCGTAGGTCACCTGAATCTGGTGGCAATTGATAAGAGAAAGGAGAGAGGAATAGAAGGGCTTTGATGTCAGGCCTAGAAATGGTCTATTCCTTTTGCTCAAATTCCATTGGCCAGAAATCAATTACATGGTCCCATCTAAATGCAAGGGGGCTGGGCTGTGTGGCCTTGTTATACGCCCAGGAAGAAGAGGAAATGATTTTAGTGAATTATCTGGCTAATCTCATCCACACACAGGTTAAGTGACTTATAATACAATAGATAAGAGCAGATCTCAAACCCATGTCAGTTGAACTCCAAGGCCAAGCTGTTAAACACATGTCTATGCTCCCTTTTACTCCCTTTACCCTTCAGTTTGTTTGTTTGTTTTGTTGTCTTTTGTATACTCCACTACAGTCATACCATAAAGGGAAGGTTATAATCTGCTCTTTATCAGGAAGATTCACTGCCTGATTAAGGGCCAGGCTGAAAATGGATTAATTGAAGGTACAGAAAAATGGATGCTGTGACACTTCCTCTGTGAAACCATAAAAGCTCCCTCTTCATGCCAAGAAGTTCAGGGGTGCTGTTCCTGCTTAACCAATTCCTGCCAGATATCAGAAGGCCACATTACATTAAGGACTTTGGACCTTACCCTGCGGCCAGCCTGCTTGTGTATTCTTAGCTGGATGCTTTGAAACTGCAAGTGTAATCTCCCATTGCTGTGATGGGGGGGCCTTGCATCTGTGTAATGGGCAAACCGTGATTTTACAAGCATACTTCATTAATTCTAATATATGCTTTTCATATGTTAACAACTCTGAAATCAGGATCTTATAACTGATGGCATCTTTGAATCGCTGTTGGCCAGGTGACAGTGCTGACCTGTGCATGTTTGAACTTAGTCATAGGTATTTGTACTATTGTCCCTTCAGTTGAATTATATGAACTGTTGGTATTACCCAAGTTGAGTTTAGCTGCTCTTTGAAATGTTTTCAAAAAGATCATCCTAAATTTCAGTATTGAAATGAAAAGTTAGAGTTAACAGAAAGGTTTGGAAACAGAGCAGTGGGGTATAAATATGATATCAGTAAAGAAAATTATATGTTTGAGGAATCACTGTAAAGCAACAACCTCATACAGGGTAATAGAGGTAGATTACTGCAAGCTTATGAAACTGTGATATATTTTGTTACTGAGTTGTATAAAAAGGCATTGCCTGTTAGTACGTGCCAAGCAAGAATGCACCCACATGACACATTTTAGAATGGGTGGCAACATCTTGAAGAAAACCTGGAGCCAATAGTGGGGGCATTTGTAAGAAATGCTCCATCATCAACACAGAGGACAATATTGTGCAGAAAAATATGCATATTGATTCAGAAGAGTTAGACTCTGAACGCGAAGATCATTTCAGGAATTTCTTAACCAGTTTATTTTCTTTTT
Organism: Balaenoptera musculus; assembly: GCF_009873245.2. Classification (NCBI taxonomy): domain Eukaryota; kingdom Metazoa; phylum Chordata; class Mammalia; order Artiodactyla; family Balaenopteridae; genus Balaenoptera; species Balaenoptera musculus. The sequence goes on along the minus strand of NC_045800.1, from coordinate 38,610,258 downwards.
TATATATACACAAGCATGGTGCATAATAAAAGTCTATGTCCCAACAAATCTAGAAGAGCTTTTTCAGCAAGTATAAAATAAAAATTCTAAGTGATGAGAAAGCATTCTTTCACAGGTTAATTGGCATCTTTCTTTCTTCATGATACAGAAATTAATGATGCATTTTACAATCGATGGCTTTTTGGTATCAATGAAATAGCTACTTTCTCATTTGAGCTCTCATTCCTTTGGGTATTAGAAATTAAATTTCATTCATTTCAGCAGCCCCCCTCCCCATGATTACACTGCATTTCTTGGGGGTTGACATCTTGCCACCATCTAGATTGGGGGCAGTGCATTTGTTGAGCATGATTTTCTATCTTCCCTGGCAGCCACCGAGATGACCATTCTGTCTGATCCTGGTCATCAGGCCACACTGATCACTGCTGGGTCCTTCTCGTTCTCATCTCAGGGCCCTTTAAGAGCTAGATGGCTCTTTCTGCTGGTTCAGGAGGGCTTGGGCCACACCTCCCTGGACACAGAAACTCTTTGAGGCTGCTAAGGCCCTGGGCCACTCAGTGGGCTCTCTGGAGCATGAAGGGTATTCTGCCCCTTCGCATCCTGCTAAGTGGTGGGTACTGGGTAGACTTCACTCCTCCCAAGCTTCTCTTAGACCTGCAGGAATCCAACTTCTCTTCTCTATCACTTCAGAGTGAGGAAACCCAGCAGCTGCTTTGGGCTGTGTATACCTGCCATGTCACCTTTCCTGTTCTGGCACCTTGCAACCTTCCTGGCTCTACCTGGGAAAAGAACACAGACACCCTCAAGCCTGTGTGGGCTTTGTGGCCTTTCCTTACCCATTCCTGCACAACTAGGGGGGAGTGGCTGGGCTGTGGGACCTACCGTTGGGGACCCACCAGTGTCTCAGGTCTCTTTGCTTCTGCTCCAACTCCCCTTTCATCTTAGTCTGGGCAATGCTTTTTAGTCTGGAGGGCCAGCAAGCCTCTCTCACTTCATGCCCCAAACTCTTCCAGCTCCGTGGAGGCTTTGGGCTCTAAAACCCAAGCAAAGAACAGATGTATGATTTTTTCCTACTTTCTGAGCAAGTGTCTCACAACACACAGCTGACTGAATAGAAGAAAGGTCTGGGGAAAAAAACAAGAAAATCACATTGGCTAACATTTCAAAATATTATCCTAATGCAAGTTCTCACTGTGGTTACCCTTTTACCTTTATTTTAACGTGTTCTTTTAGGTCCATTTCTTACATTGCTGATCTTCTGCTCTCCGTCTTAGTAGCCTGGTGCCTGATTTCAATGAGGCCTCAGAGTTTGTTTCTCTAACCAGTTCAGAAACCAGGGTGGAGGAATAACTACTCTCTTCCCCTCTCCTTCTCTTCTTTCTATTGTTATGAAGTTTATAATTTTGTCCCATTATAATCAGTAACATGCAGCGAAGTTAGAGAAAGGAAAAAAAATCATGTGTAACCTCTCTATCCTAAGACAGCCACTCATTGGTGACATTTTGTTGTTTCTTCTTCAAGTCGATTTTTACCGCTTACTTCAGTTGTGTATATTTTTCATGTAGTTTACTTTGCATCTGACATAAACCCGTATATCCTGCTTTGTTCATTCAACACTATGACTATTTTTCCTTATTATTGTAAAGTCTTCAGAAATATTAGTTAAATATAGCAGTTTACTCAACCATTTCCCTAGTATTAAGCATTTAACTAATTTCCATTGTTATTATAAATAATAATAGCACTGTGATAACATCTTTGTGCATGAAGATTTTCATACATTTCTGATTATTTTCTTGCGATAGACTCCCAGAATTGAGATCACTAGAAAGACTACCATTTTAAAAACAAGCTATTAAAAAAAAAAAAAAAAGTACAGAAATATTTAAAAAAAAAAAAACAAAAAAACCCCAAGCTATTTTCCTAGACTCCACGTAGGGTCTCCTCTCTAAATATGGAAAGTCTTTTGCCTTAGCCTATATTACATTGGGCTGTACTTGACATTTTTTTTCTGGGAAAAAAACCCTGATTCCTACTGATGCAAGAACATTGTACATTTTCATGAGAGTAAAACCAATGATATAAAAAAATGTAAAGCCCAAAGCTTTGCCCTGTTCTTTCCCCATTTATCAGTTGTTATAATAATGCTTATCTGAGGGTAGTATGTACTGTTTGGCTGGAAGTTTTCCACAAGCCTTCTTGCTTGCTTGCTTTCTTCCTTCCTCCCTCCCTCCCTCCCTTCCTCTCTTTCTTTCTTCCTTCCCTCCCTCCCTCTTCCTTCCTTTCCTCCCTCCCTCTTTCTTTTTCTTTCTTTCTTTCTTTCCTTCCTCCCTCCCTCCCTCCCTCCTTTCTTTCTTTCTCTTCAGTTTCTATGGATCTTGATGGCTTTTTTGGCCTCATTACAACAATTTGGCATTTATCCATAGGAGGAGATGTACTGTGCCTACAAGTACAAAGTCTGACTCAAAAGGTTACCTCTAAAGTTTTATTATTATTTTTTAACCGAAGCTGTTGATAGACAACCTCTGGTATTAGAACTAAAGGATTACATTGAACATAAAAGTGACTCTTAAAAGTTATCTGGAGGATTAACACCCAAAGCGGATTCATTCAAAGCACTGTCCTCTCCAAGGAGCTAATCTAGATGGCTGAGCACTTATTCCAAGGATGTATCATCACTCAAGATTTTTTAAGGCCTCCTCTTTTGAAACTGCCATCAGAATCTCCGGCACATTCTTTTGAATATCCTCAATGAAAAAAAAAATCTTAATCCTTTGAGGAAGCATTGTATCTTTTAAGCCTTTCATTGGTATTCAGAACCAAATCTGAGTGCATAGTGAGGTGAGTGGGCAGATGGACAAGATTAATAAAAATAAAACACCAATGTACTTATATAAAGCAGTGAGGCTGATTCTTCCGTGTGACTAGTAAATAGCACAATATATGAAGGCTTTCTTCAAGAGAAAGGAGATACATTTTAAGCCACAGCAGTATCCTTGGGATATATGGGTCAACCTCCTTGTTGGCCAGGTTGAGGCACTATATACTCCAAAGTGTGTGCCTAAGGACAGGAATAAGGATGCAGACATAGAGAATGGACTTGAGGCCACGGGGAGGGGGAAGGGTAAGCTGGGACGAAGTGAGAGAGTGGCGTGGACATAAATACACTACCAAATGTAAAATAGGTAGCTAGTGGGAAGCAGCTGCTTAGTACAGGGAGATCAGCTCGGTGTTTTGTGACCACCTAGAGGGCTGGGATAGGGAGGGTGGGAGGGAGACGCAAGAGGGAGGGGATATGGGGATATATGTATACCTATAGCTGATTCACTTTGTTATAAAGCAGAAACTAACACACCATTGTAAAGCAATTATACTCCAATAAAGATGTTAAAAAAAAACCACAAAGTGTGTGCCTAGTTATTTAATCTAAGCTCTTTACTTACTAATGATATCATTTAAATGAAAATATCTACATATTAAAAATTTTTTTCGTATCTTTTTTTATTAGTTATCTATTATCTCTACACTATATATATTAGTGTATACATGTCAATCCCAATCTCCCAATTCATCCCACACCCGTCCCCCCACCGCTTTCCCCCCTTGGTGTCCATACGTTTGTTCTCTACATCTGTGTCTCTATTTCTGCCTTGCAAACCAGTTCATCTGTGCCATTTTTCTAGATTCCACATATATGTGTTAATATACGATAAAAACTACATATTTTAAAAGATAATCCAAGTCTGAGATGAAGAAAAATAAAATCTGTGCATTGAAATTCATGGGCTTCATTAAGTTCCACACTCCAGGGAGGAGCCTGCCTCTTTTAAAACAATGTCATTTTATTCATTTACAAGGAGTAATACAGACTAATCATAGAGAATTTGGAAAATCCAGGAATTTCATCACTCAGAGATATTCCCTCATAATATTTTGATGTAAAAATATCTTAGATGGAGTTCCCTGGAAACAGACTCAGAGAAAAAAAGCTGCACGGTTGTTATTGGGCGGGTTCTTTCGGGAAACATCCCTGTAAGAAAGTGAAGACTAACCCTGCAGAGGGGGAAAAAAAAAAAATCTGATGCCAGACGCAGGTGCCACTGAGACTCAGCTGATTACGTGGGGGAGCTGGAGCTGGGAGAGCCTTTCAGAAAGGTTCCAGTTGGAGGCAGGTGGGTGGGCTTTGTATCCCTGCATCAGCAAGTCATTGGCCCCCTGGAGGGGGCTAATTTTGGATGAGTCTATTTCCCAGGGCCAAGAACAATTCCCAGTGAGGGACGCAGCTGTGAGCTATCTGCAGTGATATTTGCTGCAGCTGGGGAAGGCTACGTGCTCCAGAGAAGGGATTCGGGCCAAGACTGCCTTATCCACTACCACGTCCTTTCAAAATTGCCATCACACCGTAAGTACAACTTCACAGCCCACTTTTTCACTTAATGTTATTGGCTGAATTTTTCCCATTTCATTAACTTTTTTGGGGAAAGCATTTTAAATAGCTGCTTATTTTATCACATGGGAATATCATTTATTTACCTGTTCTCTTGTTGTTCAACATTTAATTTTTGATAAATTTTCACTCTAGTAAATAATATTGCGATGAACATCTTTGTGTCCTTGTAATGTACATGGTAATAAAAAGAAGAGCCTACATTTAATTGTGTGCTTATTAGTGACCAGGTTAGGCCAATATTTTTCTTGCCTTCCTTGTGGAGCTTTTATGAGGAATAAATGACAAAATGTGTGTAAAGAATGTTAAATTTAATACCTTATTTAATCCTCTTAACGACTCCATAATGCAGAGACCATTATCATCTCCATTTTGTAGATGAGGAACCCAAGGCACAGAGACGTTAAGTAGCTCATCTAAAATTCCACAACTGGTGAGCACTCAAATACAGGGACTGTACAACCAGAGATTAAGGAATAAACAATACTATTCTCTCAGCCTGCTTTTCTGGTGATTTTCCTAAATTTATATCCTTAGAAGGAGAATCCTGCAGTTAAAGGGCTTGACTTACATTAAAGCTCATGATAAGAATTGCCAGATTACTTTCCAGGAGCAGTGAGCCCTTCTACCAGCAGAGTAGAGGGTTTTCTTTCACCATAGTCAACAACGAAGAACCCAAATCCTTTATCAGAACCATGATAAGAAAACAAGTAATCTATTTCCTTGTCTTCCATGAGGTACTATGAACATCAATCATTCTTAAGCAGAAGGCTTTCCTTTTGTTTTTTAGCATGCTCAGTTATTTCAAGATCATCTTCTGCATGTTGACTAAAACGTAGCACCTACATTTCAGAGAAGGACTTTTTTTTGTTTGTTTGTGGAATGAATGCGTGAATGAAGGCAGGGAGAGGGCATAGACCAGCAATCTTGTACTGCATTGAGAGCTGTATAAAGCAGTGAATGAAAACCTTGCAGAATAAAGTCCTCCAAAAACAGGGAAGGGATTTTTGATAGTTGGAAAGTTTTCTAAAAGTTCTTTACTAGGGTCTTTCTTAGTCTCAGTTGAATTGCTTGTTTAATAAACAATGACTGAATACTCCCTACTTGTCAGATGCTATTGTGTGCTTGGAAACATTGACTTTTTTTTTTTTTTTTTTTTAAGAGATTGGAGTTTGTTTATTTATTTATTTATTTATTTATTTATTTTTAGCTGTGTTGGGTCTTTGTTTCTGTGCGAGGGCTTTCTCCAGTTGCAGCAAGCGGGGGCCACTCTTCATCGCGGTGCGCGGGCCTCTCACTATCGCGGCCTCTCTTGTTGTGGAGCACAGGTTCCAGACGCGCAGGCTCAGTAGTTGTGGCTCACGGGCCCAGTCGCTCCGCGGCATGTGGGATCTTCCCAGACCAGGGCTCGAACCTGTGTCCCCTGCATTGGCAGGCAGATTCTCAACCACTGCGCCACTAGGGAAGCCCGGAAACATTGACTTTTAATGTTGGAAGGAAATTTAGGGTCATGGGACTCCATCCCTTATTTCAAGGAGGAGGAGCTCAAAGCCACTGCAGCCTCTTCCAGGCATTTCCCTCTTCTGGGGGTGGGGCTGCCAGAGCTGGGGGTTCTGTTATCCTTCATGATCAAAGAAGCCCTTCAGAAATGTCTTAGAAGGGACCTGGAGTTATTTTGCCTTATTTTAACATGGACTTAGACTGTTCTTACCTTTAAATAACTCAATAAATAATTTATTTCTGAATTCTGAAGGATTTCTTCATAAAACCAAGAAGCTTTTCACTCAGTTTTGACCTTTGGCACCATATTGAACCTCTCTAAGTTTATTTCCTTACCATCCCCTCTTCCACATAGGTTATTGTGAAGCTTAAATGAGCCAGAGTATGTAAAATTCTTAATAAAATACTTCCACAGACTAAGCACTCAATAAATATTGGGTTCAATCCTCTTCCCTCTCTCATGCCCTCTGTTCTTGCTTCTTCCCGGAATGGTGTAGAGTTGTGTGACATTTCTAAGCCCCGACATCCTCATCTACTAAGAAAAAATACAGATTCTACTTTACTATATATTCACTGCATAGGGTTTCAGTGGAGATCAAATGAGGTAGTCCCTGTAGAGTAACTAGCATAGCGCCCCGCACAGAGCAGGTCAGTCATTTGTAGCTGCGATTACTTTAACACCTGTTGGTATGCTTTAAGTCAGTTGTTTCATTTCCTGGGCTGTCTAAAGGAATGGATCCTAGGCATTTGATCAACTTTCAGACCTGCTGGATTTAGATAAGGGATAGAATCTATATAGAGAGATTGTAACATTTAGATTTTAGGAAGGATTAATTTCAGCCCAGTTATCTTCAATGTCTGTGGTTTTCTCATCTCTTTATTTCTTCTTTCCTTTTCTCAACACTCTTTATTTATTTTCTCTTGACAATAACTGAAGTGTGCTCTTCTTCATGGTTTAGTCTGAAGATAATTTGGGCCAGTGATGAGCAATTGAAATGACTGTCGCCAGTCCATGTGGCCTCTTAGTTGCTGAATTGGATGGATTGGTCCTTCTGGCCTTGGGCAGCATTTAACACTGCCAGATCCTCCCTTCCCTGGGCCTTAGGGACACGATTCCTTTTGTGCTTCCTGTTTTGCTTCTCCTCAAATCCTTCAGGGTTTCTCTCTCTTCTTTTGCCTAGCACTTAGGTTCTGAAGTTTACCCCGAATTTCATGTGCCACCATCTTTTCCTCTCATTTCCCATTCTTTTCCTGAGTGATCTTTTCTCCTCCAATGATGACTTATCTTTATTGTATTGAGTTTAACCAAAATCTGTGTCTCTGACCTAGACTGTTTAGCAGTGTCCAGTGGCTGGTTTCAATCTGTGTTTGTGTGTGTGTGTGTGCTACTAATTCAAAAATGAATTTATTTCCTTGAAAAACAAATTTAAACAGATGAATGGCAAACCTCCTCTTGGCAAGTCAAGCTCAATGTGTACAGAACATCATAATTTTGCCCCAAACCAGCTCCAACTCCAACTCCAACCCTTAACCATTATGCAACTACCAGTGCAAAAATGATCAGTCCAGGCAGCACAGTAGAGTGAATATATTAAGTATTTTGCCTTTCCTGAGTAAAATCTCTCTCACTTTTCAAATGTCACCTTCTTTATGAAGACTTAGGTTCAACCCATCATCCCCTTTTCCGTACTATCTGTGCATTATTCTAGCATTAATTTTAACCCCTTGCTATTCTTCATCTATGTTTCTTTTCTTCTAGACTAGGGGGCCAATAAACTTTTTGGGTAAAGAACCAAAGAGTAAATATTTTAGGCTTTGTGGGCCATATGGTCTCTGTTATAACTACTCAACTCTGTGGTTATAGTGTGAAATTGGCCATAGACAAAACATCAGCGAATGAGTGTGGCTGTGTTCCAATAAAACTTTATTTACCAAAACAGACAGTGGGATGGATTTGACCCATGAGCTGTGGTTTGCTGCCTGCAGTTCTAGACTGTAGATTCTTCAAGTGTTACTTTTACCTGCCAGATGCTGTAAGAGGCCTGAGGATCCAAAGTCAAATAGGATTCAGTCCCTGACCTCAAGTAGGCTACCTGGAAACCAAGCACACCTGCTGTGACGGAGGTGTTTATTAGTCTCCTGGGGCTGCCATAACAAAGTACCATAAACTGGGCAACTTATTGTCTTACAGTTTTGAAGGCTGGAAGTCCAAAATCAAAGCATCAGCAGGGTTGGCTCCTTCTGAGAGCTGTAAGGGAGAATCTGTTCCATGCCTCTCTCCCAGCTTCTGATGGTTTGCCGGCAATCTCTGGCATTCCTGGGCTTATAGATGCATCACTTCAGTCCTCCACCTTCATGTGGCAGGCCCCCACCCCTGGACCCGTGTCTCGTCAC